>NC_136522.1:55968776-55996276 GCF_053919585.1 Euprymna scolopes | reverse complement strand
AAGACAGGTCTTGTTAATCACATAAAAGCGCACGATGATACAGATTCCCTTGCTGTTGGTTTCATCCAAACCAATGACCGCCTTCAGTTTCATGTCTACTTGAGAGTGTGAAAGTCGCTGGCAGGACTGAAAACCCCTCTTCGGGGAGATATGCGTTCAGTTACTGAGAGAGTGGCACTCGTCTGACAAAACGTAATAATTATCCTATACAAATAAAGTAGATATATAATAATTCCTATATACGTAATATATGTATAAAAACAACTTTTATTTTTGATTAAGATTCTGTTAATGATACAAACATCGAATATGATTTTAATAAAATAATATGCTTGTTTATTAAAAAAAAATCTGCACTTTTGTATTTTAAGCGTTAAATTTTACACATATACACAGTGTATTTAACACAGTAAAAATGTATTATTTAATCATACGACAGACCAGCACCTTTCTACTAAATCTGGTATTAACCTTATAAAAACATCTGGAAGAGACGTGCCAGGCATTACCACCAACAGCATTGTCGGCAAAATAAAAAAAAGGAAAGATAAGTGTTTTTGTTTAAGTATCTTGAAGAGTACAAACTTCCACTACGGCTGCTATTTTTTTTAATTTCTTTGGCGAATATGCTCTGATTGATCGAAATACCGAATTTGATTTTAATAAAATATTGGTTCATCAAAATAAAATGTAAAAATCTGCACTTGTTTAATTCTTAAACCGTTAAACCTTTAATTATATACATAGTCTTGAAAGTATTTAATTTTAAAACTAAATAAAAAAAATAGTTAATGTTTATATTTTTTTTATTATTCATTGGAAAGCCATTTTATCAGTCATTTAATCAGCCACAATCGCTGAATTAACTTGCTTTCTTGCATTCACAATGATGTTATTTCAGGGATCATCAGTTGTCTATCATAAAATTGTTTCAGGGATTTAAAAACAAAACACTATATTTAATCGAGGCTCCCCAGTAGTGGTGATAAAACATTACCTCCCTTAATCACAAGAACAAAAATTGTTCTGCATATTTGATCTAGTTCCTAGTTGGCTAACTTATTTATTTATTTATTTATTTTTACACAGTGATCACCACTTATTAAGGCCCGGAAGCCACTCCGGGATAAGGGTTATTGCAATTACATTACGTTAGTGTGGAGATTTGACGAAGTGTCAACCTAAGGGGGCGGTTGATTATGGAAATTGTTAACGTTGGACTTGAAGACATCCAACTTATTTATGCTATCAACAATGTCTTCCTTACCTGTGACACTCTTCCTTGTCTCCACATTCATTTTTTTTAAATCATCAATTGTGATGGATGGCTCTCGTCTGGGTGAGGTCCCGTGTTTTGACAAGCTTCTGGGTTTGACCTTTACTCCTGATCTGAAATGGAACACGTACATCAAGTCTGTTGCCAAGGTCGCTGGAAAGATGGTGGGATCCTTCTACAGCTCCAGAAGATATCTCACTACTGATGCAATTCTCTATCTATATAAAAGCCAAGTACGTCCAAGGATGGAATACTGTTGCCATATCTGGGCAGGAGCTGCTAAAAACAGCCTATCCTGCCTTGACAGAGTACAAAATAGACTTCGTGGCTTAGTGGGGGATGCCTTTTTCTCTACCCTGCAACCTCTCTCCCACAGAAGAGACGTTGCGAGCCTATTCTTGTTTTATCGTTATTTCCATGGCAGGTGATCGTCTAAACTCCAATCTCTGGTCCCCCCTCGCCAATCTTTCACGAAAAACACCCGTCTAGCTGAATCCACTGTGAAAAATTTCCCCCACTCTATATATGTGCCTAAATCAAAACGCGGATTCCATGAACAAAGCTTCTTTCTTAGAACTGCACGCCTGTGGAACTCTGTTCCGTCTGCCTGCTTCCCACCGGACCACAACTTGGATGTCTTCAAGTCCAATGTTAACAATTTCCTAATGAACTGCCCCCTTAAGTAAACACTTCATCAAATCTCCACACTAACGTACTGTACTTGCAATAACCCTTATCCCTGAGTGGCTTCCGGGCCTTGATAAGTGGTGATCCCTGTGTAAAAAAAAAATAACCTGTCCGTTGAATGCATACAATTGAAATTTATCCATTATACTACTTATCACTTTCACATATTATTTATATACAAACCTGCGTGCCTGGCGTTGCCTTGGGGTTTGGAAGTATGTGTTTAGCAAAAAAGAAAAAAAAAGCGGTAGTAGACAGGCAGGTTCGAAACCGCACAACGAAGGAGGAAGGTAAACGTTAAAAAATGACATCTCTGCTGTTGCGCTCGTATAATATTGTATAGCCTTGGTGCACGACATTGTTCGGGTGTTTGGAGGTGTGTGTTGACCAAAACGCATCGCTTAATACGCTAATGGCAGTCAGTATATCACTTCCCAATATGCTCTACCCAGCCATATATATATATATATATATATATATATATATATATATATATATATATATATATATTTAACTACTTTATTTACTATCATAAATTGATATAGGAAAGTATAAATGTATACATAAACTTTAAGTATTTTCTTCAACAGTGCTCAATACGTATTTAGAGCTAGTTAGTAAATTATAAAATATATATGGCGATTGAGCTACACTGAATATTCCGCGTTTCATCCACTCTAGACTTTTGCGAATACTAAGTTTTTCTATTTAACAGTTTTAGTAAAGGCTTTTTTTTTCCTTATATACATGAGTTCTGTTTTGTTATTATAAACATATTTGAAGTCGGATGATGCAGGTGCAAATCTGCGATAGGTTAATGTTAATATTTTTCCTTCCGGGAATTTAAACTGCATTCTTTATTTTTAGTTTTGCAAATTTTTATTCAAAGCTTCTTTAGACTATATATATATATATATATATATATATATATATATATATATATATAATTTTTTAAATGTAATTATCCACTGACACGTGTTTCGTCGTCTACCACTCATTAGATTGGCTGTATCTAGCGAGATTCGAATTTGGGACCCAACGGTAATGAGGCTAAACACTTACCCCTGGACCATCTCACCAACTGCCTGGATATAGCGCGATTTTGTTTTGGTTTTAGCGATATGTTTTTTAATGAATTCAATTATATATATATATATATATATATATATATATATATATATATATATATATCCAACTCAATAGGCGAGAATTCGTCAACGAAATGGTGGTCTAACAAAATTATAATGAGGACAAGTAATAAAAAAAATTAATGGCCATTTTATATGGCCGTTTTCTGGAGAAAAATAGTCGTAAATAATAACAATAAAACAAATCAAAACGTCGCGGTCGTAACAGGCGATTTTTTGGTTGATAATGTTCACTGAAAGAGGAAGAGTGGGTGCAAATACCTTTACTATTTGAATGCTTTAAGTCATAAAAAATCACGAAGTTGTTTCAAATCGTAAATAGGTAAGATCAAGATATTTTAGATACGAGTGTCCCAACAATATTAAGATGAGGGTTAAAAACGTAAAAAAGAACACTTGTGGCGACATGTCTTAGAATTATGATAATCTATTATATAAATTTCAACTGTCGGTGTAAATGTATGTTTGTTTGCTTAAGACTATCGAAAGTTGCGACGGGTTTTCACGGGATCGGTATCGTTGTTAAGCTAGACCCTGTTCACGACAAATATCGAAAAATTGGCTAGACACAATAATTCCTACACCCACAGCTGGGAATGCTTTTGCAAGAAGGGGTCGCTGATAAGTTCTGAACTGTCATCTAAGCTTAACCCCCTGTCCCATCGACGAAATGTTGCATCCCTCTTCCTGTTTTACAAGTATTTTAATGGTGGATGCTGCGACGAACTACTAGCCCTTGTACCCCCTCGACGAAAATACCACCAAAACCCGACAATCAGCAAAGTCTCACCCCCACACAGTAGAGATCCCTAGATGGAAGAAAGTCTTTTACTTTAATAGTTTCTTCCCCAGAACTGCTAGACTTTGGAATCCCTTCCGGTGTCCTTCTTCCCCAACTGTACTGACATGCATAAGTTCAAGAATAATGTAAACAGACATCTTGCTGCTCAACTACCTACATAATACCTCTGCAACTAATGTCCCTGATAGTAACCAATATTTGCGGAAGTCAGGCCCCCCGCCCTTTTCGATTGGCTAGGCTTTATTTAAACCTTCGCACCTTCTGGTTTGGCGATGGACGCAACGGGAAAGACGTCACTTCTTGTTTTTACCTTCTTTTGTTTACTTGGTAGTCATTACTAATCAAGGGTCGGGGGTCACTTAAGCATAAAGGTAAATAAGTTTTAGCTTGCTGATGCAACAGCTTCATAATGATCAACAATGGTGGAATTTGACTCAGGTATTATAACTTAAAGACGGGCCAACAAGAAATTGATAACATTAGACTTTCAAATAGTCATGTATTCGTAAGCTGAGAAGACCGACAGTTAAGAAAAAAAGCCATAGCACATACGTGTGTTTTTTTAACACTAGCATAAGGAGAGCAAGATTTTGACAGGTGTTCTAGATATTTATTGCGGAATACATATAGTATTGGATGGCCTGGGTACCCGGCATTGCTCGGGTGTTTGGAGGTGTGTGTTGAGCAAAATAATAAAATAAAGGTAGTAGAGAGGAAGGCTCGAATCCGTAGGCGAAGGAGGAAAAGAACGTGAAAAAAACAAACGTAACGTCTTTGCTGTTGCACCCATCGCCAAACTGGAAGTGACGTATGTTTAAATTAAGGCTAGAAAAGCGAAAAGTAGGATTGACTTTAAAAAATATCGGCGAAAAAATGGCCCCTCCCTGTAGAAATGTGCTCAGTTGAGTGAAGGAATCAATGTCGAAATTTTTATATACATACATACATGATGATGATTGCAACGTCTTGTCAGACGAGTGCCACTCCCTCAGACATTTAAAATCCATGAGCCCAAATACCTGAGGGAGTATCTATACAAAGATGATGTTACAGAGTCTTAGCTTTGTACGACAGCTAAGTCTCTCTCTCTCTCTCTCGGTTCAAAATGTTGAGATCCAGCAACAAACAAGAGCAAGAAAGCCAGCAACAAATTAAACTGCAGACCAGCTTAATGCGGGTACTGGTCTTCCGCTTTATGGTTTTTTTAATCAGAGATTTGCTTCTTCTAGAAAGGTTGCCTTCACCACGGCTTACGGGAGCCCTCTCCACCCCAATACACATATACACACACACAAATATACACGGTGCTAGTTGGCCGTTGACCCAGAAAAAGAGTTCATTCACCCTTTGGAAGGTCTTGTTTTTAATCCTTCAGGGAGACTAGCCGCCCTCCTCGCCAAACATGTCTGGTGGGGGAACTAGTTTAGTCGCCGACCATGAGGCAGTTGTACTGGGTTACATGGTACCAGTAGCATATGACATGACCTGACATACATACATACATACATACAAACAGCCATTGAGATATATATTATAAAACAGTCCATTCGTTTTTATTGTGTACCCATTCTTTTCAGAAATACTTCATTTTAGTGGGCCATTCTCTACTTTTCGTTGATTATTATTCTTTTATAACCGTTTGTTGCTTCATATTTTCTATTTGTTTATAATTACTTACTTACTATAATTATTTTTTTTCTATTACGTCGTCCTGGGTCTTTTTTTTATTTCTAATTTTCATGAATTTGTTTTTAATAAGTTCCAAATTTTACTTACTTTTAATTATCTTTATTCACAATTTTACTTTTAATTTATTTTACCTATCCCTTATTTCTTTTTCATTTTATTATATTTTAATTGATTCCATATACATTCTGAACATATTTATTTTATTCGTTTCATCTAGTATTCTGATTTTGTTATTTTATTTTAGTTTGCCTTTGAATATTTCTTTTCTATTGATTTATTCATTCAAATCCCAGCATTAATTATACTGTTAATATTAAATATAACTGAACTGCCATTGCTTTCATTCATCTCTTTTGTCTTATATTATTATGTATTTACAAATGCTCACTTTTATTGGCGCCATTTTGTATGTAAATCGTTTGTTAATCCTTATTACATAATTTTGTATTTGTTTGTCTTTTTTCCGCCTGTTCACTCATTACTTATTTCAGTAGTTCTATTTTATAGTTTTTCCTCCAATCCCGCTAAACTGGCGACTATGAGGCATCTTCAGTATCATATATGCTGGTACAGTTCGACTGGGCTGACTTTTGCCTGATAGGTTGAGGGTACCGGATTGAGAGTTCCTTTCTGGCGTTTTCGACTGATAGTACAGGAGCCCTAACTCTTCGATAGCGCTAAGAGCGGCTGTATCAACAGATGCGATAGCGCTAAGAGCGGCTCCATCAACAGATGTATAATATCGGGAGGATTTTAGTGCCATGTCTCGCATGGAAAGGGGGGCTGCACTCATCCCGCGTGGGCTTTTCTGAGGTCACAATCCTGTAAGTGAAGGGACAGCTGATGGTCTACTTGTACTGCATGTCAGATATTCTGCACATGGACTTGTCCAGCACCCCTCGCCCACCTTACCTAAAGTGTAATCTGAACAGACATCTTGCTACTTATCTCCCTTCATAATACTCCTACAACTTATGTTTCCGATAATAGGGTGAATACTGAATAAAAAAAAACTTTTTTTTGTTCTATCAATCTCTGTTATTCAGTTATTACAAGTAGACCCTGTGGAAATTCCACAGCCGATCTTTATATATTGATGCTGCCATTGCGGGAATGTTCAGCGTGAATGGAGACGACTAATACCTAATAGTAGCTCTTTTATTAAAACTGCAGAAGGGGCACCTGCGTGGGCAAGTCGTAAAATACGCTTTAATATGGTATTTCGTACGTCTTATTAGGGGGTCAATTTTCTATGGATTTTTTTATATATTATTAAGTTGTGATTTAAAAAAAAAGCATATCTATATGGCTAGAGTACCTCAGCTTTAAGTGAAACCGATATTAAAACTTTTATATGTACATATATAAATATATATTTTGAGTTTCTTCAGCGATAATCGAAACAGAAACCAAAACTTAACAAAATTTCTCGGTATTTTTTTTTTTATTACAAGAAATTGAAAGTCATCACAATTAATCGACAGAAACAAATGTAAGCGTGACGCGCAATATAACGCGTACACTATCGTATTTTTATATGCAATAGAAACCCGGGGTCCAATGGCCTTAGTATACGTTTCTTTCGGGTTAAGATGTAGAACACGATGTTTTCTTGTCTCCTGGTTACGGTATTTGCTCGACTTTTCCTTATTTATAATTTTATTTGATTATATGCATGTGTATTGTATATTAGTACTGTACTTTGTTACTAATTTTAATGTCGTATCTCGGGGGTCTACTGTAGATATATTCTTCCATATTCTTTTATTAATTTAATTTTATTCATTTTTTTGAAAATTAATAATCTGATTAAAAGCATTTTCTATTTAGAAATATTTTCTGTTATTTATTCGTATTTCATTATTTAATTTTTCCTTTATTGTTTCTTTCGTTCTATTTTTTAGAAAGCATTCTATAATGTCCTTAATATTTTCCTTCATTTTATTGGTTAGTTTTGTATTTATTTTATTCCTTTTTTGGCGTATTCTTTCTTTCCGAGTTCTTTCATTTATATGTATTCTATATTCCTCACTTTTATTTCATCGCCTGCTTTCCAACCAAAAAAATAATTCCTTTATTCCTTGCTGTTGATGTATCATGTCTTGCAAGCAAAACACAATTAGTGTGTTGTCTCTGAATTGAAACAGAAAACAACCAATTTTTTCAAAGTTTAAAAATCCATCAATAATTATCGGTATTTTTTTCATTATTCTGTTTCAATGTTCGATTCAGTAGCTATCGTCTGCCTCGCATTGTAAAAAAAATTCGTTTCACACCAAATTGCTTGAAAACTACTCAAAACGTAAAACAAAAGAAGACGATCTCTGAATTCTATTAAATTAACAAACTTCTTTTAAAATATCTCGAAGAGTACAAACTTCCAGTACGGCTAATTTTTTTTTTTTAATTTAGTTATTGAAATTAGCATCTGAGTTCAACTGTGGATGAAATAAACAGAATAAAGAGGGGTATATTGCAACAATTGATTTCAGGCGGGGATATAAGTCTAAGGCCGCGTGCAAACGAAGGTCCCTCTTCAGAAAGATGTAATAATGCTGTAATAGAGTCTGTTGTTCGCGGCCTTTATAAACCTAGATACACATCTTTATCTTTCATTATATCTTGATACATTTACAAATATGCAGTATTTTGTTACTATATATTAGTGTGTGAATATACAAAAATGAAAGCCGAATAAAGAGCGCCAAATGTCAATTACAATTTATTAGTGCGCATTTATTGCGTTAATGTGACTTATTTCAAGTTTTGCTTCTTATGGGACTTCCGGAACAATAAGATTTTATTTATCCTGTTGTGTACTTGCATATGCACATGCGTCTGTAATGTTTGTATTTTCTTGTATTCAGCGATCATTAAGTTCGATTATATTATAATATCGGTAAGAGAACGTTATTAAATAAATGCATATATGCGTCAAAGGACCTACCCGCTCATTCGTCTCTTGCGTTTTCATTTTAGGATTTGTACAAAACTCTGTAATTCGCAATGGAAAATATGAGTATATCATTAAATTTATATTTTGGTAAGATATCCTTCCTTGATGTATCATTAGTAAAAATACAATTGTTTCTTTTAGTAAATTTCGTTATGCATATGCTCTTGGACTGCTCGAATGTTGGTATGGCATAATACGATATAAACAGTCATTAATTATATATATATATATATATATATATATATATATATATATATGTATATATAACATTACAAATATGAGCGAAGAGTAATTAAACAAATTAAATTTGTTTTAGGCTCGTGCACATGTTTAGCGGTGTTCTCGAAAATTCATTTAAAATCATTGTGAATTATTTTATATATATACAACAGGTTTGACCGGCCGCACAATACCCTTAAATACGATATTTTGATTTATCTAAAGTTCGTATATATTATTAGGAAGGCGTGATTTTAAGTTTTTTAAAAAAAGTATTTGGATGGCATGAGCCAGAATCGAAACTGAAAGAAAAACTACATTACTCAAAGCTGGTAACGTTACCATTGTGCAAACGTGACACGCATATATACGTATATGAAATTAAAAAAAAATAATAAACTAAGATAAATGTACAAAATGTATTACTACTTTTTTTCAATTTTAACCAATTTAGACCCCTTTAAAACAATGTTAACCGGTTTAAGACCAACGAAAGAATACTCCGTCAAACAAAAAAAAAAAAAACGCAATCATTTGAGGTATTTAGCGCCTCTCTGCGACTTTTAACGTCGGAGAAGATGGAGTTTGGAAATATGGAGATAGACAGGCCGACAGACAGCTTTTTTATACATTAGATTTTTATTACTAAAACATAGCATGATTAATTCATACATATTGTCTCTCAGATTATTGAAGCAACAAAAAAAAAAACCCTTTTTGTCTTCAACAGAAAGTGAATCATTTAAATGTTTGCGTGAAATAAAGATCCAGAATTAAGAAACGGAAATTAAATAAAATTATATGACGTCCTGCAGTGGATTTTTGTCCTCCTTGGTAGATGGACGTGTCTTTGTAATGTTCGCAATGGGAGTCGCAGCACAGTGATTTAGTCACATGACCTGTCTGTCTTTGTATCTCGTGCATTGACAAGTAGGCTGCCACTTATGTTTTATTCGACTGCCTCTTTTGAATAAAACGTTTGTATACTTATCTTAGTCGACACGTGTTTACAATGACGACCCAAGCGTTAAGTTATTAAAAAAAAATGTCTTCATCACATAATGAAAGATGTGTAACAATGGGTCGGGATTTGCATGGAAACATCAGCGACCAAAAATGAAGACTATTCTACCGTGGAAATAATGCCTGCGAAACCAGGTCATCATTCTCCGCTATGAGTGTTTTGGGCAGTTATTAATAAATTAATACCTGCTCATAAGAGAACGAGAGAAAGAGGGAGAGAGAGAGAGAGAGAGAACGTAAGAGAGTGGAGTCATAGAACTGCATATGACTGAGAAGTCAACATGCAAAGGGTCGATCACAAATAGCGTGTCATCTATTAATTTGAGCCTAACAAACACAAAATCTATCGTTAAGTGGAAATCTTAGACAGTCATTCAGTTGCGTTATTGCTGCAATTTTTAATGATGACCGTCTAGTCTATACCATTCTTTTAGCTCAAGTGCAAAGTGCGTGCGGATTTATATTATATAAATAAGCTAACAAGTTGTTTATACAAAACTTTGTTTATTTCACACAACGACCTCGCATATATATATATATATATATATAGAGAGAGAGAGAGTCAGGTGTGGGTTGGAAATGGCTTGTTGACGACAAATGACAACTCGGTCATCTCTCTCTCCCTCTCTCTTTTGTTCTACCTCCCTCCTTATTCCTGTGTGCTAGTTTGCCACTTTGTTATATTGGTAATTTCCCAATCAGAAATTTGTTTGCTATTCCCAACCAAGGCAAAAACATTCCGATCCTTGATTGTTTAATTAGCTCTGCTTGGACTGTTTCTTTGATTGTCAAGAATCCACTTCGTGTATGCGCAACCAGCGAAATATATGACATTGTCTAGCTAAATATGCAACAATTCTGAGACGTATCTTATATACATCTTAAACCGGAACAGGCTTACCTATCATTACATAATTTGTATACAACTGCTTCTCGATACATGTATTATATAGAAAGAAAAGATTGACATCCATCATGAAAATAATCAAGCGCATCTCAACCGATCTTTTCATCTCTAGTAAATGGAATTAATACCGAATTAAAGACGGGTCATGCAATTTTTTTAGCATCGAAATTAAGTAGTATTTTGCTGATCACTGTATTCAGCAAAGGTGTCAATTTCCAATACCTTAGTGTTTTTTTATCTATAATTTATTCATTTTCTTTGCGATCTATACATATCTGATAAGTTCTCTGTTAACTGAGTAGCTGTACTGATTCAGCGTTACCCGGGATTAATATATTTTTATTTGTATTTTGGTTTCCGTTTTTAATTATATCGTTTGTTCGGTTGATTTTTTTTTTAATACGAAATGATCTCTTTAAATGGATTGATATTGAATTATTGTAGAACAGTTAATGCATACCGTTATTAACGAATAGTAGAAAATAGTTATGAAACTAGGAATACTGGGACGTAAGGGGAATGTAGTTTGCTCAAATCATTGTGTATTGTATATAGAAACGATAGTTATAGGACAATAAATTGCATTAGTGTAACACAAACAAAACAGAATTAAAACATAGCCGTGGTGGTAGCTATGCAAATTCACCTTTACATTTCGGCGTATAAGACGGCACTTAATATTAAAAATCAGCTTCAAATACAAATATTTCATAACATACCGGATGTTGCAATCTCTTGCCTACGCTGAACAAACATGGTTTCGTGATTTAGCAATCGTCTTATACAACCGATATATGATAACTTTTTGAAAATTTGCTCCAATTTTGTACCTCTTCTCCTGAAAATGGCTGTATATTTCTCGAATCGTATTTGTGTTCTGGACTGCTCTGCTCTATTAGAATGTTTATAGTAGGAAACTTGCGTTTCCGAAATAAACCTATAGGACTCAAAGTACTACTGTACAACGATTGTTTTATCGTCGTTATTATATCTGCTCAGTTTGATATTGGAAGGGAAGATTTAAATACCAGGTAAAAATCGTTTGAAACAAAATGCTATTCATTTTTTTTTTCATGGGCAATTAGTTTTGAGCAACCATATATATATATATATATATATATATTTATATATATATATATATATATATATATATATATATATATATATATATATATATATATACTCTTCTCTATATAAATAAAATGAACTCATTTTTTCCCGTCGGATTTTGACCTTAATAGGATTAAAAATCAAGATATTTCATCTTCTTCTCTTCTCTATATAAATAAAATGAACTTATTTTTTCCCGTTAGATTTTGACCTTAATAGGATTAAAAATCAAGATATTTCATGCAAATATAATATGCACAAACGGCAGAACAATATCTGAGGTGTGTTATAGGCTTATTATTTCTCAAATTCCTCGATAATCTTAGATTTCTATAATTTTTCTGCTGAGAAGTCACGGCCAAAATCGGTTAAGATCAATGGAAGTGGTAAAATAATTTCTCTCTAATAAATTCCTCCTCCCCCTGCCACCACTTAACACCGTTTGCGGATCGTTCACAAGGAACAGTTGAGAAGAGAACACCGGTTTGGCTTCGTAGTTCTTTCATGTGAAGTTATTTAAAATCACTAAACTAAGCTGCAGTGCTCTGTGGCGTAGTGGTTAGCGTGCTGGACAATTCACATTATATTTTCACGTTCGCGCCAACCTACCGTAGTCGTTTTTTTTTTTTTTTTTTTTTCCTAAACAACTGGAATGGACTTTTCTTGGTGGCCGAACTTTATTTTCCTACTTTTACTCATGACTCCGGGTTTGATCCTTCCTACTTACCTACCATCACATTTTTTAAAACTCCCCTTCCCCGTCCCGGAAACAAACACTCGGGCAACGCCGGGTACCCCCGCTAGTATATATATATTTTAATTCAATTGTGAAGGTCATTCAACATTTAAGTGCGGCATAAATCGGATGTTTCGTATTTTTTTAATATATACCGAAAACTTTCTTATTCAGATTCCAGAAATTAATATTAGAAACCTGGAGTCTAATCCATAACATCGAGTTAACTTTGTAGAAAACTATCATTTAGCGAGATCTGTGCAAATTCCACAGCTGCATATTTCATATGTAATATATTGCTGTGGACGTTCAGAATGGAAACCCCATGATATTGTAGCACTTTTGATTAAACTGTAAAGATATTTATCTAAGTAATCTGGATAATGTAGTGTTGTAATAGATCTGGTTATTACGGTTAATCTTCAATATCCTTATAAGAGTCTGTGACATATTTCCATTGCATGGACGCCCCGTGTGAATGGAAACCTCACAATATTATTATACCATCTTTAGACAGAATAAATACTATGCTTGAATTCTAGCTAGAAGGCCAAGAGTTTATTTTAGCTTCATGTACAGGCTAAAAAACTATCAGTTGCCCGAGTGTTTAGAGGTGTATGTGGAGCAAAAAAAAAAAAACGGAGGTCAATTTTTAAAAACCCTTATTATGACCCCTTAACATTTGTTTAGGGATCAAATCAAGTTAAGTTAGATCCATGTCCAGTGAACCTATATCATAAATTTCAAGTGTTTAAACCCCAAATTGTCGGAGGAGTTTGGTAGAGTTCTCAAAGGTCAAATCGTTGAACTTTGCCCCTTTAACAGCCAAAATTCCGGCCTAAAACCGGTCACAAAGATTTCCCCAAATCTTAGTACCCTGTATACTAAATTTCGAGTCTGTAGATATAAAATGTACGGAGTTATTGCGTAGGGAAATGTACACACACAGACACGTTCACTATATATATATACTAGCATTTCAACCCGGCGTTGCCCGGGTGTTTGGAGGTGTATGCTTAGCAAAAAAAAAAGAAGGTACATTTTTAAATTTGACCCCTAATATGGCCCCTAAACATTTATTGCTCTGGGGTCAAATAAAGTTATTAAGTTAGATCCATGTTTAAGGAACCTATGTCGGAGGAGTTTGGTAGATTTCTCAAAAGTAAACTCGTTGAACTTTGACCCCTTAACAGCCAAATTTCCGACCGAAAACCGATCACATAGATTTTCCCTAATCTCAGTACACTCTATATCAAATTTCGAGTTTGTAGACTAAAAATTGACAGGGGTATTTCGTAGGGAAATGTACACAGACACATAGAAAGACAGACAGACACAGGTTCACTTTTATAGATATATAGATAGATAACGAAAGGATAAAACTCTGCTGTCTTTGTACATTCATTTTTACGGACTGCTTTTTGTTTTACAAAGTAATCACCACTTATAAAGGCCCAGAGACCACAAGAGGATAAGCGTTTAAGAGAGTACAAAATGGCAATATAATAGTAATCGTTAAACGTGTAAATTTGGTTCATTAGATAATTTAAGGGGAACGTCTTACCAAGAACTTGTTTACATTGTACTTGAATACGGTCATATTGTAGTCAGCTAGCAAGCAGGCAAACGGAAGAAAGCTACAGGCGTGCAGTTCTAAGAAAGGAGCTTTGTTCATGGAATCTACGTTTAGGTTTAGCCACAGATAAATAGTGGGGGAGGGGAAGTTATTGATATTGTTTACAGTCAAACGAGTGTCTGGAGATGGGAAGCATAGATTGGAGTTCAGACGAGCACTTGACCTGAAAATAACGATAAAACAGAGATAAGCTCGAAATATCTCTTCTGTGAGAAAGAAGTCGAAGGGAAGAGAAAAGGGCATCCCCACAAGGCTGCGAAGTGTAGTCTGAAATATGTCAAGGCAGGATAAGTTTTTCCTAGGAGCTCCTGCCACGATGTGACAGCAATACTCCATCCTTGAACCTACTTGACTCTTATAATGGTTAAGAATTGAAGCAGATAGATATACACTCGATCGCTAGAAGGATCCTCCCCTGTATAGTTTCTTCATCTTTATAGTTTATCGTGTCACCACGTTTCGAGGCCCATGGCACAGAGCATCGTCGGCCGATTTCTCGTATCCGAGAAATTCAGTCTTCTCTTCCCTCAGTGTTTGGATCGCAGATGGCTTCTCAAACCAATCTGAGCGTGGGATTAGCGTGGGCAGAGAAGTCAAGCAATGCTTGGCAGGGGGAGTTGTTGTTCAGCTCGATGTTTTTGTTGCCTGCCACTTGATCTCCACCAGTCTTCTTATTTCTGCCTCGCATCTTTTGGTACCATCTATGATGGATTGGCGCCAAAGGCACCGAACCTGAGATGTTGTTTCCCAGACGTGAAGATCAAATGTGATACGTTTTTAGGATAGATTTGAGTTGGTCCTTATATCGCAATAGAGAGCGGCCGATAGGTCTTTTTCCTGTGGCTAGCTCCGAGTACAGGATTTGTCGAGGGAGTCTGTTTTCATCCATTCTGAGGATATACCTCAACCAACGGAGTCTGTGCCTCATGGCGGTGGTCTTAATACTGCAGCTGTTTGCTCTCTCAAGAACTCTTGTGTTGGTTACATAGTCATACCATTTGATGTTCAGTAGAGCTCGAAGTTTTGTTGGTGGAATTTTTGGAGTTTAATGAGATCACTTTGGTATATAGTCCAGGTCTCTCACCTCTACAGAAGCGTAGCTATAACAATCGCGTGGTATACCATGAGTTTAGTTTTTATTGTAAGATGTTTATTATTGAAGACGTGCATCGTTAGTTTACCGAAAGTTCCATAGGCCAATTCGGCTTTCTATTTCATTTTCATTTGAGCACTTTTCTGATATTATGCTACCGAGATATAGACAGTGATCTACTTGCTCAAGAGGAGTGGCATTTATTTGAATGCTTACGTCCTGTAAGATGGTATTGGGTACTGGTTGTACCAACACTTTTGTCTTACCGATATTAACAGAGTCCGAAGCGATGGTAGGCTGCCGTGAAATTGTTTACGGATCTCTGGATGTCTTCCTTGGAATGGCTAAGGACCATGTTGTCATCTGCATATTGAATCTCTGATGTGTTGGAATTTCACAAGGCTTTGAGATTGTAGTCTAGCAGGCTTGAAATGTCCCCCATCATAACGGTACCTAATGTCCACCCCCGGGTTATTTGGGGGAAGTTCGTGCAGCATTGCAGTAAGATATAAGGAAAAGAGGGTAGTTGCAAGGACACAACCTTGTTTTAGTCACAGGTAACTGAACACTTTTTTGTTTCCTTGCCTTGGTGCGATACATACCATGACATGCCTCCATGCGGTGCCTGGATGCGTTCTACAAAATGGATTGGGCAACTAGATTGCTTGAGAACTTTCCACATTGCATTTCTTGGAACGTTATCGAATACTTTTTGCAGGTCATAAAATACAAGATAGAGGGGTTTCTGTTGTTCCCTGCTTTTCTCCTGCATCTGTCTCGCACAGAAAATCATATCTATTGTTCCCGAGAGATACGGAAGCCGCACTGAGATTCTGGAAGGACGGATTCCGTGACTTGCAGCAAGCGATTCAGTAGTATGCGAGCAAAATTTTCCCATGATGGACAAAAGATCAATCCCACGGTAATTGTCACATGATTTTCGGTCACCCTTTTTGAAGAAGGTTACTATTATTGCGTCTTTCTGATCCTTTGGTACTTGACGTTTTTCCCACATCTTAAGAATGAGTGAATAGTCGTGTTTTCAGATGCTGTCCACCATGGTGGATAAGTTCGAAGGGGATATTATCAGGCCCTGGCGCTTTATTTACTTTCATTTGCTCAATCGCAATTAGAAATTCTGTAAATGATGGTGGTGCATCCATCCATAATTGAGCTGGCTACTGTGGGCACATTTTGAGAAAGTCAACATCTGCAGAAGATTCTTTAGTGAGTAGAGTGGCTAAATGCTCCTGCTAACGATCCAGAATTGATTGTGGATCGTAGAGGATGGGCGCATTGTCTGCTGCAAGGAGTGTTCCGATGGAGGATCTGATGGGGACAAAAATTTGTTTTACACCGACATGGAAATTTCTAAGGTCGCGGCTTTGTGAAAAACCCTCCAATTCTAAAGCCTTTAGCTGCCACCATTTGTTTTCTAATTCCCGTAATTTTGATTGACACTTGTTTTTTTTGTTTTTTTTGCGGTTTCTGTAGATGTTGGTATTATGCCGGCTTCGAGGGTCCTGTTCATGAGCATGGCGAGCGTTTATCTTTTTCTTGAATGAGCTGATTAATTTCAGCACTGTTTTCATCAAACCAGTCTTGATTTTTCTTTTTCTTTAAACCAACTGTGACTTTGGCTGATTCATTAATGATCTTACTGATTGACAACCATTCTTCTTCCAGGTTGCAAGAACTGGTTGGGTTTATACGAAGTTGTTGTTCGATGGTGTGTTGGTATTTTGTTTTTACCTCTGTGAGGTTAAGTTTTGAGAGGTTACATTTTTCCGAGATTGCTGTTTTAATTCAAATTTGGGCTTCTTGCTAGAAGTATTAAGCACGTGATGACCAGACGGTGGCCAGTCGAACAATCATCTACACTTAGTGCTGAGAATAGGGCAACGGATTAGTTGGTAAAAAAAAAAATAAAAAAAAATAAAAAACGGGATGAGACAATAACTATGGAAGGCAATAATTACTCGGGATATGGTAACAAGACTCAGAATTTATATTCTGTCGCGGTTAACTAGTTGAAGAAGGCCAGGGGATGACTTGGCCGAAACATAGTGAAACACCTATAATTATGAATATGAGGATGATAGTCCTAAAAATAAGACACGAATGAGTAACCTTCTCAATTGATTAAAAAAAAACAATAAATAATAAAATATAAAATCTACAGTCAGTTTTTCTTCAAAGTCTGATAAGAATTTTATCGCTCATTACAGTACTCCATCCATCCATCTATCTATCTATCTATCTATCTATCTATCTATCTATCTCTGTGCGTGTATGCGGTTCAATTCCTGTACGAGAGATCGATACTCCTTGTACCTTTTTGTATATGAGTCTGCATTATTAATTATCTTCGTGCCTGATGCGCTAATCGATTGCCTGTTTAAGGCAATTCGATAACTAATTGCGGCTCCTCCTTTTTGTGTAGTTTTTTGCCTTTGTCGTGTTTCGTCCAATCAAATGTTCTTTTATCGCACGCAACCGTGGCGTCGCGTGAACCGGTAATAATTCCCAACTTGTTCGCCAATCTTTCACAATGGACATCTTAATGAAGTATCTGTATTCAGAAAAAAATATATAAAGTCGATATATCTCCCTACATTATATTTATCTTTATTACTCTCTCACATATTCTGTCGATTCTATTCATATATATATATATATATATATATATATATATATATATATATATATATATATATATATATATTACCGACAGTGCATTTTTACCTGAATGTGAGGTGGGAAAAATTTTCCCTTTAACCAATTTGGTACCCTCATATGGGGAGCGGCATATATATTGTTTTTAAAATATAATTATCTACCGACACGCTTTTTTTTGTTTTGTTTTTTACATTTTCACCCAAACAAGGTACATTGCCACTTTGTTATAGAGCGCTACTATCAGGGACATAGGCATCAGGGGTACGGTGTAGGGCGTTGGGCAGCAAGCTGTCGGTTCACGTTACACTTGAACTTCTGCATGTCAGTACAGTTGGGGGAGCAGGGACCCGAAAGGGAATTCCAAAGTCCAGCTGTTCTGGTGAAGAAACTACTGGAATAGAAAGCTCTCTTACATCTAGGGATCTTCACTGTGGAGGTTCGGGATTTAGCTCCTTGTCCGGTTTGTTGGGGGTATTTACCTCGAGGGGACACAAGTGCTCTCCGTGTCTTCCTCCCTCTGTCTCTCTTCGTGTCTTCCTCCCTCTGTCTCTCTTCGTGTCTTCCTCCCTCTGTCTCTCTCCGTGTCTTCCTCCCTCTGTCTCTCTCCGTGTCTTCCTCCCTCTGTCTCTCTCCGTGTCTTCCTCCCTCTGTCTCTCTCCGTGTCTTCCTCCCTCTGTCTCTCTCCGTGTCTTCCTCCCTCTGCCTCTCTCCGTGTCTTCCTCCCTCTGTCTCTCTCCGTGTCTTCCTCCCTCTGTCTCTCTCCGTGTCTTCCTCCCTCTTTCTCTCTCCGTGTCTTCCTCCCTCTGTCTCTCTCCGTGTCTTCCTCCCTCTGTCTCTCTCCGTGTCTTCCTCCCTCTGTCTCTCTCCGTGTCTTCCTCCCTCTGTCTCTCTCCGTGTCTTCCTCCCTCTGTCTCTCTCCGTGTCTTCCTCCCTCTGTCTCTCTCCGTGTCTTCCTCCCTCTGTCTCTCTCCGTGTCTTCCTCCCTCTGTCTCTCTCCGTGTCTTCCTCCCTCTGTCTCTCTCCGTGTCTTCCTCCCTCTGTCTCTCTTCGTGTCTTCCTCCCTCTGTCTCTCTTCGTGTCTTCCTCCCTCTGTCTCTCTCCGTGTCTTCCTCCCTCTGTCTCTCTCCGTGTCTTCCTCCCTCTGTCTCTCTCCGTGTCTTCCTCCCTCTGTCTCTCTCCGTGTCTTCCTCCCTCTGTCTCTCTCCGTGTCTTCCTCCCTCTGTCTCTCTCCGTGTCTTCCTCCCTCTGTCTCTCTCCGTGTCTTCCTCCCTCTGTCTCTCTCCGTGTCTTCCTCCCTCTGTCTCTCTCCGTGTCTTCCTCCCTCTGTCTCTCTCCGTGTCTTCCTCCCTCTGTCTCTCTCCGTGTCTTCCTCCCTCTGTCTCTCTCCGTGTCTTCCTCCCTCTGTCTCTCTCCGTGTCTTCCTCCCTCTGTCTCTCTCCGTGTCTTCCTCCCTCTGTCTCTCTCCGTGTCTTCCTCCCTCTGTCTCTCTCCGTGTCTTCCTCCCTCTGTCTCTCTCCGTGTCTTCCTCCCTCTGTCTCTCTCCGTGTCTTCCTCCCTCTGTCTCTCTCCGTGTCTTCCTCCCTCTGTCTCTCTCCGTGTCTTCCTCCCTCTGTCTCTCTCCGTGTCTTCCTCCCTCTGTCTCTCTCCGTGTCTTCCTCCCTCTGTCTCTCTCCGTGTCTTCCTCCCTCTGTCTCTCTCCGTGTCTTCCTCCCTCTGCCTCTCTCCGTGTCATCCTCCCTCTGCCTCTCTCCGTGTCTTCCTCCCTCTGCCTCTCTCCGTGTCTTCCTCCCTCTGCCTCTCTCCGTGTCTTCCTCCCTCTGCCTCTCTCCGTGTCTTCCTCCCTCTGCCTCTCTCCGTGTCTTCCTGCCTCTGCCTCTCTCCGTGTCTTCCTCCCTCTGCCTCTCTCCGTGTCTTCCTCCCTCTGCCTCTCTCCGTGTCTTCCTCCCTCTGTCTCTCTCCGTGTCTTCCTCCCTCTGTCTCTCTCCGTGTCTTCCTCCCTCTGTCTCTCTCCGTGTCTTCCTCCCTCTGTCTCTCTCCGTGTCTTCCTCCCTCTGTCTCTCTCCGTGTCTTCCTCCCTCTGTCTCTCTCCGTGTCTTCCTCCCTCTGTCTCTCTCCGTGTCTTCCTCCCTCTGTCTCTCTCCGTGTCTTCCTCCCTCTGTCTCTCTCCGTGTCTTCCTCCCTCTGTCTCTCTCCGTGTCTTCCTCCCTCTGTCTCTCTCCGTGTCTTCCTCCCTCTGTCTCTCTCCGTGTCTTCCTCCCTCTGTCTCTCTCCGTGTCTTCCTCCCTCTGTCTCTCTCCGTGTCTTCCTCCCTCTGTCTCTCTCCGTGTCTTCCTCCCTCTGTCTCTCTCCGTGTCTTCCTCCCTCTGTCTCTCTCCGTGTCTTCCTCCCTCTGTCTCTCTCCGTGTCTTCCTCCCTCTGTCTCTCTCCGTGTCTTCCTGCCTCTGTGTCTCTCCGTGTCTTCCTGCCTCTGTGTCTCTCCGTGTCTTCCTGCCTCTGTGTCTCTCCGTGTCTTCCTGCCTCTGTGTCTCTCCGTGTCTTCCTGCCTCTGTGTCTCTCCGTGTCTTCCTGCCTCTGTGTCTCTCCGTGTCTTCCTGCCTCTGTGTCTCTCCGTGTCTTCCTGCCTCTGTGTCTCTCCGTGTCTTCCTGCCTCTGTGTCTCTCCGTGTCTTCCTGCCTCTGTGTCTCTCCGTGTCTTCCTGCCTCTGTGTCTCTCCGTGTCTTCCTGCCTCTGTGTCTCTCCGTGTCTTCCTGCCTCTGTGTCTCTCCGTGTCTTCCTGCCTCTGTGTCTCTCCGTGTCTTCCTGCCTCTGTGTCTCTCCGTGTCTTCCTGCCTCTGTGTCTCTCCGTGTCTTCCTGCCTCTGTGTCTCTCCGTGTCTTCCTGCCTCTGTGTCTCTCCGTGTCTTCCTGCCTCTGTGTCTCTCCGTGTCTTCCTGCCTCTGTGTCTCTCCGTGTCTTCCTGCCTCTGTGTCTCTCCGTGTCTTCCTGCCTCTGTGTCTCTCCGTGTCTTCCTGCCTCTGTGTCTCTCCGTGTCTTCCTGCCTCTGTGTCTCTCACTCTCTATCTCTCACTCTCTATCTCTCACTCTCTATCTCTCACTCTCTATCTCTCACTCTCTATCTCTCACTCTCTATCTCTCACTCTCTATCTCTCACTCTCTATCTCTCACTCTCTATCTCTCACTCTCTATCTCTCACTCTCTATCTCTCACTCTCTATCTCTCACTCTCTATCTCTCACTCTCTATCTCTCACTCTCTATCTCTCACTCTCTATCTCTCACTCTCTATCTCTCACTCTCTATCTCTCACTCTCTATCTCTCACTCTCTATCTCTCACTCTCTATCTCTCACTCTCTATCTCTCACTCTCTATCTCTCACTCTCTATCTCTCACTCTCTATCTCTCACTCTCTATCTCTCACTCTCTATCTCTCACTCTCTATCTCTCACTCTCTATCTCTCACTCTCTATCTCTCTCTCTCTGTCTCTCACTCTCTGTCTCTCTGTCTCTCACTCTCTGTCTCTCTGTCTCTCACTCTCTGTCTCTCACTCTCTATCTCTCTCTATATATATCTCACTCTCTATCTCTCTCTATATATATCTCACTCTATATCTCTCACTCTCTCTCTCTATCTCTCACTCTCTATCTCTCTATCTCTCACTCTCTATCTCTCTATCTCTCACTCTCTATCTCTCTATCTCTCACTCTCTATCTCTCTATCTCTCACTCTCTATCTCTCTATCTCTCACTCTCTATCTCTCTATCTCTCACTCTCTATCTCTCTATCTCTCACTCTCTATCTCTCTATCTCTCACTCTCTATCTCTCTATCCCTCACTCTCTATCTCTCTATCCCTCACTCTCTATCTCTCTATCTCTCTATCTCTCACTCTCTATCTCTCACTCTCTATCTCTCTATCTCTCACTCTCTATCTCTCTATCTCTATCTCTCTATCTCTCTATCTCTATCTCTCTATCTCTCTATCTCTATCTCTCTATCTCTCTATCTCTCTATCTCTATCTCTCTATCTCTCTATCTCTATCTCTCTATCTCTATCTCTCTATCTCTCTATCTCTCTATCTCTCTATCTCTATCTCTCTATCTCTCTATCTCTCTATCTCTATCTCTCTATCTCTCTATCTCTCACTCTCTATCTCTCTATCTCTCACTCTCTATCTCTCTATCTCTCACTCTCTATCTCTCACTCTCTATCTCTCTATCCCTCACTCTCTATCTCTCTATCCCTCACTCTCTATCTCTCTATCCCTCACTCTCTATCTCTCTATCCCTCACTCTCTATCTCTCTATCCCTCACTCTCTATCTCTCTATCCCTCACTCTCTATCTCTCTATCCCTCACTCTCTATCTCTCTATCCCTCACTCTCTATCTCTCTATCCCTCACTCTCTATCTCTCTATCCCTCACTCTCTATCTCTCTATCCCTCACTCTCTATCCCTCACTCTCTATCTCTCAATCTCTCACTCTCTATCTCTCACTCTCTATCTCTCAATCTCTCACTCTCTATCTCTCACTCTCTATCTCTATCTCTCTATCTCTATCTCTCTCTCTCTATCTCTCTATCTCTATCTCTCTATCTCTATCTCTCTATCTCTATCTCTCTATCTCTCTATCTCTCACTCTCTATCTCTCACTCTATATCTCTCACTCTATATCTCTCACTCTCTATCGCTCTATCCCTCACTCTCTATCTCTCTATCCCTCACTCTCTATCTCTCTATCCCTCACTCTCTATCTCTCTATCCCTCACTCTCTATCTCTCACTCTCTATCTCTCACTCTCTATCTCTCTATCTCTCACTCTCTATCTCTCACTCTCTATCTCTCACTCTCTATCTCTCACTCTCTATCTCTCACTCTCTATCTCTCACTCTCTATCTCTCACTCTCTATCTCTCACTCTCTATCTCTCACTCTCTCTCTATCACTCTCTCTCTATCACTCTCTCTCTATCACTCTCTCTCTCACTGTCTCTCTCTCACTGTCTCTCTCTCACTGTCGCTCTCTCTCTCACTGTCGCTCTCTCTCTCACTGTCGCTCTCACTGTCACTCTCACTCTCACTCTCACTCTCACTCTCACTGTCACTCTCACTCTCACTCTCACTGTCACTCTCACTGTCACTCTCACTCTCACTGTCACTCTCACTCTCACTGTCACTCTCACTCTCACTGTCACTCTCACTCTCACTGTCACTCTCTATCGCTCTGTCTCTCTCTGTCCCCTTCTCCTCTCTCTGTGTCTCACGCCGTCTCTCTCTGCCCCTCTCTCTCTCATATATATATATATATATATATATATATGCATATGGACACATTATTATATATTTATATAAATTGAAAGACGTGAATATATACGCATTTATAATGATATATATATTATATATTTTAACATCGAGAGGACGAGTTTCTAGCTGTAGCAGCAACAAATGCTGTGTGACGGAGCCATGTTGGAATTGATAACATAAAAATCCTCGTCACAAAAAAAAAAAAAAATCATAAATAGACGTGTTAAAGACGTGGCTCCAGAGCCTAAAACATTGTGGTAAAATTACAGAGCATTACGTGTTCGACGCGACAGTCTTGTTAAGCACATTGGAGTACACGAAGAATTTGAACAAGAGAAATGGCGTTATTGTGAAGCACCTGTAAATAAATGTATGTTGTTTCAACTAAAACAAAAAGTCGAATTATTTACTTGGTTTTGTTTGCTTACGACTATCTTCATACAACGTGTCGGTCCTGAGTGTTGACACCAACAATGTATGTTTAGGTAAATCCAGTTTTATTCTCTAATCTCAACTGCCCTTATCTCAGCTACAGCACAGCTAGAAACAATGCGAGTTGAAGAAGCTGCCAGAATAATCGAATTCTTCCTACATACAGCACCTGGTATTACGCGATTGTTATTTATTTCGTACTAGTCATGCTCAAAGTTGTCTAGCGTCGTTGATTTAATGAAGGCACGCTGTCAACGTTATTATATCGTTTACAAATAGAAATATAGACTTAGACGGACATTACTACAGTGGGTATGTCTTTGCTTGTTCTTTCTTTTTTCCTAATTTACTGTAGTACTTTCTGAATTATTTGTCACATTTTCCGTTTCACGATTCCGATTAATCATCCAAAGACTATATATATATATATATATATATATATATATCATCATCATCATCGGCGGTCACTCGTGTCCGAGTAAGACTGTCCTCCGTTGTGGCTTCTGTGGGTCCTCAGGTGAGCATAGAGCCCAATCCTAGACCCAATTAGTCTTGTGCAATTTGGGCAGATAAAGGTAGTGGTGGTGGGGTGGGGTTGGGTGTGTCCGGTTGATAATCTGTCCTTTCTGTGCTTGCGTTTATCCTCAGTAGCTTGATTTAGGTCACTACTATAAAGCGCAGCACCTGTGTGGACAGCGCTCCTCCATGCCAACCTGCTCCCAGCCACGCCCTCCCATGTCTCAAGGTCCATGTGAAACCGCCTTAGATTTGCTTTGATGTTGTCCTTATACCTCATCTTTTGGCCACCCTGGGCACGCTTTCCCTCAACAAGCTGAGAGTAGAAAATCTGTTCTGGGAGGCGGAGATCCGGCATTCGGCATATATATATATATATATATATATATATATATATATATATAATTTTTTTTTAAACTACATTTTTTCTTTTATTTCATGGGTACTCGACATGACGAACACTTTTTTGGGTTTCTTTTATCTTACACTCTCCCCTTATGTAAGATCCATATATATTCACGTGTTAAAATATTTGAAAAGTAAAGAAGCGGCTCAGCTTACAAGTCGACCATACAATTGTCATACACTATATCATTGTTTAGATTTCTTTTTCCTAGTGGATTTTAGGGCGAAAGTTAACGTAATCTAGTAATAGCTCCGTCTTAGTACTCTTTAATTTGGGGAAACACCACTAGGTTCTAATTTACCATTTCTCGTCGTACGTTCTGTGCGGTAAGAATCCGAGGGGATCTTTTTTTGAGCTGCAAAATCAGGTTATCCTGAATATTTATATACTCCAAAGTTATTCATAGAACATTTAGCCTTATACCAGATTGACGGCTCACAAATTATTTTGAATAATTTTATTATCAATTTGTTTTAGTTGGTGGTGAGCACACTATAATATGGTGGGTATGCACCCGCTGCCTCAGACATTTCGACAGAAGATCTTTTTAATGATTCTAAGCGTTCTTTTTACTACAAATGCGTGTACTTCCCTTGCACTTGGCACGCCGAGTATATTCGACAGGTTGTTTCTTTAACACTTTATTCTGAGTAAGGTTATTCAAATAATTTAAAATGATGCAAACATTTCTAAAGTTCTCAGTTTCTTTTCTTGTCGTATATAAGACCTATAAATAGGTCTATGTATTTCGCTTTTTTTTTTGTATCCTATCTGGTAAACTCGGTGTGGTTAGAGCCACTTCTATAAAAGTTATTCCCTTGCCTGTTTCCACCAATATCACTGTCAGGAGTAGTTGATATTGCACGACTTATTTTAAACGTTTTGCTCCTAGAATATGTTCCCAGTAAGACTGATAACGTATGTCCATAAGGTAGGAGAAAATCTGTCGCCTCAAAGAGACAGATTGATGTGTGTTCTCCCATGCTTTGCTTCGGAAAACGCTAGGAGAAGCGATTAGCCGATATTGATTAAAGTAATCGCAGAGATCGAAGCGCCAGGACAAATTGAAAATGAAAATTCTTGGCAGAGGATGATTCAAGAATTGAATGTAAACACAAACGACAGCTGGCTAAATATTTTTAAAGATGATCCAGCGGGTAACGGGACGACCGTATAAACGAAAGGGTCATCTTTTATGAGAGAGAAACAGTTTCAAGGTAACGCAAGTGATAATACTGTCACCTAGCAAATTTGAACAACTAGTGATGATCTGAAGCAAAATATGAACCAGTGTGTAAATATTTAGGCGTGGGTGCATTCATTTTAATTATCTCGATGACACGTAAGTAATTAAATCCAAAGTTTCCCCGCCCGCTTCTAAACATCTTTTTGATTACAGTGGGAATATTAACTAGAGTTTCTCTTAATGAAGTGTCTATATGAGCCAGAATCGATGATCGATGCCTCCGTCTCGAAAGACATATCCATGTAGTGACAATCGCGCGTGTAATTGTGAGGCAAGGGTCGCGCAATCCCTAACTCCACCTTTCCTGAATCGACACTGTTTGGGTTGTGGCAAGGAGAAGACAAGGGCGAGTGGAGATAAGCGGAAACACATACAGCATCTGGAAGTCCCAAATGGTCACCTACTTAGTACTGACCAGGCTCAACGTTGCTTAACTCCGGTGATCATGCGGGAACCGGTGTGTCAACGTGATTATGACGTATGAGCCAAAATATTAAATCATTAAATAAGTCAGTATGCTACTGTTTCCGTTCTGATTATATTTTGTATATTCCTTATTTCTAGGCCCTGTCGGTGGGGCATTAGAATACAACGACTGCCCCCCTGCAGGGAGTAAAAGTCCCTCAATGGGGGTCTTGGATATGACCTTAAACAATATCCAGTGGTGAGGCCCCAGCTTGTGGGTTTTGGGGAGTATGGAGCCACCCTTAAATCACCATTGCTCCCAGGTCCACTCTGATCCAGAGTGGTAGTACCTGTTAGGGTGCCAACTATGGGTTAAATAGAAACCGACTTGAAAACAACAAATATATTCTATTAAAAAATTGTTCTTCAAAATCTTTGGATTCGGCATTAAATAACCCGAAAAGGGTTGATATGCCGTAAAACAAAAGCAAACAACCAAATCCTTATTTCTATGTTTCTTCCACACACGCATATATATATATATATATATATATATAGATATATATATATATATATATACATATATTAATTATTTGTTTACAGTTTTATGGGAAATAATTCCAACAAAGTGCTCGATTACATAGAAAGAATTTCAATATAATAAATTAATATTATTCATTTAAAGCTGTACAAAAGGCAAGAAAAACATCGGTACCGTGTGTTTCAAGCCTTATATATAGAGGGACCATTAAATGGTAAATTGATGTTGAGCTCGCCGCAGCCATATTATTTTCTGGTTGAGGAAAAACCAGGACCGCAGACATGATCTATAATGATGTTCATTTTTATTTAATTATAGCCCGTCAGCCCTTTTTGTTCTATTGATTTTATTTTAATATCTATTTTTTATTTTATATATTTTGAAGGAAATATGTGTTTGAGTATATTTTGTCCGATTCTTTTGTTAAATGACATCGTTTCCGGTCTTAATCGGGTATTTCTGACATTGAAATCTATGGTGTCCATTGCTTTCCTTACCTTCCGTACAGTTTTGAATATATATGCGTTGTACTGCAAACATTGAGGTATTTACAGCTTCTATTCTAATTTTCTCATTTTTCATCAGCTCAAAACGCAATTTATTTTCTTTTGATAGATATATTGTTGCTATTTCTTCTGACGAATAAAGAGCAAAATAGATCTATTTATTCATATAATAATTGATTGATTTTATGCT
>NC_136522.1:55941276-55963776 GCF_053919585.1 Euprymna scolopes | reverse complement strand
CTAGCAGAAGTGGCTGATGAAAGCTCATGGCAATGGCTTAGAGCTTTGTATCTGGCTAAGAGTGCTGAAGCTTTTGTTTGCGCAGCACAAGAGCAAGCATTAGGAACACGATTGTTCAAAAAGTGGTTCTAGGAGAGGAAGTTGCTGCAGAATGCCGGATTTGTGGTAAGACCTCAGTCAATTGCGCACCTTGCAGCAGGTTGTAGTGGACTGGCCCAGAGAGAGTACCACAAAAGACACGATCCCATGGGACTCCGGATATATTGGGAGGTGCGTAAGTGGTTTGGGGTGAAGTGTTTTAGAAAATGGTTTGAGGAGGTGGCTGATGAAATGAGAACACGTGAGAATGGCAAGGTAGAGGTATGGTGGGACAAAAGTGTCATAACGCCCAAACAATTGGAACATAATAGTCCGGATTTGGTCCTCATTGACAAGGTCTCAACAAACTGGCAGATTGTAGACTTTTCAGTACCCTGGGATAGAAATATGAGAGAGGAGAATGAGAAGTGGAGCAATTATGCTCCATTGGCCTTGGAGATAAGGCGTATACACGGGGTTAAAACACAAATAATCCCCGTCGTAGTTGGTAAACTAGGAGTAGTATCAAGTCGTCTGGAAGGACAATTGAAAAAACTAATAACCCCCGATGTTTTAGGCGGCCTTCAAACCTCTGCAATTATAGGTACCACCAACATCCTTAGGAAACCCCTTGATCTTTGAAGGTCCTGGTTTGAAGTCGGGATTAAGGGAAATCCTCTGGAAATGAATCCCATCCCTTTACAGAGAGGCGTTGATAAAAGAAATCAGAATTATTATTATTATTATTATTATTATTATTATTATTAACAAATAATAAAAATAATAAATAAATAAAAAGTAAAAAAGCTATGGAGAAGGTAATACAGGGTGTCCAGAAAGTCTTGCTACATTATGTAGCCAGACTTTGTGGACACCCTGTATTAAAACGGATAATTATTTGTACTTCATAATATATTCTTCATAGTTACCACCATTTTCAATGCACATTTGCAAGAAATTTAGTAAAACATCCTTGCTACATGTCATAAACACACGTTTATGACATGCGGTTCCTTTCCTCGAGTCTCACACCGAAAATATCTGCAATAGACAGATGAATTAATCAAGTTCAAAAATCACGAATTATTGAATGATTACACTGAAAATCGAGCACTCCTCTGATGAATTTATGCCGAATAAAAATAGGAGGCATTATCAAGCCTGTTAACGTTAGGCAAGATGGGGTCGATTATACAAGATATCTACTATAGTACCAGATAGCAACTATGGCACATTCTTTTGTAAACAAACTAAAAAGGTTAATCAAATTATTTTCCCCAGTTTTCTTTTGCCTAATTTCACAGTGTCAGTCGGTATCTGTTTGCTGGAGGCAGTGTCACGCAAATTAATCAGAGAATAATTAATCATTGGCTTAAATTGTGATTTACACTTATTGATAATAGAATTGGCATCGAAAGAAGCTGATTTCATTATATTGTTGGTAGGGAAATGGAGCCAACAATCGCAGGCATTGTGTGGCTGACGATTTCTGGTGATACAAAGTAAAATGGCACAGACAGGAATTATTTGTCGTGAATTACTGTATAATCATACTAGCTAAAGTACTCGGTTTGGTTTGGTTTGCTTTCTTGAGAAAGCAAGTTGCGTCCGAACAAATATAGGTTTAAATATTACATGATATAGAACTATATGAGCATAAATAACAATAACCGTTCCTGATGATGAATCTAATTTCGTATTTCTCATTTAAATTTCAACATGACAGTTTTACTCAAATATAATATAGGAAAATATAACATTGTTTTTTTTTCCGACTTTAACAGGTTCATTTTCAGTAAAATAAGATTCCTGCACTTATTCAGGTAATAATGTATCTATTGATGAAAATTATGCTACACACGCACACAAACCTTATCCCGGAGAGGCTTCCGGGCCTTGATAAGTAGTAGCCGGCATGTAAAAAAAAAAACCCTGACTTTCTGTGAAAGTTTAAAGCATATTTTGTCTTTTAAAATTTTCTTTAAAATCGAGAACTATATACGCACACACACGCACGCGCGCATGTAAGTGTGTGCGTGTGTGTGCGTATATAGTTCTCGATTTTAAAGAAAATTTCAAAAGACAAAATATGTTTAAAACTTTCACAGAAAGTCAGGATATTTTTTTACATGCTGGTCATTACTTATCAAGGCCTGGAGACCACTTGAGGATAAGGGTTATTGCGTGTACAGTAGTCTATGGGATAGTATAGTAATAATCGCTAGTATTGGAGATTTAATAAGGTGTCTTACTCAAGGGGCCGGTTCATCAGGGATTTGTTTTTGGACTAAAAGACATCCAAGTTGTAGTCAGGTGGGAAGCAGACAAACGGGAGAGTTCCACAGTCGTGCACTTCTAAGAAAGAAGCTTTGTTCATGGAATCTACATTTAGATCTAGGCACAGATAAAGAATGGGGAACATTATTGACAGTGGTTTCAGCTAGAGGGGTGTTTATCGTGAAAGATTGGCGAGGGGGGACCACAGATTGGAGCTCAGACGAGCACTCGCCATGGAAATAACGATAAACTAAAAACAGGCTCGCAATGCCTCTTCTGTTGGGGAGAGATTTTAGGGAAGAGAAACGGTCACTCCCCACTAAGCCACAAAGTCTATTTTGTACTCTGTCAAGACAAGATAGGCGTTTTTTTTAGCAACCCCTGCCCAGATGTAGCAACAGTACTCCATTCTTGGGTGTACTTGGCTTTTATATAGATAAGGAATTGCATCAGCAGTGAGATATATTCTGAAATACATCGGGAGCGTCGTAAGGAATGTTAAATATGTCAGTTAATTTTGTTCAAAATATTTTCCTGCGTACGCGTTATATATTCTGTTGACAAATCTGTCTTACAGCTAATTTCTTTATACCGTGGCAGATTACAAGTAACGGGTTCAATCTCGCAATGAAGTAATCCAATTCGACCTTTTCCTTAAATTCAAAAGACTATTCTTAATACTACGTTGAGAAGCTTTTTAAGTCGGACGGTTACGTTTTTATTGGAAAAAAAAACATGGGATGCATGGGCTCACATTCGTTAGAGACTGCTCTGTATGTCTTACTTTAGAAGTAAACAAGTGTAGCATGTATGGCCCCTGTGCGTGCATAGTTAACCAGGCATAAAAAATTGGTAAGTTCAGTATTTGCCGCCCTCTCATTAAGTCCCAAATATCCCCAGGGGACGTCAAATCCTTGTGAAAATGAACAGACTGTGCAGTTGTTGTGCCCGAGCATATGTAAATTTCAGTCCTGCACCATTAAAAAAAAAAATAATAATTAAGTCCATCATTTGCCTCCTCCCTCAGTTATCCCCAAAAGTCGCGAAGACCTTAACATATTTAAATTTGAGTTCAACATCATGCAAAAGTGTTAATTATTAGATATACATAGAAAATTCTGGACAAATATGGTAAAATAGCCCCAAAAAAGGAATGATTTTAATAGCCCTTAAAGAGACCCCGGTCCACACCGAAGTATAGACAAAATTATATAAAATCAGTTAGTTACAACTTTTCAGAAAGTTCTATAAAAATTCAAGCAATCGATTTTATTAAATAAGCACTAAAGTGTCAATTATAGCCATTTTAACCCGAAAAGAATCCCCAGGGGAGGCGGCGGCAACCGGAGTTTTCCTGGAAAACTCCTTATGCTATTTTTTCAACATATCATTTTGCCCCTTTGTTGATCCTCTCGATATCCATATATATATATATATATATATATATACATATACAAGCAGTTTAACCCGGTTTTGTTCGGGCCTTGTGTGATGTTCATACCTTTATGTGCATATGATATATAATATTAGAAAATTTAGCTTATGTTTAGGTAACCTATATCTACAATTTACAGTGTTTTACTCAAAATTGGCGGAGGACTTTGGTAGAGCCTGCAACGACCAACTCTGTCATCTTTGACCTCTTGGCAGCAAGATTTTACGCCCAAAATATGATTAAAATACTTGCTGTATGTCTGCCTATCCTGTCTGTAAAATCTCAAATGTTTAGACCCAAAATTGGCTGAATAGTTAAAACTAAATCTTTTGAATTTGGCCCACTTGGTAGCTAAACTTTATAATAAAAACGAGTAAGAAGCTTGCCCTATGTCTGAATACACATTGTTAAATTTCACATGTATGGACCATAAATTGGCTGAATAATTTGGTAGTGACCTAAGGGTTCAATTTTGTATTATTTTGACCCGAATTCTGATCCCTTAACATTTATTGTTTTGTGCTACAATCAAAGTAAAAAAAAAATGATTTATGCCCTAGTAACCTACATCTAAAATGTCAAATGTTTAGACACAAAATTTGCGGAAGAGTTTGGTAGAGTTTTAAAATGTCAAATCGTTGCACTTTGATCCCTTGACAGCCAAATTTCTGGACGAAACCAATAAAAATATTTTCCCTCTAAATGGTCCTTATGCCAAATCTCGAGACTGTAATCTGAAAATTGACAGTAGTTTGGTTAGGAAATGTACACACAAAGACAATTTCACTTATATATATATATATATATATATATATATATATATATATATATATATATATATATATATACACTAGCATTTCAGCCAGGTGTTACTAGGGTGTTTGGATGTGTAGGAAGGCAGGCTCGAACCCGTACGGCGGAGGAGGAAAAGAACAGGAAAAACCTGACGTCTTTGTTGTTACGACCACTGCCAAACCGGAAGTGGCTTAGGTTAAAATTAAGGCAAGACAAGCGACAGGAGAGGATGACTTTCAAAAATATCGGCGAAAAAAACGACCTCCACTCTGTAGAAGTATTCCCAGTTGAAAGTGAAAATATTAATGTTTTTACCCAATTTCTTTCGATATTTGTCGTCTGAAACGTCGAAGTTCAAAACGATAGTGATCTTGGGAAATCTGTCGTATCTGTCGAATGTTTTAGGCAGACATGCGAACATACATACATACATTTATATATTGGTAACTAAATATTTTAGACCCAAACTGATTAAAAAGCTTGCCCTATCTCTGAATACCATTTATGTAAAATTGCAAATGCTTAGACTAGAAAATGTCTGCGTAATTAAGTTAGATCCATGTCCAAGAGACCTATATCTGAAATTTCCATTGTTTACCCCCAAAATAGACGGAGTTGTTTGGTAGAGTTCTCAAAGGTCAAATCGTTGAACTTTGACTCCTTATCAGAAAATATTCTGGCCGAAAACTAATTAGAATTATTTTCCCAAATATCAGTACTTTGTATATCAAATTCCCAGTCTGTGGATTTAAAATTGACAGTTATTGCGTAGGGAAGTGTACACAAACACACACACACACATGGACACGTTAACTTTTATAGTTATACTAGCATTTCAGCCAGGCATTGCCCGGGTGTTTGAGGGTGTATGTTGAGCAAAAAAAAAAAAACGGCAATTTTTAAAAAAAAATTGAATCCTATTATGACCCCTGAACATTTACTGTTTTAGGCTCAAATCAAGTTAAGTTAGATCCATGTCCAAGTAACCTATATCTAAAATTTTAAGTGTTTAGACCCAAAATTGTCGGAGTAGTTTGGTAGAGTTCTCAAAGGTAAAATCGTTGAATTTTTACGCCTTAACAGCTAAATTTCTGCCCGAAAAACGATCACAAAAATTTTCCAAAATCTCAGTGCCCTGTATATCAAATTTCGAGTCTTTAGACTTTAAATTGACAGTTATTGCGTAGGGAAATGTACACACACAAACAGTTCCGTTCACTTTTATATACATACTAGCATTTAAGCCCGGCGTTGCCCGGGTGCTTGTATGTGTCTGTTGAGCAAAAAGAAAAAAAAGTGGTAGTAGAAAGGCAGGCTCGAACCCGTACCGCGAAGGAGGAAAAGAACGGGGAAAATATAACCTGACGTCTTTGCAGGTACGACCATCGCCAAAGGGAATCGTGTTAATATTTAGGCTAGGCAATCAAAAGGAGAGGATAACTGAAAAATATATCGGTGGAGAAAACGACCCCCCCTGTAGAAAAGCGGTCAGGTGAAGATATTTTAGCAATTTTTTCGATATTTGTCGTATGAAAGGTCAAACTTTAAAACGATATTGATCTTGATAAACTCCGTCGCTTCTGTCGAAAGTTTAGGCAGACAACCAAACATACATACACACATACATACTTTTATATATTTGTACCTTAAAATGTTCGACCCAAACCGATTAAAAAGCTTACCCTATCCCTGAATACCCTTTATGTAAAATTTCAAATGTTTAGACCAGAAATTGAGTAATTTGGTAGAGACCGTAGAAGTCTACATTTTGTAAACTTTGACCCCTATTATGACCGCTTAACATTTATTGTTTTGGGCTCCAATCAATTTTATAGTAAGATATATATTCAAGGAACCGATATCTAAAATTTCAAGTGTTTAAACCCAAAATTGTCGGTGGAGTTTGGTAGAGTTCTCAGAGGTCAAATCGCTGAACTTTGACCCCTTAATCGTCAAATTTCTGGCCAAAAACGAATCACATCGATTTTCACAAATCTCAATACCCTGTATATCAAATTCCGAGTCTGTAGACTTAAAATTGACAGTTATTGTCTAGGGAAATGTACACACGCAGCCACACAGATACAGACTCGTTCACTTATCTCTTCTCTATCTTCTCTTCTCTTCTCTATTCTCTATATAAATAAAATGAACTCATTTTTTCTCGTCTGATTTTGACATTAATAGAATTAAAAATCAAGATATTTCATGCAAATATAATATGCACAAACGGCAGAACAATATCTGAGGTGTGTTATAGGCTTATTATTTCTCAAATTCCTCGATAATCTTAGATTTCTATACTTTTTCTGCTGAGAAGTCACGGCCAAAATCGGTTAAGATCAATGGAAGTGGTAAAATATTTTCTCTCTAAAAAATTCCTCCTCCCCCTGCCACCACTTAACACTGTTTGGGGATCGTTCACAAGGAACAGTTGAGAAGAGAACACCGGTTTGGCTTCGTAGTTCTTTCATGTGAAGTTATTTAAAATCACTAAACTAAGCTGCAGTGCTCTGTGGCGTAGTGGTTAGCGTGCTGGACAATTCACATTATATTTTCACGTTCGCGCCGACCTACCGTAGTCGTTTTTTTTTTTTCCTAAACAACTGGAATGGACTTTTCTTGGTGGCCGAACTGTTAACGTTGCAGATGTATTTTTTTGTTTTTTTTTTCACACTTTATTTTCCTACTTTTACTCATGACTCCGGGTTTGATCCTTCCTACTTATCTACCATAACATTTTTAAAAACTCCCCCCCCGTCCCGGAAACAAACACTCGGGCAACGCCGGGTACCCCCGCTAGTATGTGTATATATATATATATATATATATATATATATATATAGCGTGTACGTGTGTTTGATTCCGTCACGTTATTCTTACGCTATACGTCCCTATTATATTACGACTATGAACTGATATTATTTCTTAGGACCCTCCTGATGACCCGAATCTTAACAATTCAGGCTGAATAATCACAATGCAGCAAAACGAGTAGTATTTTGTGAAGACATCAATAAAAGAATGAAAACTGATCCTCGCTTGCTTTATTTGACTTTCTTTATTGACGACGATAACTAACACTTGAGTGGGCATATCAATACGTAGAACATGTGCATCCTCGCTAAGGCTTATTCCAAATAACATAACACTTGTCATCTTAGCCAACATAAAGTGCTTGCATTACGTGCTATTAGACGAAATATCATCACTCGAAAATACCTCTTTTAGGAAAAGAATAAGAATAAAATGACGCTGTTCTAATGCTCACACTTTAATTACTGCACTAATAAAGTTTTAATTGCAATAAGATTTGATTGCTACAATCTGATATTAAGTTGCTGCTACTTGGTGACAAAAAATCCAAACGCCCTCTTCCAATAAAATCTTTAGTTAAAACACATAGGGGGCACCATATGTATTACCATATAGATAACACAAATATTACTAAAATCTTATAAATTTTCCTAATGTCTGTCTATCTTGGGGTGTGTGCGTGTTTGTGACGCGGTTTATCTCAGCCTACAGGCAATCCACTCGGGCAAGTAAGATATCGAAATGAAGAGTATGACCCAGCGGATGCTTTAGTGATGTTTATAGCCTTGTTTGGTGTATGGAAATACAAAATAAAAATTGCAAAAATGCAACAAAAAAAAATAATGATTTAATAGACATTTTATTTACTGGATATTTTTCCGGTATTCACCGGAAGTTATCTCACTTAGTATGTCCGATTTACTTTGTGTGTGTGTGTGTGTGTGTGTGTGTGTGTGTGCGTGTGTGTGTGTGTGTGTGTGTGACGCGGTGCATCTCAGCCTACTAGCAACCACCCAGGCAAGTAAAGTGCCGAAATGAAGCTTATAACGATTTACTAAACAACGTTTTATTTACTGGATATTTTTCCGGCACAAGTACGCAAGTTTGACCAGCTGGACAACTTTGGTTCTTGTAGTAATAAAAAGCTATTCAGCTCAGCACGTGCTCTCAATATGATCAGATGGGTCGCATGTTTCTGGGTTCATCGTCGTAAGATAATCGCGAGATCACTTTAAAATGTTGTCGTCGATCAGGAATTTAACATTGCACAAATATCTTCATACGATTAGGGTAACTATGGCGTTTTTTTAATATATTTACCTTCGCACTGACGATACAACTGTCTCCTAGTCAAGAGGTGAAATCACTTGCTATTACTTGAGCGTCGTATTTTCTAATCCTTGCCTGGGGCAGAGCTAGTCAAGTCCCACTCCACAAAAAATTGCGATACACCGAAATCGTCTGCCTATGAATTAATATAGTATATAAGCAGCCACCTTCGAGGTTCAGTAAATATCTTAGTGATAACACTAGATACGATGCGCCTATTGAAAGCAAAGTCTTTTATCAATAACCAAGTAGAGAAATGCAGTACTGGGCATTCTTTATATAAAATCTATTGAGCAATCATTTTGTAAAGGCGTCTGACTCGTGGTTAGGACTACACATGGAAGTAGATAATTCTCAGTTCGTTGCAAGTCTAGAAGTTCTGAAAAAGGGGAAATATGTCAATGGATTATAATAAAGAAATAAATGCGTATATACACACATATATGTATATCTATATAGTAAGTTATGAAAAAATGGCATTTAAGCTACACAGAATATTCCGCGTTTAAATCTCGTGAGAATTCGTCAGGCTAATCTAACGATTCCTTGCGAGAATGAAACGAGGAATATTCTGTGTAGCTTAATTGGCATATATATGTTCATAACTTACTACCTAGCTCTACCTATGTATTGAGCACTGCGAAAGTAAATACTGAAAAATTTATGCTTAAAATTATAACTTCGTATATCATTTTGTGATTATATATATATATATATATATATATATATATATGAGAGAGAGAGGGGGGAGAAAGCTTACCACGGAGACAAAAATCAAATTACCGGATATAGCGACACAATATGACGCATTTCTTAACAAATGCCTTTCTCAGAAATAAATAAAATGGATATCCATGACATTTGAACAATGGTGCGACATATACGATATACAATCGCAAATGTCTACATCTCTACGTTCTTTTTGTGTTCGTTTTTTTTTGTTATTGTTTGTTTGTTTGTTTTAAATATAATATTGAATTGTCGTATTTTAGTTTCAGTTATCGCTTGGGAAAACAAGAGAACTACGCAAAAACCTACTACTTTCAGAAATAGATGCGGACTTACAACCTGTCTTCGCATGAATTAAGTTTTTGCCCAGTGTGGATTATGATCGATCCAATGTCGAGACATCTTGTAGTATTCGTTGACAGCATAAACCCCAGTGAGAATCGTAAACGAAACGGTAGGCGTCACAAACCAAAGCAAAGCTACTAAAATACTCCTTGTCTCCAAAAGACAGTGTTTTATTTACGTCTCTAGGAGAATAACTCGTCTCCATATCTTACTTAGTCATCAATAATCCGTATACATTCATGCATACACATACACGCAAACACCATATGTATATATACATTTTTTACAGAGGAATCATACCTTATAAAGACCCATAGGTCACTCGAGGATAAGGCCTAAGCAGTGTACAGTAGTCAAAGGAATAATAGCATAGTAATTGTTAGAAGTTTATTTTAATCAGGAACTTCTTTACGTGGGACTTGAAGACGATCATATTGTAGTCAGCGTGAAAGAAGGTAAACAGAAGAGTGTTCTACAGGTGCTAAGTTATGAGAAAAAAGCTCTGTTCATGGAATAAACTCTTATGTCTAGGCACAAACAAAGAGTGGGGAAACAATGGATAGTGTTTTAAGCTGTACGAGTGTTTTTCTTGAAGGTTTGGCGGGGGCGGGGCAATAGACTGGAGCGCAGACGAGCACGTGCCATGATAATAACAATAAAGCAGAGACAGGTTCGCAAAATCTCTTCTGTGAAAAGAGATGCAGGGAATAGGTGAAGAGAAAAGGGATTTCCGCACAAGGTTCCGAAGTCTATTTTGAAATCTGTCAAGGAATGATAGGGTCTCATATATATATATATATATATATATATATATATATATATATATATATATATATATATATATATATATATATATATATATATATATATAATATATATATATATATATAATATATATATATATATATATATAATATATATATATATATATATATAATATATATATATATATATATATATATATATATATATATATATATATATAATATATAATATATATAATATATAATATATATAATATATATATATATATATATAATATATATATATATATATAATATATATATATATATATAGTATATAATATATATATATATATATAGTATATAATATATATATATATATATAGTATATAATATATATATATATAGTATATAATATATATATATATATAGTATATAATATATATATATATATAGTATATAATATATATATATATATAGTATATAATATATATATATATATAGTATATAATATATATATATATAGTATATAATATATATATATATATAGTATATAATATATATATATATATAGTATATAATATATATATATATATAGTATATAATATATATATATATATAGTATATAATATATATATATATATAGTATATAATATACATATATATATATAGTATATAATATACATATATATATAGTATATAATATATATATATATATATAGTATATAATATATATATATATATAGTATATAATATATATATATATAGTATATAATATATATATATATAGTATATAATATATATATATATATATATAGTATATAATATATATATATATATATAGTATATAATATATATATATATATATATATAGTATATAATATATACTGAGAGAAGAACGGACGATAGAATAGGAAATATCTTGATAATAGGAAATAAAATTCTGGTGCATATGTTCATTGAGCAATATAAAACAAATGAATAAATATACTTTGTCAGCCATATAAAAGCCTCATATTAATGCAAACTCATTTGACAAAAAATAAATTACTTCATTAATAAAATCCCATAAATAAATAAATAGCCCCTAAAACGCACTCAATTCTCTATCGCACGAATCTATTAATGCGCCTCTCTAAAATATGAAAAAATGCTGTATTTTTCTATTTAACAGTTATATAACTATAATTCCCTCTGAAACATATTTCACGTATACAAAACCACCTAATAGCCTATTGCCATTTTGTAATGGAGTCCTATGTTTAAATAGATTTATAAATTTATGGGCATTAGTGTATATTTTTCTCGGGACAATATATTGTTTCTAAACTTCCTCTTCATGGCGAGTTTTCATTTTATTAAAGCGCCTGTTTTTAAATATATGTATATAGACAAACGCACACACACATATACATATGTATATTTATCAAGTAATTTTTCTCTTAAGAATAAGTACACAAAAACGTATATTTCATTGAATAAAATATACGTTTTTGTGTACGAAATCTGTTGATATCCTTGCTCACTTTATTATGGTGTTTACTTCTAGCAGGAACTTGTAGCTGTTATATTATTTGTCGTAAGTCTGAGTACATTCAAACCTCTGGATTCCTCGTTAGAGGTTTATCTCACTGGTTTTATTCGCTTACATATGCTCATTTACAATTCTTCCGACCGCACGCTAGCTACAGCCAGCAACATAACGCTTTACGATTACGCATCCGTCTCTTTCGGTGTCGTATGTGTTTCTCCCCGAACACATGGTGTCATATTTTCTTTTTCTTCAGACGCGAGCCTGAGCACACTTGCGAATTTGCATACGCGTCCAAACGCTGCTCCTGCTGCTAATAATATCGCTTGGCATCCGTCGTTCGGCATCTGCTAATATTTTCATATACGGCCCTATGCGCTTTGCTACAGTTACTACTACTGTTTATGATTATTTATTGGAAGTATAATGTTCAAATTTTTATTAATACTGCTTCTAGTATTTCGAATTTATGATTATTGGTCTGTACAGGTATAGATGTGTTATCAAATAAAAATTTTCCGAATTGGGACTAAGAATAGGAATGTTCATTAGTAAGGTGGTTATATATGGTATTATTTTCGGAGTGATACATGGGTAATCTCCTCGATAATGTTGTGGAATTCAAACCTACTTACATATTTCCATATTTACTGGCGAATACACAGTCTACAAATAGTCATTTAAAATCATAAACTAAGTTAGACGTATAAACAAACTCATTCGAGGGGAACCAGTCATAATAAATTTAGAGATAACCAAAATTATTTTAGTAAAATTTTAATTACATTTTGTTAGGATATGTGGGTTGCACATTTTGATATGTACTCATTTTTTAAAACATTCGGCATGATTTATAATTTTAATGCACTTAGTTTTAATAAAATGTTTTATATATGTATAGCAGATGAGGGTGTGGAATCGTTATTTCAATATACTATTTTTACATTTACTATTTGTATGTCGATAATATGGATAGGATATCAATTATTTATCAGACTTTGTTCAATATTGTTGAATTCATGTTCACAACTAGTGGGCGAAGAGGGGATCAAGTTAGCCCATGCTAGTAAGATGTTGAAAATAGACGTTTGCACCAAAATCACTCACTAAAATAAGCTAGAGTAGAGAATTTTTGTTGTTTGGATTTTTATATATTGAAATGGAGAATTCATTATTGTTGGTCTCAAGTAAGAAATAATACTCTCTCTCTCTCTGTATATATATATGTATATATATATATATATATATATATATATATACTAGCAGGCCGCCCGGTCTTGACAAGTCTAAAAATACGCTTACATATGATATTTGCATTATTGTAAATTTCGTATTCATTGGACCCAATAAATGGTAGTGATTAAAATAGTAAAAAAAAAAATGTCTCCTTGCCAGTATTTATGAAAAATTGTGACAGTTTTAATGGTATCAGTATTTTATTTTCTGTTTTGACATCTACCTTTAATTTGTTAGGTGAACCTCTGCAATAGTTGCAAAACAGTATTCCCATAGTAAATAATGGGTGTATAAATAATCACATACAAATTTCAGTGTGCTTCAGCTAATGCATAACTCTAAAATCTATAAGTAAAAAAAAAATTAAGTGAACATTATTAATCAAACCGCGGCATATGTTTTCTGCAGTCATCATCCTCCGCCTGTAGATAGATCAGAAAAAAATATAGTATTATCCTAACAAATTAGTGTGCAAACTTATATGCGTAATGGGAATAAACAGACAAAAATAATCATTAAACCGCGACTGTACTAATATCAGTGAAGAACTACTCGTAAGAAAGAAGACTGTAGCAGGTACGTATTGCATCGTATACGTGTTAGTCTTAACAGAAAAAGTGTTTTAACTGAAATTGACGATGTCATGTAATGTTCTGATGTGTGTTTTGAATGATCTTATGGAATAATAGAATTAGCGGGCAACTAATCAGAAACAGCGGACGTTTCCGAGGGAGACTTTCAGATTTTATGATTCAATTATGTGACAGATAATGCTACGAGCCAGTTACAGTCTGTGTAAGCGTAGAATCTGGGAAACGCGTAGACTTCCTCCTGGTGTCAACTGGTGGCGGTTGTTATTCTGAATATTTAGAATGAAACAATAAGTACGCCTTCCTCTTACGATGCTACGATTGTGATAGCCTTGCTCCTGGGATGCAATGTAGTATTTTATTTTCACAAGTGAATGTATCTGCAAATGCGTTGGAAAGCTACAAAAGATAGTGGCTCTTAGTCTAGCTGTATTGAACTTTTATATGCCATCTGTTGTGATCCTAAAATGCTTTTTTCAAGAGGAGCATCTCTACGGCTACGTCGTTACCATAGAAATAATATAAATGTTTGAACATGCATACACACACACACGCTCTCTCTCTCTCTCTCTCTCTCTCTCTCTCTCTGTATATATATATATATATATATGTAGATAATTACAAGGAAACCTCCAAATATCAAGGCCCGAAGCTTATTCGAGTATAAGAGTTGATGAATGTAAAATGGTAGTCTAGTGATCGTTAATTGTGTGCATTGGTAGAATCTGAATAATTTAAGTGAACGTCTCAACAACTTGTTTATATTGGACTTGAATACTAATATTATGTAGTAAGCCAGGAAGTAGACCAGTGTTACATTTTTTCAGAGACGTGTAGATTAAGGGAAGAGATTCTGTTAATAGAATTTTATTTAGATTTACACGCATATAAAAAGGGAGGCAATTTTCTTTTTACATAGGCATCACTACTTATCAAGGCCAAGAGGCGACTCAAGGATAAGGGTTAAAGAGTGTACAGTAGACATTCGACAATATAGTAATCATTAGTAATGAAAATTTGGTAAATTTGATAACTTATATGGAACAGCTCATCAAGAACTTATTTACGTTAGACTTGAAGACAACCATATTGTAGTCAGCCGGAAAGCAGGAAAACGGAATACAATTCCACAGGCGTGCAGTTCTAAGAAAGAAGCTTTGTTCATGGAATCTACGTTTAGGTTTAGGCAAAGATAAAGAGTGGGGGGAATTATTGATATTGTGTACAGCTAGACGAGTGTTTCTTGTGAAAGTTTGGGGAGGGGGACCATAGATTGAAGCTCAGTTGAACACCTATGAAAATAACGATACCTCAGAGACAAACTCGCAACATCTCTTCTGTGAGATAGAGGTTGCAAGGAAGAAAAAAGGACATCTCCTACGAGGCTACGAAGTCTATTTTGAACTCTATCAATGTAATTTTTGATAATGGTTGTTTTGTAAAAGTTTCTCAAACAGTGGTTATAGATTTGAGCTCGGACGAGCGCTTTGTATGAACATAGCTATAGATCAAAGACTGAGCTGAACACCTCTTGAAAGAACAATGGTTGCAGGATAGAAAAGGACATGTTTTCGTATATTTGTATCCTTGTGTACACGAAGCTGTCCACTGAATTGCACGCAATAGATCTTGAGTAATAGGCCCCTTGCTCCGTCACTAAATAACTCCAAACACGTTTGCAACATGATAAATCATATAAACTTTCAAATCAGCTGACACGCTTGACATGTTTCTGCCTAAGAGACAGAAAGTAACTGTTTACATATTTTAATCGATTTGAACATGTATTTTTCCCCCCGAATCTATTCAAAAGTTCCATCGTTTGAGCATTCTACCAATCAATATTTTACCGAAAATTCTTTTGTGGACGCATGTCCAATGTAAAGACACAAAACTATCTAACGGAAATTTGTTTCGATCGTTCGGATTTGCTCTTCCGCTGAAGTTATTCATGTAGGAAGATAATTTTTAATTATCTTAGTAAATTGTTGATTGCTACAGTTTTACGATCATACGGTTTAACTAATTTAAAATTGAAGTTAAAAGCAAATAAAGGTAAACACATAACGCACGTATAACTTCTAGATATTGCCATTTAGTTATAATACTAGCAGAACACGTCGCGATTCCACGGTAGTCGAACTTTTTTAAAACCATATAAATAAAATGAATAAAATATAAAAAAAACGAATAACAACGAATTAAAAACTTTTTTTAGCAAATACTCTTAAGAAGAATTGACATTAACAATTTTGATTTTTCTTTTCAATAAAAATTCAATGTACAACACAATTTGTTGTTTTCTGAATAAGTTTTTAATAGAAATTATAAAGTAACAGAATGTCAATCTACGTCCATTTTTTTTTACTTTTCAAAAAGAACCTATTAATCAAAAACACTTAGTCTCTTTACAACATGATTTTTTATATCATTAAATAAAATAGCCAATTTAAAACTGTAAACAGAAAGCCATTGTTTTTGTTTTGAATATTTCTGAAGAGGAAATTGTTTGAATGATTTTAAACTAATAAATAGTGATTATGAAGGGAGATAATTCGGGTCTAATAAATTAATGTTGTGATGGTGATGTTTTTCTGATACCGGATCAGTAAAATAATATTTAGATTAAGGATTTCTGATTGTGTAGATTTTCTTTTTCAGTTTATCAGAGTAGAGCCTGTCAGAAATTTATACCGTGGAGTCACAGACGATTTTCTGCTTCTCCCCATCATCCTTTTCTCCTCCTCGTTTTTCTTCATAGTACTTTGTAGTGGACTGGTTGATATATTATATATATCCCCCAGTTGTACAAAATATGGGAAATGATTTGAATTGGGAAAGGCAAAATGAATTGTTTTGAGGAAGGAACGAACGACGCGTTTACTTGAATTAAACGAACTAGAATTTATTTCTAGAAGTAACAAGTGAAAGAAAAAGGTACAACACGTGTTCATGTCCGCGTTTGTCTCTCGCTGTTTACTGGTTAGAAGGAGAAAGTCAATCCAGTTTGGTGTGCGTCTCTCGCTGTTAGCTGGTGAGGAGGAAAGTGTATTGTGGTATAGAGAGAGAATCAGGAAAAGACTATCCAGTTCATGGAGAGAAAAAGCATAGAAAGTGTACGTACTGCCTGTTCGCTTTTTGCCCCACATAGTAGCTAGTTGTGTGAGGGCACGCGCGTGCCGAAAAGGCACGCTGTTGGGTCCGTAGATCGCACAGCTCGAAAGCTGGTCTGCTTTTATACTTGTTTCCGGTGGTCTTTTGCGCATGTGGATTTCCTTTGGAATGGGAAATGACGCTGTCCTTATGTACGTACGTGTGCGCGTGTGTGAATATACACGTGCATGTGAGCGTTTGTACACGAACGTGAATATATGTACGTGTGTGGACGTGGGCGCGTATGTATATGAAAAGTTATATAGCTTGAAATGTGAACGTGTGTTTTTGTGTGAGACTAGAAAAGGCTCGCGCAACTTATTCCGCTCTTCAATGTTTGAAGGTAATTAAGTGAAATTTAACATTAAAAAAAAATAACGTTAACAAAATGATACATGCGTTATTTGTATATCACATGTATTTATCCAACACTTTATGACGGATTCCTCCCCAAATCTATTCATCCAAGCGATGTCCTGCTTGGTACTAAAGCCAATGGCTCCTTATTCATCTTTCTCCCTCGAGGCAGTCATGCATTTGATTTTTTGATATTTCTCAATGTCGTCCTCTGCTGCTTCTACCCAAGACCTTTCCTATAAAACTAATCTCTTCTATTCCGTTTTTTTTCCACCAATAATATAATCTAATTCTCCTTGTTGATTATTATTAAATGAATTTATAGAATTCCATTCTTTTAATTGAATGTGAACAATTGTAGAAACTCCAGACTAAGGACCGTTTCTTTGAATTATCGAATTTCTATTGTAATAATGACCTTTACCTGTAAATGGACAATAACGAACCCTCTACATGGTTAATGCCGCAAACACGGAATTTAGTATTTTGAAAACTTTTTACCATATTTTCGGTTATTATTCCCTCATCAGTTAAGAGTTAGCCAATCTCTATGTTGATAGCTAAGCGAAAAACGTATGGTATAATTTATTTCTCACAAAACTTCTCTAGTTATGATAATGTTAGTTTTAGAAACTAGAAGGATCCGTGAAAATTCTACGGAATAAAGAAATATATCAATCAATAAATGTTTGATGCAGCTAATAATTTTGTAAATAGCGCAAACAATTTGCTCCATAGAAAGAACAACTAACAACACGTATCAATTGAAAAGTAGTATCTATTGTATTTTAAATGTGGATACGACCTCAATGAGATAAATTAATAAATACTAATAGATCTATACACCTATGAATTCGTTGTTTATGTGTGCATTGATATTCATATTAAAACCCCTATTTTCTATTTGTTTAAAAAGAAAATGCAATTTTTTTTTATATATGGGTTGTGGAATTGCCTTCACTAGCAAAAGATCTGGCTAATTTGCATATTCTTTTAAACATTCATTTTAATTAATTCCCTATTAGTTTATTCGGTCTTCTTATGGGATAATCATCTTTAGTAAACTATTACGTGTAATTATACTCATGCAGATATTCTACATAATTTATACTTGCATAATATTTGCGTAAAAGGTTTATAGAAAACACCAAACTGTTTCCATATATATTCATGTATACGTATATATTTTTGTTTAACACATTTTGCCTACCAAACTCCTCCTAGTGTTTTTGGTCTACAGATGGGAAACTAAATATTCAAGATGTTTGAATCAATGCGAAACTTTATATTTGTTTTTTATCCGGGAAGAATCGGTGCAAAAGTGTGAAAATTAAAAAAAAAAAAAAGGATAAATTTTCCAGGTGACGGTCGAACGCCGGCATTACGAATGCATAATGTAGTATCTATTGTTTCATGTTTTAATTTTTAGCCTTGCATTATAAATGTCTTCATGACCCAGTCAGTGCCGACAGAGGCAAAAATAAATCGTGGCCTGAACGTTTTAGTTTCGATTCTCCGTAATGGTTCATGAGTCTTTTTTTTTTTTTACTTTTAAAATCATTATTATATATTGCGTCCACTATCTATAAAAGTGAAAATGTCTTTCTGTCTGTGTACACTTCCCTACCGTACATATTCACACGTTTTTTATATATATACATAAAGTTATGAACAGTACATAGGGGCCGAACAAAGCCGGACGGAACAGCTAGTATACAATTATATTGTACTATGACAAGCTTACACAAAAAGTAAAATCATGTGTTGATAGACATTCTTAAATGCACTGATGTCGTTCAGCACAATTTGAAAGACAATGTTCTTTTTTCCTCTCTGTGTTTTTCTTTTCTTCGCGTCCCGTCCCGCTAGAAAACTTCCCTCGCCAAAGAACAGACGCCTTTCGGTAAAATAAGGATTTTTGTTCTGACAGTGCAACACCAAAAGTGCATGTTATTATAATCATGAACAAAAGGAGGCTAGCTAAAAGAAAATTATTCTCATAAACTTTTAAGATTACCAGAAATGATTATCAGATTTGATTATTTGGATATTTTTGAAGCATTTTTTTTAGTTGCATTCGTTTTAACGTGCGCACCTCCTTATAGGAGAATAATAGTATTACATAAACATTAACAATCTTGATTACGTGGTGGTCATCTGGAACGTTCCTCATTGTAAAACTGCAAATTAGCAATTATACAACTCTGACCATGTATATTTTCAAAATGTCAGGCTAGATACTATGGTAGATAAAATATACTCGTCGATAACGTGGTGTATATACAGTGCGGCAAAAAGAAAGTCCGCACTTATAATTTTTTTTCAAAAACTACAAATTTACGCTAAATTTAATGTAACCGTTTAGACAAACTATACCTCATTTGATTCGCTATCGAATTTCTATATTTTCACCTGTTCATATTTGAATTTTAACTGAAATATTCTAGTGTTCACGTCATTTTTTTTTAAACAACTTCAAATTGAGGAGGCAAAAAGAAAGTCTGCAGCAACAAATTCGCTTAAAACCAGCTAAATCAGTTTAAAATATCTATTAACAGGCAACAAACATCTCTAATCGTAATTGTTGTTGTTCAAGATTATCCAACGTAACATTTAGTCCATATGCCACGACTTTCTCTTAGTGATCATCAGGAGCTCATTAATCTCCACCTTTCTGGTTTATCCAATCGGGAAATCGGCCGCAGATTGGAATGTGATGAGAAATCTGTACGAAAGACTGTGCAAAAGCATCAACACACTGTCAGTGTTCGTGATGCCCCTAAATCAGGTCGTACTAGAGTTACTTCTAACAGGGAAGACAATGCTATCAAAGTCCACAGCTTAAGAAACAGATTATAAACGGCTCGCCAAATCCAATAATATATCTGTTTTGTTAAAAAGTGCTCTATTTCTACTGTCCAGAGTAGATTAAAGGAATTTAATTTGCGAGAATATGTTGCAAGACGCAAGCCAATGATTTCTGTAAAGAACAGAAAGCACTGTCTGGACTTTGTCAGGTGCAATGTAGATTTTGACTCCTCATGTTGGTCCAAAGCGCTTTTTAGCGACGAAAGCAAGTTCAATAGGTTAGGCAGTGATTGTAGGCAGTACGTCCTTCAGGGAAAAGACGACGAATTTAATCCTAGGTGCTCGGTTTCAAAGTCGCAAGGTGGTGGAGGTTAAGTTTTGCTGTAGACGATTATAAGTACCGATGGTCCAGGGCTTATTGTTTGCTAGCAAGGTCCGACATGATTCAACTAAATACATTAATATGCTGACTAAGCATTTTTTTTTACATTACTTTGGTCGGAATTCGGACGATAACCCCATCTTTATGCAGGATAATGCTCCCATTCACACAGCTGGCAATGTGACATGGTTTCTGGAAGAGCATGCTATTCAATGTTTGGATTGCCCTGCACAATCTTCAGACCTCAATGCTTTCGAAAAGGTATGGCATTACATCAAGTAACAGCTACGCAATGATAAATTTCGAATTTGGAAGAACTTTGGAAAAATTAAAGAAAGGTAGGATGGCTTTTCCCCGGAGTATTACTGCCGTCTATTTCATAGAATTCCCAAAAGATTGCAGGCTGTCAAATTGCAGAAGGCTATGCTACTAAATATTAGCTAGTTCATTGTGTTCCTGTTTTTGTGTTGCATTAATGTCCTAAAGTTTCATTTCAATAACGATTTTTCATTGTGCGGACTTTTTTTTGCCTCCTCAATTTGAAGTTCTTTTTTTTTTTTTAATGTACGTGAATGTTCTAATTAAATGTCAAATATGATGAGGTAAAATTATAGAAGAATAAAATGCCGGTCAAATGAGGTATAGTATGCTTAAACAGATTAAATTTAGCTTAAGTTTGCCGTTTTTGAAAAATTACAAGTACGGACTATCTTCCTGCCGCATGTGTGTACATTGTGTAACACACACACACACACACACACACACACATATATATATATATATATATATATATATATATATATATACATCTTTGACGATTTGTTTGTATTTTTTAATCATAACATAGATTAGTCCTTTTCTTTTTTTTAAGCAACCCATATCAGCAAGTTACCAGAATATACTGACGTTACAAATTCAAATCCTACAATAAACAGTTCAATCTTCCGCAAAACCCAATCGAAACCCATTAGTCTTTAACCAATACCTTGCTAAGCACCTCCCACTTTTTATCCCGCTCTACTACTTTTATCAACCCGTACTCCCCTACGACCCAGTCCCCAGCAACATTTGCCAACTTTTGAAACATTACTCGACCTTCTCTACTAGACAGATGATTGTGCTCTTCATTAATCTCCGGCAAGAGAAAGGCCACCCACACCACACTGTCCGATTGAACTTTGCTTCGAATTTTCCATCCGACCGAACAGCTCGGCACTGCCGAGTAGTTTCCACCGGACGATTTCATTTGATTTATATTGTTTTGCAAATATAAGACGACCTTTGTACAGATGAGGGCAACAAAAACAAAATTAAAAAATAGGTAAATCGAAGCAAATTCTTTCACAAACGTCCAACTATTGTACTAAACAAAAATTCCTAACAAATGTCATAATTTTAATCATACTGATATATTTAATACTGACTGTATCTATTCTTCACTGCCTAGCGTACGGTCCTCATATAGAAGGGTTTTAATGTTTTAAATTAAATTTTATTCTAATATTTAGTTCAACACGAATTGGTTCCATTTAAAAGCCTAATTTATGTCTTTTTCTAATAAATATAGTGCATATATATATATATATATATATATATATATATATATATATATATATATATATACGTTAAATTCTATCAGGATAAAATTAAGTAGCATGTTTCATAAAATGTCGTGACTAAGTGTCTGTGTATTAGTTCTGAATAGGATAGGACAACAGCATATTCTATTTATTGTTTTGACTCTCGAGTGTGTATCCGTTGATATTTTATATGCTTTTATAAAGAATGATGTGGTCGGCGGTTGATTAACTGGGTCTTACTATATCGGATATATACTCGAGATTCAAAGCAAGGAAAAGAATATGATGTTAGGATAGCCCTTTTTTTACACAGGC
>NC_136522.1:55933969-55941176 GCF_053919585.1 Euprymna scolopes | reverse complement strand
ATGTGTGTGTACATATATATATATGTATGTGTGTGTACATATATATATATGTATGTGTGTGTACATATATATATATATATGTATGTGTGTGTACATATATATATATGTATGTGTGTGTACATATATATATATATATGTATGTGTGTGTACATATATATATATGTATGTGTGTGTACATATATATATATATGTATGTGTGTGTACATATATATATATGTATGTGTGTGTACATATATATATATATGTATGTGTGTGTACATATATATATATGTATGTGTGTGTACATATATATATATATGTATGTGTGTGTACATATATATATATGTATGTGTGTGTACATATATATATATGTATGTGTGTGTACATATATATATGTATGTGTGTGTACATATATATATATGTATGTGTGTGTACATATATATATATGTATGTGTGTGTACATATATATATGTATGTGTGTGTACATATATATATATGTATGTGTGTGTACATATATATATATATGTATGTGTGTGTACATATATATATATGTATGTGTGTGTACATATATATATGTATGTGTGTGTACATATATATATGTATGTGTGTGTACATATATATATATGTATGTGTGTGTACATATATATATGTATGTGTGTGTACATATATATATGTATGTGTGTGTACATATATATGTATGTGTGTGTACATATATATGTATGTATGTGTGCACATATATATACATATATATGTATGTATGTGTGCACATATATACATATATATATATATGTGTGTGTACATATATATACATATATATATATGTGTGTGTACATATATATACATATATATATATGTGTGTGTACATATATATATATATGTGTGTGTACATATATATATATATATATGTGTGTGTACATATATATATATATATATGTGTGTGTACATATATATATATATATATATGTGTGTGTACATATATATATATATATATGTGTGTGTATATATATATATGTCTGCGTACATATATATAGATGTATGTGTGTGCACATATATATAGATGTATGTGTGTGTACACACACATATATATATATATATATATATATATATATATATATATATATATATATAAATATATATATACGGCATATCCACTTGGAGCCTGGCGAGTATCAGACGAGTTACCATTTGGGAATTCTAGGGGCTCTATGTGCTCTACGCTCATCTGGGCATTGTTTTCAGTCATCTTGTACCTCCACTTTCCTCTGGTATACAACAGTCTTGGAGAGACGTGGTTGGAGACTGCGCAACTCTTGCCACACAAATTTACCACGAAGGCACCTTTAACGTGTGTATCCATAGTCTGCCAGGACCGAAGGACGCACGATATATGTGTGTGTGTCTGTTTGCTTACATCTATTTATATAGCTGCTATCTATAAAGCATGACCTCAGTAAATACGTATGATTAATAGTTATATATTGCATTAAATTATATTATGGCGTTTTTCGGCAGGACAATATCGTTCAGCTGCTTGTTTGAATCGTTTTACTCTTCAGTGTTCGAAATATCGAACAGACTACTAATTACGACAGACATATACTCTAGTCAACTAAAAGAGACAACAGAAAAGATTACAAATTCTCTAAAAATGAATGAACTCTTCGGCGAAACGTTGAAACAGAACTAAACTTCATATACACCCTATTTTGACGAACTTTGTTTCGCGCAATTTTAACATTAATTAATAAACAAAAAGGAAAATAATTGGAAACTACATATATTTTTTTTAAAAAACAAAATAATATAAACTTTGATGTCTTTTCTTTCTTTGTTTTTTTCCGGCACAAAGAATATTTTTTATTCGAATCAAATTGGTGTTTCTAGGTTTAAGGCGTCCTTTTATTTAATTGTTTCAGATCAAAGAATATTCATTTTCTTTTTTTTTTCTTTTTTTTTTAGATCTTCTGAAAATAGCACATATGGCCGACATAGTTCATAGATTTTTATCTCTGCTGATAAAACAAGTATTGGAATATTTTGGTTACTCTAAATGATTTTGTGAATCCTGCGTCGCAGATACTTGTTAAACTTGTGTTTTTCTGAATTATTAATATTAATCGACCATTAACTAGAATTTAATCAACAATTACGAAAGGTTTTAAACTGAAAATAAAAGTTCTGTTTAAAACGTTCTTATTTTGGTAAGTATACGGTCGCCATCAACAAGTCTCAGGAGAGGGATGGATTAATAAAGACTGGGTAGCGTATTATGGGAGGATTAATGTTGCCCGTGCAACTCCGCGAAGCCAGAGAAATTAAAAAAAAAAAAAAAAACGGTATGTACTGCTTGGTTCTAAAGGTGCCCGAGGATTTGCCAGTAATGACAATGTAAAGTTAGGCTGCCTTAGCGGCTCCGTCTCCAGATTTTCTTTTGGAATTTACTTCCTTACCGTGCCCGTGAAGAAGCAGCCCCACAAGACAGCATTTTTTTTTTAAATCAGAGCTGCTTTCTCCTAGGTAACATTGACGAATCGCACCTACCCGAAGTGACTGGTTTTAAGGCGTCCGTGGATCGCCTTTGCTCCTTTCTCAGTTAGTATGAACAGTTTGACTGGGCTAACTAGTTTAACCTATCAAGAAGGTCAGAAGCTGGACTCTGCTTAGTACTTGTTAGAAAAATATGCCTTTTTGATAAAATCATTAATTATTCTACAAAGGTCACTAAAAAAGAGTGTCCTATTGTTTTTAACGCTACAAGGGAAACAGCTACGAATACGAACATAGGAACACAATGGATTTTATTGCTCCAGAATTTATTATTCTCCATGTGTAACATAGCATGGACCCGTGTATGGCTGCTATATGCAAATGAGAAACCCTTCTAGAAATGACGTCACTGTGAGGAAAAAGAAAGATATTATAAAAAGGAGATAGCTAACGTCAAAGAAGGCAATTCCATAAGGGACGTTGATGACGTCACGGTTGTAACGAGAAGTCACGCGTGACGGGAAAATGAGGAAATGAATTATGTTGTTATAAAAGAAAAGGAGTCGGGTTATTACTTGCGTCTAGCGCTTTGGGGCGTACACTGCTACAATGTGTTTAGTCTAAGTGTTTAAACGTGTGCAACGTTACACATAGTCGTCACCATTGTCAGTGCACGTTTGTCAAAAGTTCCACGACTCCTTTCTTCTTCGGAATCGTGTTTATGAGAAGGTTTTTTTTTTTTTTGTGTCTCAAACCGTCAATATCTTTCGCAGAGAGATTAAGCATTCTGGTAAATAATCGATTGGAGTGGGATAGCAATTCAGTTTTACATACCTTCTGATCCATTTAGGCGAAATCACACGTAGGAGGCATTACTTGTCAAGCATTTTAGTTCGACTTTTTTTTTTTAAAATTCAATTGTTACAGAAAGTAAGAACTTTCCCCTTTTACTTGTTTGCACTTAGGAAGAATTGAGATAAAAACAAAATGAACAAAACCATCATCAATATGTGCGGTTTGAATAAAAGATAGCAAACTCGTATTTGGAAGACGTATTATCAATGCAGTTCTGAATTTTATAGATGCGACATGAATGTTGATATTGTTTTTATTATTCGGACAATTACTCCTTTCACAAAATACGCCTAATCAAAGGAATCTAATGCCAATATCCAATGTTTGTCTTGGAGTCACATCCCTTGCACTTCGTTTTCGAGAGAAAAAACGCAAACATAAGATGTCTATCCAATGTTTCGTAAAAAATACAATAATAGTGACAATTAACAGAAGGATTCAGTAAAAATTTGAATCCGAGGAAAGTCTTGAACAGTTCCAGAACTACTCCTGAATATTAAATTTTATTTTAATATAATTTAGGGCACACCCTCAAACCCAATGTACAAATTCTTACTATACAGAACAATTCCCCCCATTTTTTTTAGTTAAAAAAAAAGCAATGGAGGTTACACCTGGCGATGGTTGAAGGGTTACTCGACCGAAGCGTTGTGCCAATAATACCCAAGATGAAAATAATTGTCCGAACAATCTAGATAATATTATCATGTATAATAAAAGATTTTGGTTAAAAGATTTTTGTGGTGACATAATTTCAAACCCACACTCAGTATTTAAATATAACCTTAATACTTGTTCATTTTAAGCTCATATTCCTAGGTTCGAAAAGATGCGGAGAATGGAGAAGAATCGCACAATTGTTACGAAACTTCGGAACAGAATAAAATATAAATTCCGCTGATTTAACCTTTCAAAAGAAAAAAGTGACATGTAACTTAGCGAAACAATCCAAATTTTGTCGGAAATAATCGATAAAAAGAAATGTCCGGTTTCATAGGCAATATAAGTGTTTAAATGTAAAATTTGAGGACCATTATTTTTTTTTTACATGGAGTTCACCACTTATCAAGGCCCAATGGCCACTCGGGGATAAGGGTTATTGTGTGTACAGTACTCAATGGGATGGTGTAGCAATAGTATTGGAGAATTGATAAGGTGTAATTATTTAGGGGGGGGCGGTTCATCAGGAATGTGTTTGCGTTGGACTTGAAGACATCCAGGTTGAAGTCGGGAGGGAAACAGGCAAGCGGAACAGTATGCAACGAGGTATGTATAACGCACAGTCTGAAACATTTAAATAAGCGGAATTATCGAACATGTTCAAATGTCTAATTGTGGCCAAGGTCTAAGAATAAAGAATGAGAAAAGATATTAGATTATGTAGCTTTATTATATACATATCTATAAAAGTGAAATTGTCTGTTGTGTGTCTCTGTGCGTGTGCATTTCGTTACTAAACTAGTATGTTACTTTCCAGTCTACATAAGATATATTGAAATTGGGGAAAACTTTTTATTGGCTATTGGCCTGAAATTTGTCCGTCAAGCGGTGAAAGTTAAACGATTTTTGAAACCTCTATCAAACTCCTAGGCCAATTTTGGGTGTAAAAAATTAAAATTGTAGATGTAGGTTACGTGGATATGGATCAATCTTTTCAATTCAGTTTGAGTCAAAAACGATAAATGTTAAGACTCCAAATTGGGGTAAAAGTTTTAAAAGAATTGTCTCTGCGGTCTCAGTAAAATTACTAAGCTAATTTTTGGTTAAACATATGAAATTTTATATAAATCTAATTGAGATATTCAGCCAGATTTTACCCAGTTTTGAGGCGATAATTTGGCTGCCAATAGGTCAACGTTGAAGAAGTTGGCGTTTGCAGACTCTACCGACGTCGCCCGTTTTGGGACAAAACACTTGACATTTTTAATGCAGGTTACCTGGCCATGAGTCAAACTTTTATATATATAAATGAGCAAATAGTTAATAAAACCTGAAAAAAACACGTTCAAAAAGTTAAAAACATATTTAATCTGAAAAGGAAACACTTAATAAGTGGATAGTCCTTAATCCGCGGAGTTTCGAAGAAATACTTTCTTTCTACTCAGAGGGTAGGAATTAGCAAAATGCGGGATCGGATTTTGCATACAAATGTATTAGATGAAACTGCAAGTAAGTCAAAGATCTTGCTTGATAACAAAAAGTGAAGCAGAGAGAATATGGTGAAGAAAAAGGTGATTTCACATGAATGGATAGTTAGTTGAAAGGTAAAGTATCTAATGACGGTAAAATCCAAAAAATGTAAGTCCAAGTAAGTTAATTTAATTTTCCATTCGCACAAGTAAAATCCAAGAAAATCGCATAATTGGAAGATTGTCCAAAATAATCCAAAAGGCCGACATCAGTGGAATAATTTACAAATATGTACAAGGAAAAGGGGGAGAACTCCAATAATAATAAAAGAAAAATAAGATATGCTTTTAACACGGCTGCCGAGAACAGTGTTTATTTTATATATATATATATATATATGATGGAAATAGTATTCCGACAAAATAGAGAAAATAAAAAGGAACAAACCGTATTATGTGTTCATCAACGTTTCGTCTTTATTTCGAGACTTTCTCTGGATGAATGAGATTTAAAACAAAAAATACCAGTACAAAATATTTGAAAATGTTCCACGTGCACAGTGTGACGCAGTTCTATTTCAGAGAAACGGAAAAAAAAGACGTTGGAAATTCAAAAAGGAGGGGGAGGGCTGGCGCTGTTAAAGAGAAGAAATTTTAGTGACGTCATATAGTCGTTAATGTAATTTTAAAACTGTGAACGCAAGTTAATATTCTTATTGGGAAAAAGATATATCTGTTGAAATCCAATATATATATATATATATATATATATATATATATATATATATATATACACGCGTATGCACTTAAGTTATTAACAGTACCTACGGCCCGAGCAAAGCTGAGCTGAATTTCTAATAATAGGAAAGGACCAAAACCTTACATTTCAAAAGGTAAAACAGGAATGCCAGCGTTCCATAAATATTAAAAATATATAAACTGGATTAAAGAGAACAGCATATTTCGGATGAAGGCTGTCATACAAACGTCGAATCTAAATAAAGAGAAAACGTTATATGTAAGTCCTGTGGCGGAAAGTGTATAAGAAAGACTGTTTTGTTAAGAATAAAATAAGCTTTAAATGTAGACCGATATATTTTTATTGTCTCACGAAAGAGTCATGTACAAAAAAAAGCATTTGTTATCGAAGGTCCCTGTTCTTTTGTTGTAAAACGAAATAAAGAAGTGTCTTAATCTATTAATATATATAAAAGTGAACGTGTCTGTGTGTGTTTTGTGTACATTTTCCTGTGCAATAACTGTCAATTAAAAGTCTGCAGACTCGAAATTTGATATACAGCGTACTGAGATTTGGGAAAATCTTTGTGATCGGTTTTCTGACAGAAATTTATCTGTTAAGGGGTCAGAGTTCAACGATTGACCTTTGAGAACTCTACCAAACTCCTCCGACAATTTGGGGTCTAAACATTTCAAATTTTAGATATACGTTCCTTGGACAGAAATCTATATTACTAACATAATTTGAGACCAAAATAAATGTTAAGGGGCTATAATAGAGTCAAAGTGAAAAAAAAAATTACCTTTTTTTTTGTTCAACGTACACCTACAAACACCCAGGCAACGCCGTGCTGAAATGCTAGTATAGAAAGAAATGAGCAAACGATAGCATTATTACTTGATCCATTATTTTGTAATAGACAAAAAAAATGGAGAAAAATAGGTTTTCCACGGAAATCAAAAGTCCATTCACAAAAAGATAATTTGGCTTCGAATTAAAACATAATCTCGAACCTATT
>NC_136522.1:55883969-55928969 GCF_053919585.1 Euprymna scolopes | reverse complement strand
ATGAACAAAGCTTCTTTCTTAGAACTGCACGCCTGTGGAACTTTGTTCCGTCTGCCTGCTTCCCACCTGACTACAACTTGGATGTATTCAAGTCCAACGTAAACAAATTCTTAATGAACAACCCCCTTAAGTAAACACTTCATCAAATCTCCACACTAACGTAATATACTTGCAATAACCCTTATCCCTGAGTGGCTTCCGGACTTTGATAAGTGTAATTTTAACTGTGTAAAAATAAAAAAAAAATCATTGGAAGAAGTAGTTCCTATTTCAATCTCTTCCTTTCATGTACTTCTACCGCTCCTACTTGACGCCGGCACCATTCCTACATATTCCTACTCTATTCGGTCATAACCGCTCTGAACTTATTATTCGACACATACATTTCTCATTAACTTCACATATACCTAATTATTAATAATTTCTCCGTTCCTGAAATCCGGCCCATCTGATTGGGTGCTCAGTAGACATTTTAAAAATTCTGATATTCGCTTTTTCCACCATAAAACGAACGGTTCGACACTTATAAACACGCCGCTATTTTTCCGCATGCATTCGTATCTATACGAACCTATCGCATTACATTTACTATTTATTAATTAGCTAGATTACCTTTGCATTTCTGGAATTTTCCGATATTAAATTAAAGCATTGCTGACGCTATTATATTTATTCAACATAAACAGACACCCGAAACAATACACAGCTTCGTGAAACTGCTTTTAATTCCACTCACTGAGAAGAAGTGACTGTTAGACAATGGTAGAGAAAGATTCGCCGTGTTACACTTTTACTTAGGTCACTAATTCATCCATGCGTTATTACGGTTAATTCGATAGCAGTTAAAATGACAGTTTTTCGTGGCAAATTCGGTACAGTTGTTTACTTTAAATTCGCTCTTTCCCATTTAGCGTTCTGCGTGCGCGCCTAGGAACTGCCGGTATTTTTTAAAATATATTTTTCGTTTGCTCGACACGGTACTAGATGCTATTTGAATTTTTCTATAAAGGGTTGCGTAAGTTTTACAGTTTTTTTGTGGGTTCGCAAGGCAAATGATTAATGTTAAATTCTCTGTTCTAGATATAGACCCGCGTAGGTCACAAACCAAAATAAAATTGTAGTTTGCTTTTATGTACATGTGAAACACACCTGAGTTTGATTTAGATACTTTTAATTATGTGTCAACGCAAATACATCACAAACCTAATTAGTTTGGTGTGAAATATTTCTGTCAAATAGACCTAAAATGACCAAGCACTCACCCACTCAGAAAAGGGTGTGTTTATAACGAAAACCGATCTTTACATAGGGGGAGTGGTGTTGTCCACCTTGAAATCTGTGCTAAACCTAAGGTTCCTGGTTGGACTACAACAACAAGAACAGAAGTACTTTAATTTTGTACGCTAGGGATTGAGTGGGGCATATTTACACCGGGAAACGCCGGTTAACAGGTCCTACTAGTCGAACACTAATTTAATGAATTTACCTTGTCTTAAGTTGGAAGACCATGCTGACTGAATAAGAGAATCATAAGAGCATGTTTTTTTTTATAGCTCTTTCATGTTCACTAAGCTATTTCTGTAGTTTGTAGTTTCTACCATATATGTGGTGGAACCTATGGCATAGGCATATATATATATATATCCTTTGTTGCTTGTAATGTGTGTTTTAAATTTGGTAAGTATTATTGGGTGTACTAGTTTGTTTACAACGTTGCACATTATAGTTGTCTAGGGGGCAGATAGTTAAAATTATATGGTTGTTCATGAGAGGTGTTTTGTGTATATGATTTTACTTATTGTTTCGTAGAATTATTTGAAAGTTTTTTTTTTAATTCTCTTAACATTTAATATAACTTACGTAGGCAGCCTTTTTTCAGACTTTGATGTTATCCAACGACTTCTTTTCCGAACGAAAAATAGTCGTTAAAAAACATCCATATAACATACACAACGATTATCTTTTCAAATAATGCTCTTATATTTTACTATCAAAAGTACCCGTCCTTGACTGGGTTCAAAAGCAGCCTACAGAAAATGGACTCTGATTTATGAAAGTATAATAGGTTATGAAAAGGAAGGGTTGTAAATTTGGGTTGAATTTGGGAGTATCAAAACCAAAGCAAAATATGATGAAAGTAAAAGTAAAATAGATAACCCCCATAATTTATTATACCATACCTGTTCACACTGAAACACTTATCAAAATATTCTGTGAATCTATTATTAAAAAAACCTTCTTAAACTTTGTGATATATTTCCATTCTATGGAGGTCAGGTTTGAACGAACACCCCATAATTTTATTATACCATATTTCTTCAAACTGAAACATAATTATCAAAGTATACTTACGCAGAAAGATAGGAAGAGTATTTATTAAAGTGTGTGCCTATTTCCATTCTATGGACGCCAGGCGCGAACGCAGACCCCACAATTTAATTATACCATCCATATTTAACCTAAACCATACTTACCAAAGTATTATGTGCATCTATATCCAAAACACTTGTAGACGTTTTTTTTTTTTTTAATTTTAAAATTTGTTATTTCCATACTTTGTGGACCAGGATCGAACTCAGACCCCACAATTTACATGAACCACCGTTCTGCCAGATCAAACATGCCCATTCTGTGTCCTGATAAATATTCTACCATTATATGTAATCAGTTTTTTAAAATAGTCAACCTGTTCGTGACCAGACACACACACATTCAGCTTTATATTATAGATATCTTTTAATCAAATTCTGTAAATAAGGACGAGACACTAGTTTGCACATAACTGTTTTTTTTCTTTTTCATAGCTCTCTCTAGGTGCATGTGTTTTTATGTGCATGCATGTGTGTGTGAAATAGATGTATACAGTGTGTCAAAAAATGAACTTAAATGATGTATTTATTTTTGATATTTTTCTGTCATTTTTACATAGTCTGAGTAAGGCATTGGGTCATTTCTTTAAAACAAAACCAAAAGTCAATCTTATATATATATATATATATATATATATATATATATATATATATATATATATATATATATATAAAATGGTTTTTTTTATGTGTTGCCCATTTTCAGCTTCGCATATTTGTGTCTTTCACAAAACATTATTCATGACAGATTGCAGATCTCTGAATTTCGATTGAACTCCCTTTTTTCTTTCCTGATATTTTCCTTTATTTCTTGTAGGCTTTGAAGGGTGACGTTTCAAGGTCTGTCAGCTCATGACACGAAATAATGGAGTTAAACCGTGATTCAGATATTTTGCAATCTGTCATAAATAATGTTTGGGAAACAGCAAAAATATGCGAAGTTTAAAATAGGCAACGTTTAATACATTATTTTTTTTTATTAATAGTCTTCGAAATATATCTATTTTTAAAAATGTCCCAATATCTTATCCATATTGTCTTAAAAAATGACAAAACAATATAATCATAAATAATGTATTTTAGTTCAAAACACGTTATTGACATTTAGTTACCTTGTACTCATATATTAGTTGCATATGTATCCCGTTTTATAATGTATAAATAAATACATTAAGTGTACGTGTGTTTCTATTAGCTTACTTGATAAATATATGCTAAGATTGCAAAGTCGCATTCGCATGCGCACTTATATATCTACAGATACAAGAGAAGGGTACAACAATGGCTAGGGGACATCTCCCTGTATACAAGTTTCTGGCGGAAATATTGCATGATGATATTAAACACGAACAATGAACACATTTTAAAAGAACATAGAATTCGTAATAATTTATCAAATGCGCCCTCGGCCCTTAAGAAGAGACCTGTGCCGGAGTCGCTAAATTAATGGGTAAATTCAATTTTGTAGGGTTCAGTGCGGTGACACTCAAAATACATTTGGAAATCACTTAAATGTATTATTCAATCACGCTAGACAGGAAAAGAACATGCTAGCGCAATGAATTCACTGAAGGGAGCCTTTCCAAATTCTATGCTTGTTCCTGAGTTCGGCAATAACATCCCTGTGTTCGAGAGAATGTTTTTTCAGAGTTTGACAAGCTACACTTCATAATGGTCACTTCGTCTAAAAAGTTTTGTGAAGAATAAATTCCTTAAATACTATATTTTTTACTTTCCGTAAATATTTACGATGTGCATTCAATATGGTACCAGACTTTATTCGTATAAGAACTTTTATTGATAGTACACACATAGAAACCTTGCCCCCTTCGAAATCACCTCCTCTGGCTGCAATGCACTTGTTTTACCCTTCCAACGACTTCTGATAAGACACCATTGACGTTCCCTAGTGCTAGCGTGTTAATGACTCTCGACACAGATTTTTCAATTTTTTTGTCATTGTTACATAACGACATCCTCTAAGTTTTTTTTTGGTTATTTAGCTTAGGAAATAAAGGAAATTTTACAGGAAGCAACGTCTAGACTATAGGTAGGGTGGAGCACTGTTTTGATGCTCATTTTGGTCAAATAGTGTGAGAAGAAGTCAGTAGTGGACGAGTACATTCCCGAACATTTTCCGCGTCTTCAGATTCTCGCAGGTAAATGTAATAGTTCTCACACTGACATCAAACTGGCAACTTATTGTCTCTTTAGATACACGACTGTCGTTTTCCCTGGAATTGTATATTTGACCGATTATATCAAATTTTCTCACGTTTTTTACCCTTCCGAAATCTCTTATCATAACTCACAGACTCCCCGTCTTCTTTGATTCTCTTATGCCACTCAGAAAAACTGATTCTCTATTCATGCAAAATGGTTCAAAATCAGTCTACAACATTCCATACGAATCGATTGCATTAAAAAATATAAATACACCATATTACTTTACATTCTAATAAATATCCATCATGTCCAGATTGTATTTTTAAAAATTTATTAACTGTGATGATCATATTTCATTATGGTTTAGTCCAATTTCTGTTGTGCTCGTTCACTTGATTCTAGAATCATAGAAATTGTTCAATCATCTAATAATTAGGTTAGCAATAACATACTAAATTGTCAAGGGTCCACAACGATTTTAAATACAAAACTGCAAAACTACCCCCCTCTCTGAAATATTCATTAAACAAAAAAAAAAAAAAAAATGTAAAACACATAGTAAATAATATTAACCTAATTTAAACATACAAATAATGAACATAAATATATTTAACAAACATACATATTTCCAGATTAGCAAATTAATAAAACTAGACTCATTATCTATAATGCCCCATTATAAAGCCTTTTTTTTTTTGTAAAAATCGCTTTAAAATTCTTAAAAATTCAAAACAAACAACGATAGATGTGAGTTGAAATACCTTTTGAGAGAATATAATAGTTCTTTTTTTTCATTACATTTTCACCCCAAACAAGGCACATTGCCACTTTGGTGTAGGGGGCTACTATCAGGGGAAACATCTACTGGGGTACTATGTAGGGATTTGGGCAGCGAGATGTTGGTTCACGTTGCATTTGAACTTATGCAAGTCAGTACAGTTGGGGAAGCAGTGACCTGGAATGGAATTCCAAAGTCTAGCGGTTCTGGGGAAGAAACTACTGGAGTAGAAAGATCTTTTACATCGAGGGATCTCTACAGTGTGGGGGTGGGATTTTGCAGCTTGTCGGGTCTCTCGAGAGTGTTTACGTCGTGGGGGCACAAGTGATTGCAGTTCATCAGAGCATTCACCATTATAATATTTGTAGAACAGGCAGAGGGATGCAACGTTTCGACGATGGGACAGAGGCTGGAGCTTAGATGCCAGTTCAGGGCCTATCAGATTGGCGACTCTCTTTTGAACCCTGTCAAGGAGCGAGAGACTAGTAGCCGATGCACCAGCCCAAATATGACAGCAATATTCCATACATGGGCGAATAGTGGCCTTGTAGAGGTACAGGATACTTTCGGGTGTTAAAAGTTTGCTAGCACGGTAGAGAGAGCCCACCTTCCTTGCAGCGGCCCTGGCAATGCTCTCGATGTAATTGTTCCAGCTCATGTTTCCTGTGAACGTTAGGCCAAGGAGCTTGAGAGACGTACTCTCAGATAAAGAGTCGTTGGCCATTGCTATAGGTGGTAGAGAAGGTTTCTTGTAATTATTGAATGAAACCAGTTTTGTCTTGGCAGCATTGAACGTGACCATCCATTTTTGTCCCCATTCCACTACTGATTGGAGGGCATCCTCTTGTGTTTCTGCCATTACTTTAGATATATGTTCATTTGTTTTTCTGTCGTGCCTGCTATAGAGTGTGGTGTCATCAGCATATATACCCATCTCAGAGTCAATTTTATCAGGGAGGTCATTTATGAATATCAGGAACAGCAGAGGTTCAAGGATAGATCCCTGGGGCACTCCCGCATTTCTATCATATTGTTTAGATGTACGACCGTCGAGGACAACCTGGATTTTTCTCTTATCTAAGAAGGATTTAATTATGTTAAGTATTCTACCAGTGATACCGTATGATCTAATCTTCCTGAGGAGACCCTCATGCCATACCCTGTCAAAAGCCTTGGATATATCTAGAGCTACCGCTCTGCCCTCTCCCGCTTTGTCCAGTGAATGGTACATGCGTTCAGAGATTACAGTGAGGATGTCTGCCGTGGAACGGGCTTGTCTAAATCCATATTGTTGGTCGGTCAGAAGTTTAGAATCTGTAAGGTGCTGGACTAGAGCATGGGTAATTAAGGTGTCAAATATTTAGGCAAAAAGTGGGAGGAGGCTAATAGGGCGATAATTTAATGGGTCAGTTCTTTCGCCAGAATTCTTGAATACTGGTAACACAGAAGCAGTTTTCCAGCAGCCCGGGAAGCAAGATTCATTAAGGCATTTGTTGTAGAGTTTAGAGAGAACTGGAGCTACTTCGGCTGAGCACTTTTTTAATAGCACAGCTGGGATGAGGTCGGGTCCACATGCTTTTGAAGTGTCAAGGTTTTTTATGATAGCATGCACCTGAGCAGGGGTGATTATTCTAATGATAAGGTCAGTAGCTACATTGATTTTACGAGCACAAATCTATCTGGACACCTCCACATGCATCTTTTATATTCTAGCTCAATTTACCAAAGTCAATGTAGAAGACTAGAGATAATTAATAACACTATCATTATATATTCTGAAACCAATTAAAAAAACATACTCGAAGATAACATTTTCTAATGAAACGAATAATAATATAATTATTAAATAGGAAAACGGCAATGATATCCCACAATGCAATATGTCAATAAGTCTAGCATTTAGGAATTACAGTTGTAAACTTTTTTTTTACTAGAAATGTGTATAAACGTTTCATTGGTGGATTATAAACTGCACGTATCATTTTCTCCATTATCTTTTAAAATTCCCAAATGTTTTTTGCATCGTTTTTCTGGTTATCTTCATAAATACAGTGTGGTTATTCTGTGTAATCGCAATTTTTTCTTACGAAAGTGTAAATCACTATCTTTTTGATTTTTGCAAAAGAAATATGATAGGAAATGTTCAAAAACAAACAAACAAACAGTAAGATTTCGCAGGTGTTTGTTGGTATTTTTACACAAATGTTTATTCTAATGAAATAATGCAGCCTAAATACACACTGTGTGCATATATAGTCACACAAACACATATACAAGTGGAAAAAAGAAAGTCCGCATTTGTATTTTTCAAAAACTGCAAATTAAAGCTAAATTTAAGGAAATTGTTTCAAAAAATTATACGACATTTGATTGGCTTTTTATTTTTCTATAATTTTACCTGTTCATATTTTACTTTTAATTTGCGTCAATTAAAAATAAATTCAAATAAGGAGGCAAAAAGAAATTGCACAGTTGAAAATTGTTTTTTAAATGTAACTTTAGGACATTAATGCAACACAAATACAATAATAACACAATGAACTAGTTACTATTTAGTAGCATAGCCCTTTCTCAATTTTACAACCTGCTTTTTGGGGGAATTCCTTGAAATAAACCGCGGCAATAGTCCAAGGAAAGGGCACCCCACTTTTTAATTTTTGTCCAAAATTCTTCCAAATTTGAAATTTGATCATTGCGTAGCTGTTGCTTGATGTAATGTCATACGTTTTCGTTAGGATGGAGGTCGATTCGAACACGGAATATCATACTTTTCCAGGAACATTTTGACATTGCCAGCTGTGTAAATGGGAACATTATTCCGTATGAAGATGGGGTTATCATCCAAAATTCCGACCAGAGTAAGGGAGAAAATGCTCAGTCAATATATTAATGTAATTGGTCGAATAAGGGGTGATAATTAAAGATGGTTTTAGGCGAAGTTCTTGCTACGGAGCTTTTTTGCCTCCTTAATTTGAAGTTATATTTTTAAATTGACGTGAACACTAAAATATTCCAATAAAAAGTCAAATATGAACAGGTAAAATTATAGAGGAATAAAAAAAACGAATCAAATGAGGTATTGTTTGTTTTGATAGTTAGATTAAATTTAGCTTAAATTTGCAGCTTTGGAAAAAAATTACAAGTGCGGACTTCCTTTTTGCTGACGCTGTATGTATATATATATATATATATATATATATATATATATATATATATATTATAACACTCAAATAACCTTGCGTGATAGTTGAAACTTCCGGTTTAAAAAATTCTGCATATGGAAAATACATAAAATCTAAAAAAAATAAATAAATAAATACAGCATGAGATCAAATTGGAATCGGTTTCAATAGACTTTTAGTTGTAAAAAAGAAAAATAATAAATATAACATTGGGGGAAAAAGTCAGGAAGACTTTTGATTTTTAGAGGTACTCAATGTTAAACGGTCGTTGCAACTTCAATAGTTTTAAATAGTTATTTAAATTGAAATGCCGTTTTCATTTTCTGTAAAAAATTGCCAAAAAGGTGGTCTCTCTCTCTCATAATTATATATATATATATATATATATATATAAAGTGAGTATTTTAACCATAGTTACTGATTTCAAAAAGCGAAAAATTAAAAGGTAAATATCTCTATATATTTTTAAAGCAAACTTATAATGTAAATTCAAATCTATATTTTACTCTATTTATTTTATATCTCTAACCCATATTAATTTTCTTATACATTTTAAATCCAGACCTTTTATTCAATTTTTTTTCAGATTCATCTGCCTTCCTTTTTATGCTAGGTGTATTTATGGTTTCTTTAAAATTCAATAAAAACCCTTCAAAATTTGCTGACGAGGAGACCTTGCTTATTAAAAAACTGTATGTAATTATTGTAAGTTACTTGATATATACCACAATAAAAAGCATTGTTTTCCGAAGCGATCGTACAGATAATTGATTTTGCTGTTGTTCCTTCTTATGATACGGATTTTTAATTTAATTATAATTTGATTTTTAAATTTTAAATTATCAATCACATTGCTTATATATATATATTAATTAGTCCTTGCACGAAAGAGCAGGACACAAACTGTTTTAAATAATAATAAGAGAATAACAAAGACTTTCGCTGACGAGGACTACTATTGGCCGTAACCAGTTATACAATCATTTTGAAGTAAAAAAATAATCTAAAAAAGTTATTTTAAAGTTTTTGTTAAAAAAACATCATCTTTTCTCATAAAAAAAACAACTAAAGACTTGCCTTTTGAAAATTTATTCTAAGATGCATCTTTTGCCTAATGTTATAAATGTTCAGTTTCGGTTTCAGTCGTTTGGTAGAAAAAACAAAATATTACATTAGGTAAAAAAAATTCCGGAAGACTTACAATTTAAATTTTGATTTTTAGATGTACTCAATGTTAGAAACGGTTATACAATGTTTGAAACATTCGTTGCAAGTTTAAATAGTTTTAAAATAGTTATTCAAATTGAAATGTCATTTTCATTTTCTGTACACTGAAAAACCTAAAAAAAAAAAAATGTTAAGCATTATTTTTATATTTTTCCCCTAAAGAAATAATAGACGCCCCCCCAAAGGGGTATTGAACTAGGTGTCCATTTTACGTCAAATTTATACAGAAAAGTGGTCCCTCTAAAACTCTGCTTTAAACTATAATGAATTCACACCTTGAAAACTACTTGTTTCCTGTATTGTAAAAGTAATTTTTGTTTTCAGCATCCTCGAAAAGAAAATAATATACTGGTCATTTTAAAGGATTTTTGAGTGCGAAAATATACTGCACGTTTACCGAAACATTTTATGGATTTAAAAAAGCTTTGGATGGTGGATGATCATTTAAATCTATGGCAACAAGGGTAAATGTCACATAGTCTACTACAAAATTCAAATCATAAGCTTTCAAACAAGCCTTTAGTTAAATTCTGTCATTAATTGGTCTCTCTCTCTCTCTCTCTCTCTCTATATATATATATATATATATATATATATATATATATATATATAATGCCCTTGCGCGAAAGAGCAGGACAAAAACTGTATAAAATAATAATAATAGAATAACAGACTTTCGCTGACGAGCACTACCATAACCGTAACCAGTTATACAACTCTTTTGAAATAAAAAATAATATAAAAATGTTATTTTAAAGATTTGTTTTAAAAAAAATAAGCTCTTCTAATAATTCAGACCTGTATAACAAAGAAGGGTTTGCCAAAAAATGAGTTGTGCTTTGAGGAAAAATACAAACTCAAACAGAATATTCAGACCTGTAATAATACAAAGAGGGGGTTGCAAAAATGGGGTGTGAGGAGAAATACAAACTGAAATAGAGAGAAGGAGAGTTTTAAAATATAATCATAAAAAATATGATACAAGTTAGAAAAGCATTTCATCCAAGGCATGGAAATTGATAAACAAAATGTTTTTACTATAGGCTTTAAAAATAAAGGTACAAGATTCAATTTGAAATGTATTTATTTTCAAAGTACACTTATGAATTTTACAAAGTAAGGTATAAAAATGTAATTTAAGTTGAATCAGAAAATTACCTAGGATTTATTTTATATAATGCACATATTGTTACAATTTAGAAACATTGTTTTTCATCTAGCAATTAATGATATAAAATTTTCGATGGTATGTTTTAAAAGTGCAACAGAATGTACATTACATAACATTAATACAAGATAATTTTTAGTCATAAATACAGAGACATATAAACACACACACACACATATATATATATATATATATATATATATATATGTGTGTGTGTGTATATGGTGTCCACAAAATCTGGCTGAATTATGTAGCCGGACTTTGTAGACACCCTGTAGATTATGTAGTCAGACGTTGTGGGTACCCTGTAGATTATGTAGCCAGACTTTTTGAGTACCCTGTAGATTATGTAGCCAGACTTTTTGAGTAACTGTAGATTATGTAGCCAGACTTTTTGAGTACCCTGTAGATTATGTAGCCAGACTTTTTGAGTACCCTGTAGATTATGTAGCCAGACTTTTTGAGTACGCTGTAGATTATGTAGCCAGACTTTTTGAGTACGCTGTAGATTATGTAGCCAGACTGTGTGGGTATCCTGTAGATTATGTAGCCAGACTGTGTGGGTACCCTGTAGATTATGTAGCCAGACTGTGTGGGTACCCTGTAGATTATGTAGCCAGACTGTGTGGGTACCCTGTAGATTATGTAGCCAGACTGTGTGGGTACCCTGTAGATTATGTAGCCAGACTGTGTGGGTACCCTGTAGATTATGTAGCCAGACTGTGTGGGTACCCTGTAGATTATGTAGCCAGACTGTGTGGGTACCCTGTAGATTATGTAGCCAGACTGTGTGGGTACCCTGTAGATTATGTAGCTAGACTTTCAGGACACCTGTATATTATGTAGCTAGACTTTGAGGACACCTGTATATATGTATAAATTTATAAAGCAATAACAGAATATCAACAGAAATATAATTGCATTAATATCCTATTGCTTTAAGCGCACTCATTCAATTTCTATTTCCTTTATAGCATTAAGATACATTTATCGAGCGATGTTGGATTCAGTACTAACTTAATAAAAAAACCTTCAAGCTGTATATGCGTATTTTGTGCGCGTGTGTGTGTGTGTGTGTATAATGAATGCTATATTTACTTTTATTAATTTACATCTATTTTCCTTAGTTATATACGTGTGTGTTTTACAACTACCTACATTAACGGGGAATGCGTAAAAATAGTGTTTGTTCACTCTTAATGTTGAAGAGCTACACATAGTCCAGTGCTTTTATTTAATAATATGGCTGATGATTTGGGGTCTAAAATGTACTTCTCCATTATCACCTCCAAGAATAATGCTTATGCTTGGATATTTGTAGCACTTTTTAATACACTGCTAATCAAAAATTTTAGACAACTTAAACATCTTTCATAAACACACTTTTTAAAGTATAGATTATAAACTCCGAGTTAAGGTTACTGTTGTGGTTGCAAGGTTGAACAATAATTAGTAAGGAAATACAATCAAGACGCAAACAACAAGATAACGCAATAATAAGTGTATTAAAGAAAAGGTATATTTACAATATGTACAAATGACGGTGTCTAGTCAGGGAGTCTTGGTGGGAGGACATGTACGCTCTTCGGCGTCACTTCCGGTGGCATTTGAGTAAGACGCACCAAGGCCAACCTAGGCTTGCCATTTATAGTGTTATGTTATTCGCATATGCAAATAAGTGGTTGCCACCACAACCGTTACCAAAACTATAATCTAGAACGCTATGGAAATTAAAAGCTACATTACAAAGATTTATTTTTAAAATTTACATTCTTATTAAATAAGGCTTTTAACACATGATCAAAATTATAAGACCAGAGACAAAAATTCTATTAAATTGTACAAAAAGTGTGTGTTAATTGTATGAAAAACATCAACAATAAAACTTAATGGGTTCTACCTTCACTGCTTTTGATGACTTCAAAAATTCTTTGGCGCATGCTAGAAAAAAAGGGTTTCCATTAAGGGGGTGGTGGATCCTGCTCCAGTTTCTGAAAATGTCTTCACCAAGTTCATTTTTTTGCTGAATATTGTTTGTCATTTCGATAAACATTTGTCATCCATCCCCAAACATCTTCAATTGAGTTCAAGTCTGGTGAGCATGCAGTATGTCTAAAGAGATGAACTGCATTTTCTTGTAAAAAGCTCAAGGTTTGTCTTGTAGTGGGAATTGCAGCATTATCCTATAGGAATAACCATCAATCCACACACAAACGATTACCGTCCATCATCAAAGATGCTTTTTGTAGCATGCTAACATAACCAGCTGCTGTCTGACGACCCTGCACCACTTGGAGCGGTATCGGCTCTTTGTAAGAAAAGGCACCCCATACAATTATAGACTCTCCATCACTATGAAGTGTGGAAAAAATTCAAGGGAGATGTTTTTGTCATGTCAATATCGCTGGAAGTCATCAGGATCATCTAAATTCAATGTTTTCCCATCAGAAAACAGATCCACGACCAAATATTAAGCAGTCCATTTTGTGACGTGGAAGCAATCGAGGAATTTGTTTACACTTTTTATTTTTGTATGTGTCGTCTAATGGTTATTGCACTGCAATCAGCACCTGTAACACCCTTAATTTGACTAGAAAAAAACCCCTGTCATTCATAACAATCTGTTTGATTCTCCTACTCAAAGCAGGAGTAATTTGGGGGGAGGGGCTACCGATGGATTTTGCTTTTCCATAATTCTCACTGTTTTTTAGAAAGTTGCAAATAAGTTTTACAGCGATTCACTTTAGCTGTAATCGCTCGCTGTGACAAACCTTGCTTATGGAATCCTTGAATTCGAAAGCGTTCAACTCCGGTTCGTTTTCTTGCTTTAGGCATGGAAACACTACACAATATTTACGAAAGAAAACCCGAATAACAAGAAATATTACGTAGGTATGACTTCCTTAGATTTCAAAACTCGATATTATGACCACAAAAGTACATTCAACAATAAAAAAACACCGTATGAAAGCAACGCTAGCGAATAAATACTGGGAACTCAAGGAAAGCGGACATTCGCCGGTAGTCAAATGGAAAATAATAAGACAAGCTACTAGGTGCAGATACCTAGACGACCCATGTAGATTATGCCTTTATGAAAAATTTGCTATCCTGTACTTTAAAGACCCCCCCAACATCTATTAAACTGTTGGAGACAAATAGCGAACAACTGTGTTCACAAGATAAAATTTACTCTAGGAGAGCGATACAAAATAGAAAATAAACAAATAAATAAATTAAATAAACATTAATATACATAAACGATCACACACACATATATATATATATATATATATATATATAACATAAAAAACCCTAATCTAGATTAAAAACAGGTCAAGAAACTAGATATCCAGGCTAAATAGAGCACACACAAAGGAAAAATGAATAAGAGGTCAAATAGACCTTTATCCGATAAGTTCATGTTCATTGGCTGATAGGAAGGGTGCGGTGGATACAAGAAAGCTGATTGGCTAATTAAAATCTCATTAGAATGTGCGTATATAAAAACAATAGACAACCATAAAATTAGCGCATAAGCTTTAAGAGTCCTAGAGTGGAACAAACGCGGAATATTCAGTGTAGCTTAATCGCCATATATATTTTATAACTTTATATATATATATATATATATATATATATATATATATATATATATATATATATATATATAAGCGAAAATGTGTGTGTTTATGTCTCTGCACTCATTCTGTTTGTACAGCAAATACTTTTTTTCCGGCTGTTTCTCGGCTTGCTTGCTCATCTCATAACTTTTTTTATATGCTACCAAGATCATAATATGTAACACTTACGAAACGACGTCGTAATTTTTTTTTTTTTATTTCGGCCACTTTTATCTTACAACAAAATTCGCGCCATGAATTCCTTTTTTCTGCTCCTGCTATGGCGTGATATTTGACCTAGAAAACCATCTTTGTTTTTAAATCCTTATTTTCGACTCTTTTTAACGTTCCTAACTTCGTGGCGTAATGATATGTCGTCAGACCATTAAGTTCAAGGATTCTGGTTCGAGCCTACCTTCCTTCCAAATCCTTTTTCGCGTTTTTTTTTCGTTCGTTTTTTTTTTTTTAAATATTTGAACAGGGTTATTACCTTTTGTTTCCATCTAGCCCCGCCAGTTGAAACAGGGTTATTTATACCATTTTACGCGTTCGCTGTTTTTTTGTTTGTTATTTTTCAGATAGTTTTTTAAGTTTTAACATTGTTCGCTTTGCATCACGTTTTTTTTTTGGGGGGGGGGGTCCATCACGTTCGCAGAGGAAGATGTATTATAACACTGTACCTTAAAATCAAATGGATAAAGCATCCAATCCAACGAGTGGACATGAAACAAAATAAGAAGGGAAGAAATTATACAATTCAAAAAATGCATTCTATAACATTATTTATATGCGCCGAAATGCGCAATCATTAATCAGTTCATAAAATGGCATCCATGGTATTTAGTGTTTAAACTTTTTACTTCAAAAACGTGGAAGAGACATATCGGAACAGACATTGATTTCAGAACAAATATAAGACGTCATTCTCGATCATTGCCGAAGCAGAAATACAAAGAGAGTTACATAATTGAACAGCATAATGAAAAAAGAATTAAAAAAAAATATAAATGCGATGCAATAAGGCTTTGCCACCTGGAATGTTAAACATGTGCTTGCTTGGAATTGGCAAAAATACGTCACATTAGCTATATCTCGTACGTTTTACATGCATATAGATATATGCGATGAAAATAAAATAAAACAAATGTGTATATGCATTTTGCTAATACAACTCAGAAAGAGAAATACTTTAGAAGAACAAGAAGAAAACTGATGATCGATTTAATATATTCTTAGGAATGAGTGATGATGCTTATTCCGACGTAAAAACGTCTAATAGCGAGCGTATCGGCAAAAGTAGTTCTCCGCACGACATCTTAGAAACAGTCACGAATTTAGTGAGCTGTGTTGCGTTCCAATTTATTTTCTTGACGAAAACTTATTTTTATTTCAAATAGTTTTAATCACAAGTAAAGCTGTTTATCTTTTACGATGTTCTGCAACTTATATACTGGGGCTATGACAAGAGAATACTCATAACATTGTTTTAACTCTCGAATATCTATGCAACGCTTACTACGATACTATCCCATTGTTCACGCAATAACCAATGACCCTTATCCCCGAGTGGCTTACAGGCCTTGAAAAGTGGTAACCTCCATGTAAAGAAAAAAGTTGGACACAGTTAATCAATCGAGAACCACCTCATCCTATCTAAAAAATATATAAGTTATTAACTGATATATACTCGAGTCAAAATATATAAAGATTATTCTCTTGTAAGGTACGTTCAAAATGAACGCCGATGCTCAAAATGTATACACATATTGCCCCCCCCTTTACTTTAAAATCCACCAAAAATCAGGAAATTTACCTATTTTAAAGATATTTTAAGTATTCATCAAGTAATAATGACGGAATATAATGAATCTCGTATTTTATCTAAATCTTAGTGCAAATGTATTAGTTTGTCTAAACAAAAAATACGTTTAATAAAGTTGTGGTTTTCTGTAGTAAAAAAAAAACAAAAAAAAACAAATCAATATATTTTTGCTGTTTTATGTAAATAATCATCGTAAATTATAACAATTAAACAATAATTTAATTTTTACAGGAACATTTCAACAAAAGCCCCTAAAGTTCGCATTAATTAACTCCAAATATCTCGAAGAATTACCTTTTCGAACTAGCGATATCGTCATTGAAGTAAGCATTGTTTATTTAATATAATCATACAAAAACAATTATAATAGAATTTTTTTTAATTACCGGTCTCGCGTAAGTTTTATATGAAACACTTTAATATTTTTTCGTTACTTGCATGAACGCAAAACTTTCAACGTAACATTTTTTTAAAATCCTAGACAATAGTTGAACATTAATTTAAAAAAAAGGAACATAGAAAAAGAATTAAATTAAAAAAAGTAAAAATGATAAAAACGTTCACGATTGGAATGTACTGACGCACGTCTGAGGGGGGGGGAAGAAAACTAGCGCTCCTACATCCTTTTGATCATACATGACGTCATTCTTAAACAGCCTTTTGGGAGTCTATATATTCCGTGTTTATAAAACTTCTGTTTGTTTCGGTTTTGCGAATGGCAGACTCCCTCAGATTTTAGGCTTAAGGTGTTTTTGTACAAACATCGTGCTTTTATTATTTAATTCAATACTTTAGGACTTCGAAATAGACACAGAAAACTAACATTTATCTTTTAGAGGATTCTTACGATGAATTTATTTAACTTCAACATTTTTTCTGAATGTGTTAGCTCACCATAAAAACATTTTTCATAATTTGTTTTTACGTGTGCAAATATTTTCTTTCTTATTGGAAATTATCTTTAGTCGTTAATCTTTCAAATACAATCCAAAAGTTGTCGGAAACTTACAAAAAAAATTATGATAAATCGGCTTTCAAAACTATGTCCCCCTATAATTATTCGTCCATTTTTCCCCGTACCTATCTTTTATGATAGTCGTACTTATCACACTAAATAGAAATGTGTTGAACTTAAAATTGTTTAACTTACCGGAAGTGGGTAGGTGCAAAGTAGGACTTGTGTGCTGACGACGGTGGACCATTTTTCTATATAAAAAATAAATAAATAATACCGCCCAGAGTTGATGCATTATATAGACAAGCAAGTCTCGTCAAATCTCGTTGAACGCGAGATGCAGTGTATAACATATGCTAAACTATTCCTTTCGTTGATAGTTAACGTTAAGTTTTTATAAAGAAGACACGTGTCTATACGTTGCTAGATTATTACCATTACGAGATATGATTACTTGTCAGCAAAAACCAACTGTTTTGTTTTCTTCCTCCTTTATTTGTCGTTAAGATAATTCCGACAATGATGATTTTATGGCAGGGGGTAGGGATTTACCTATTTGCGTAATTGCCACAAGTAGATAATTTGACGTTTTATTTAGTGCAAGAAGATGGATGGGCGACGTAGAGAAAAGATATGAACATCTTAAGTTTTTTTTTCTGTAGAAAGAAACGATAATAATTGAACCCAGAAAAAAAAAACGAATAATTACATTAAAAGTAGATGAAAATTGTGGCATTCTTAAAATCGGAGTGATTAGTCTCGAAATTGGAAGCCTCTCCGTTCAGTCTCGAAAGGTAATAAAACCTCCCTTTTGTAAGGGTAGCTGCACGTGTAATTATAGGGCTGTGGTTGCCCAATTACCCATCACACTTCTAACAAGAGGTCACATGTGGCCGTGTAGTGAAGTAGAAGAAAAAAAAAAGGAAATTAAAAAAAAAATATATATATATAAGACACAGCTGTTCCTTCCAAAAGGTTGAGCTCTTCAACGTCCAAAAATAATTCACCGTCACAAAAAGAATTCACCGTCACTTCTTCTAACCGTCGTTTCACACCCTGCACTCTTCACACTGCTTAAAAAAAGTACCGTTTATATGCTGCCCATTACTCCACTTATGCAAATTGACTATCAATCAGAGCCATCTAGTTTTCCATTTCTTCAAACAGCCAATTTGCAAAGGGGAACAACTCAAACCACAGGCGGGAAAGTGAGTAAATAAATATCCTTGTTAAACGTTAAAGTGGATTCAAGTTATGCTTTGGCCTTTGTCTTCTTTCCGACATTAACTGCATACAACGTGAGTCCTTTGCGTAAACTGAAGTAAAATAAAACAAAAACGTGTTTGCCGCCTGAAATTATTAAATGTCTAAATATATACGTTGAAGAAAGCACTATGTGAATCGGAGATTAAGACAGCTGGAATTATTAAATTACAGTTTGTATCTCCAAGCGTATTTGGAAAACACACATAGCTACATGCATAATTGACGTAATAATGCTCGCAAGCAAGGCAATATAGTTATTGAGATAAGCTAATGAAACCTTTTACATAGAAATCAAACACATCCGTTCTCAGATAGAGTATTACTGCTACAATGTTATTTAGGCCGTAGAGTATCCTGTACCTCTACAAGGCCACCATTCGCCCATGTTGGGCTTCTGCGTCTGCTATTACTATCTCACTTTTAGACAGGTTTCAAAAGAGAGTTGCTAATCAAATGAGCCCCGCAGTCAGCTAGGTTTCTACTTCTCTACCGTCGACGAAATGTTGCATCTGTCTGCTTTATAAGTAGTTAAATCTAGAAGCCCTTGTACCCCCTCGACGTAAATACCCCTGATAAGCAGCAGAACCCCACCCTTACACAATGGGGATTCACAGATACCAGAAAGCGTCTTACTCTAATAGTTTCTAGGTCTGCTAGATTTAGAATCCCGCGATTGGTCCTTGCTTCCCTGACTGCACTTACATGCAGAAGATTAATGTAATGTAAACATATCTTGATGATAGAGCCCCTTCATAGTATCCTTGCCGATTGTCTCTAATAGCAGCACCCCTACATTAAAGTGGCACTGTAATTCGTTTGGGTGTTAAAATGCAGTAAACGTATAAGGAAATAGTACTTTACTGTTTTTTTACAGTGACAAAAAAAAAAAAAAAACAACGATCGAAAGCTTACAAAGGGGCGATCTCCTTTCTCCCCTTCGTCTATTTCAGACAGCAGTTATGCTTCGAGCCACTATATCGTTATGTTTATGGTTAATGGATGACTGAGCTCCATCTCCTGCTTCTACTCGAAACATTTTACAGACCCAAGCACGACAGAGAACATTCCTTCGCCGATATGTGTCTGTACTAAAAGTCAAGTAGACCTGATATGAAGAAAGTTTCTTCTTATTCAGCATCTCATCTGTTGAACAAATTACTATCATGCTGCTGACGAGCCGAATGCAGCATCATCGTCTTCTAGCAATAAGTTCAAAGAATTCTTATGTCTATACCTGTTTCCAATGCTCACGTATTCTTATCGATCATATAACCGACGATCTCTTAAACTCCTTTCGTCGAACTTGATTAACAGATATCAATAATGTAAAATAAACACAGAATGGCATGTCGATACGAAACACCAGTATAATAACAACAACAACAACAAATATAATAATGATAACAATAATAATAATTCTGTTCATCAACGTCTTTCTGGAAAGGGATGAGATTCATTTCCAGAGGGTTTCCCTTAATTCCGCCTTCAAACCAGGACCTTCAAAGATCAAGGATTTTCATAAGGGTGTTGGTGGTACCTACAATTGCAGAGGTCTGAAGGCCGCCTAAAACATCGGGGATTTGTAGTTTTTTCAATTGTCTTTCCAGACGACTTGATACTACTCCTTAGTGTACCAAATACGACCGGGATTATTTGCGTTTTAAGGCCAATGGAGCATAATTGCTCCATTTCTCATTCTCCGTCTCTCTCACATTCCTATTCCAGAGTACTGAAAATTCTACAATCTGCCAGTTTTTTGAGACCTTGTCAATGAGGACCAAATCTGGACGTTTATGTTCCAATTGTTTGGGTGTTATGACACTTTCGTCCCACCATACCTTTACCTTGCCATCTTCACTTGTTCTCACTCCATAAGGCACTTCCTCAAACCATTTTCCAGCACACTTCACCCCAACCCTCTTGCACGCCTCCCAATATATCCGGAGTCCCATGCGATCGTGTCTTTTGTGGTACTCACTCTGGGTCAGTCCACTACACCCTGCTGCAAAGTGCGGAATTGACTCTGAGATCTTACCACAAATCCGGCATTCTGCAGCAACTTCCTCTCTTAGAACCACTTTTTTAATAAGGGCAGACCAAACAAACTGCCTCAGAGGCAAAACATGAAGCGCTACATGGAACCAAGACCATTAAAGCTGCATATCTATGAGTTCTCTAACTCCACCCCATCTCCTCATTACCTAATCACTGCTCACTTCTTCCAAAAAAAGAGGGAGACTGAATAGCCAAGTAGTCAAGGAGGAAGGAAAGCGTCATCCTACCCGAAAAGCAGCTAAATCCCACCCTTCACACTAGAGATCACTAGTTGTGAGAAATCATTCTACTACAATAGTTTCTTCACTAGAACTGCTAGACTTTGGATCTCCCTTCCGGGAGTCTGCTTTCCAAGCTGTACTTGCATGCAGAAGTTCAAGCGTAATGTGAAGAGACATCTTGCTACTCATCTCTCTTCATAATACCTCTGCAAATTGTGTTTCCGATAGTATCCTCCTACTTCGAAGTGGCACGGTGACTTGTTTGGCGTGAAAATTGAATATAAAAAAGGAAAACTGGGACTTTGGGGAGGCTTATTGCCACTCAAATGCCAGTAAAAACAATGGTAGCTGTCAAGGAGAAATTAATGGGAAGCAGCTGTTGCGATAATGCAAATTTATTTGAAAATATTATCGAAAGAGGTAGATGTCACTCAGATTCCGGGGTATAACACAGGCTGTATTCAATGAGATATTTGATGACCTGTGTGAAAGCTCCTTGTTAGTCAATAATAATAATAATAACACAAGGAAAGTAATGACAATGCATAATTAAACCAAAAATAATATATACTATATTAAATAGACACGTGAGAAAGAGAATTAATGTAATCAATACACTGTAGAAAGCACAAAAAACCACCTTGAAAATTATATAAATCCGAACACAGAAATATTGATCACTACAGCGAAAAGACATCGTAAAGAAGAATAATACGGAAATGTTGATACCAGAAACAAGAGCACAAGAAAAGAATAGAGCCACATGGACGATTCATAACATTAAAAAAAGAAAAGAATCATGAAAACACCTAGGCATGGATAAGAAAAGGACACATCAACGGAGAAACAGACTCTCTCCAGACAGCTTCTCAGAAAGACGCAATTTCAACCAATTACATTAAAGCTTACATAGAGAAGGTACAGGAAAGAAAGAAATGTACACTCTCTGGACGAAGCGACAAAACAATGAACCACACAGTAAGTGAATGCAGCAAACTAGTTCAAACGGTATATAAAGACAGGCGCGGCTGCTTAGGAAATGTAGTGCTCTTGGAGATCTGCAGAATAATGTATCTTTGCACATAGGGACAAATTGTTTAAACGCATGAAGTGAAAAGGGAACGTTAATAACACGTGGACTGAAAAATTTAAGTTCCAAGAGAGGGGAAAACTATTTGAAAAGGAACTACACAACGCATTTTTTAGAATACTAAATTTAAGGTTTAATCACAACTGGAGATGTATGGTAAGGTGGGAATGTATTTTAATGGCAGTCCAGGGGCAAGTAACTTGCACTAAGCACATTCGAGCATATTATGTAAGTATGCCCTATGCTTGGTTGGTATCTAATAATATAAATTAAAACAAGACAAAGACGCTCAGGTCTTAAAATAGAGTATATGCAACAGCTATGAATTAGATAACAATGAGAAGCGTTATTAACATAAACCAGTAATCGTCCAGGAAACGACAAGCCACTCTTCTTCGCAACATGTGCACACAAGAGCAAATTGTGTAAAAACATGAAGTGACAAGGAAATGCTATATAAGTATGCCCTATGCTTGGTTAGTATCTATATAAGAGTCAAAACAATGAATCACCTCCCTCCCAAAACTTTTTTGTTCGTTTTTTTTTGTTCGTTTTTTTTTGTTCGTTTTTTTTTGTTCGTTTTTTTTTTTGTTCGTTTTTTTTTGGTTCGTTTTTTTTGGTTCGTTTTTTTTGGTTCGTTTTTTTTTGGTTCGTTTTTTTTTGTTCGTTTTTTTTTGTTCGTTTTTTTTTTGTTCGTTATTTTTGGTTCGTTTTTTTCTTGTTCGTTTTTTTGTTTGGTTATTTGTTGATTTAGTTTTTTGTTCGTTTTTTTAATATATTTTAATATAAGGGGCATTGAGAGAAAGTTAGAGATGTGTAAGAATACTCGGTTCACGTCGCGTAATTTTTCTAAACAAAACAGGAGTACTTGTTCAATTATTGTCACAGCTATTCCCTCGATACCAGAATGCAAGAAAAAGAAAATGGATAATGAAATATCAAGATGTGAAACGAGGATGATTTATAGGATGTAAACCCCAAAAAGTGAAGGTAATTTGCATTGTAATTGGAATGCTTAGAACCTCGACAGGAAAGAAACCATAAATGGCTTAATCCGATTATCAAGGCAATTTCGTTTCCAATTTTGCAAAAAGCTTTCCTGCAAAGTTATTATGGGCAGCTTTCATGTTTAAAGTCTTAGGGATTGACCTGACGTTCAAGAAAAAAAAAACATCAACTAAAACCCTCCAAAAGTTCACACCACTATACAGTAATAAACAACAACGACGACGATAAAGATAATGCTAATACTAAGAAATTTAAATGTAGCATCTGAAAGGACAGATACTACACTTTGATATTGGAAAAAGGCCAAGGAGAACAAATCATGTTTATTATCTTTGCCTAAAAAGCAACACCGATTTTTTGTTATTTGTTTTTTTATTGGGAAACTGGAATATTCCGCTTTCCTTTTAATGGGTGGCAAGGTTTATTTGGAAGAATTCACTTTACCTTTTTAGGGATGCCCAACATGATAACGACCGAAGCGAATACGCATATTATTATATAGACGATGATGATGATGATAATAATACTGATACTATAAATGATGAACTCCTTAGTTAAACAATAAACATTTTCTGATAAAAGAAGTGCACTATATTTCCTGGCGGGGAAAGAAAAATGAAAATAAGGTGCTATCATATTATATATATATATATATATATATATATATATATATATTCAAAATAAAGAATGACCATTAAATGATATCCTTATTTCTGCATGTTTCGTACTATTCTGTGTTAGTACGCGGAGCTCTAATAATGATATATTTTTGTTCACAAGGTCCTGGAATCACCTTAAACTATATCCGATGATGAGGCCTCAGTTTGCGGCTTTGGGACTTGTAAAGCAACCCTTTAATTGCCATTGCTCCCAGGTCCATCCTGGCCCGGAGTGGTAGTACCTGTTAGGGTCCCAACTATGGCTTAAATAGAAACCGACTTGAAAACAACAAATATATTCTATTAAAAAATTGTTCTTCAAAATAACCGAAATGTTTGCTATGCCGTAAAACAAAAACAACCAACAAGTCATTGACAACAAATAGGTAATAATTGCAAATTAGGGGAAAAAATAAACAAATACTAAACAAAAGCAGCGGCAACTTGCTAAATATTGGCAAACCAAAAGAATACCCGATTCACAGTAAACAGCAAGCAGTCTACATTGCGATTCATGCCCTGATATGATACGGTCAACAATATAACTACAGGCGAGTATATCAATTTCTCATCTCAACTTTATTTATTTATTAAATTGTTAGGCGAAAGTAGATAATAGTTAACAAATAGCCCCCTCTTAAGCTTTTATAGATAATTTAGAAAACCATCCTAAACTTGGAAGCTTAATTATAGCTTAAAAATAAAAAAAAATGCCGCAAAAAAAACACACACACACACACCCAATAAATGTATTCGTCATTTTGTGAATTCTACTAATATATATATTTTTTTAATCATTATCCGAGACACTAAAGATCCTATCGTGCTCACGCGTTTTTCTTGTTCTCATGGCAACGCGTGTCAGTTGTAATTCGGAAATAATTTTGCCAATTTTCTGCAGTATACCATTTTTTTTAAGTGGAAATATTTTGATCCAAGAAAATTAAAAGCAGTCGCCTCGAGCGATGAAATCATTGAAGTAAGTTCTCATTTTAAAGATTTTAAAGAATAACTTGAATTTAGGTAAATATGGCAGCTGTAAAAATTTTATTTACTCTTACTTCAGCTTATTATACGAATATTTATCATAAAAATAATTATCAAAATAATTTTTCTTTTAGGTACTTTTACGGAAGTTGAACTGGATCCAACCAACTTTTCCGAACTGTATTTAAAGACTATTTTTTCTTAGGGGAATGGGGATTTAGCTCGTATTTCTCAAACAGTCCTAATTTTTTGTTGTTTAACTGCAGTTTACCTAGTTATTAATTTTTGCCATTTTTACGTTATTTTTTTCCATTGCGCTTTTTATCGTGCTATTTTTCCGATGCCATTTTTACCGAGCACATATATATATATATATATATATATATATATATATATATATATATATAAAATAAAAACCCAAAATAACATATTCAGCTAGCTCTAGCCTTAACGTAGGGCGAGCTTACTACAAAGATAGGATATTTACCCTTTCCATAAACACATAAAAGCGAAAGGGTGAATCTAGGTGAATGTGCCTTTGTCCTGAAAGTGCCTGCCGATTTGTTTATTAGAATCGGTGCGGTTGCAACCAGAAAAACTGATTGGCAAAGAAAAATATGTGTAGCATGTGCGGATATATAAACACGCGACAACAACAACTTTCGCATAAGTCTGACGAATTCGCACGAGAATGAAACGCGGAATATTCTGTGTAGCTTAATTGGCATATATATTTTCCAAACTTAATACGATATATATACATGATGTGTGTGTGTGTGTGTGTTATTACAGAGTAAGGTTTAATGGAATAATATGTATGCATCGTTGTTCATTCAAAAAAGGACACATATTTATTGATCACAATTATGTCGGCTCCATATATATATATATATATATATATATATATATATATATATATATATATAAATTCTTCATTTGTACTATTGTTGATGCTCTGGGGAAATTATGCCGTCTGCTTTTGATTTAATTTTTTTTACTTCGTTCTGTAGCCCATTTACCGTCTCGTTGTATACGTTATGAAGCGACTGAAATACTGTCCTTATGTATTCGTCCGAGTTTTTCTCCACTGCTAAAATCCATCGGTTTACAGTGTCTACTTTGCTTATATATTAAAAAAACATATGTAAAAATACTCATCGTGTGAAACGTATTTCAGGAACAGAAAAGCGTCTAATTAATATACAATTATACAGGTTTTAACGATAAGTGTCGGCCTAAAGGAAACACCACTACAGCTTTATTTTAACACTTTTATTGAAGAAATACATTCTATATAACTCTATCATGTAGTAGAGCTGAAATTTATTCGAGGTATCCGCTTTCAACCTCATATCCCGCCTCGATACGCGTCCGAAACTGGAAACATGGCTTTTTCCACAAGCATCGGCAGGACTTCAGAGAATACTCGGTCGATGGCAGCGATCGGGCTGATCTTGGTGCTGTGAGAGGCCATGTTGATGTTCAGGACTTATGACCAAAGTTGTTCAGCAGATTAAAGTTAGGAGAGGAGGAGGCAGTGAGATAAAGGTATAAAGTCGTAGAATTCTTCTGAAACCAAGCCTAGGTCGCTTTGTATTAGTGGGCCGACTCCGATTGTTAGTACAATCTTCAGGGTCTAGAAGCGGTCACCTAGTTGTACTATGGGATAACCACACCTTTCAGCACATTCTGGTACACTTTGTGTTTACTTCCCAGCCGACTTCGAAGATGTGAGTTGACATGATGTGGTCCTCACTTGAAACCACACCAAAGACTATAACCGTAGCGGAAATCTTTGTTTTCATCACTCTGAGCACGTCCCTGTTATGATTTGCAATATAGCGATGCATTTTGGGGGTGCAGAAAACTGTCCACTTGTCATAACATAGATCGGTACAGAGCATGAGTTGTACAGGGACGCATCTCCGATCTCGTCTCTTGAACATTGTATCACTTTCTGACATGACTCCTATCCCAAGAGGGATAGGAGCAACAAAATAAAAAAAATAAAACATTCTTAACAAAGGAAAATGGAATCATGTCGCCTGTTTTAGTGTGATGATTTTATCATTCCAGTTTATGCTGAAACTTATGTCTAGAATGCTAATTCAGATTTTTCTCAAATATCTATTACTAGCATTTCAGCCCGGCGTTGCCCGGGTGTTTGGAGGTTTATGCTGAGCCAAAAAAAAAAAAGTAATTTTTTTTTTAATTTGACCCCTATTATGACCCCTTAACCCTTAATATTTATAGTTTCGGGCTCAAATCACTTTATTAAATTAGATCCAGGTTCAAGGAACCTATATCTAAAATTTCAAGTGTCTAGACCCAAAATTGTCGGAGGAGTTTGGTAGAGTTCTTAAAGGTCAAATCGTTGAAATTTGACCCCTTAACAGCCAAATTTCTGGCTGACACCCGTCACATCGATTTTCCCAAATCTCAGTACCCGGTATTTCAAATTTCGAGTCTATAGACTAAAAATTGACAGAGTTATTGCGTAGGGAAATGTACACAGACAGACAGACAGACAGACACGTTCACTTTTATAGATATATAGATAAAATTGAGATTATAAACACCGTCTAAAAGTTATTCTAATTTTCAGGGTTTAAGAATAAAAGTTAATTATATATTTAATGCTTTATTACTAGGAATTACATGTAATACGAACATTGCATTATGATTGTTTAATAAATATATATAGTCACAATGCCGTTGAAAGATGTCAAATACCTACAAATATTGCCGATAAGCAATATTTATACAGCATATCCAAAAAGTCACTGAAAGGTTTTGAACTTCAATAGATTCCTTATTGTTTAAGATATTTTTCTGTAATTTTAACACACTCTAACAGTGTCATATTGTTTTAAAAAAAGTGTGCAAAATCCAATCTATATTTATTCATGATTATATATATTGCAAAATCCAATCTTTATTTATTCATGAATAATGTCTTTTAAACGTCGCATATTTGTGCTCTTTCCAAAACATTAATCATAAGATTGCAGCATCTTTGAATTAGGATTTCACTCCGTTATTTCGTTCCTGATATTTTCCTTCAATTCTCGCAAGGTTTAAGGGTTTAACATAGACTCTTTCTTCGTAAAAAATAAACATCCAGCGTAGCAGCAAGTGCTGGGAACATCAACCTGAAAGAACAGTTGAAAATGACTTATATACCATACATTACGATCATGTAATCCCTACAGCCACCTACCTCGAAAATGCTGCTGTGAAACCTGACATAGTTATATGGAATAAGTCAGAAAGAGTTGCAACCTTGGTGTTAGTTAGTGTCCCTAATGTAATGGTTTGAACATAGCTGAAAGAGAGAAGCAGACCAAATATCAAGGTCTCCTGTGTGATATGAAAAGAAACTGGAATCTAAAGGAGATATCAATCATACCTGTTATTATAGGTGCTACATGGGTTATGAAGGAGAACCTTAAGCCATACCTAACTTATATTCCTGCTGAACCAAGTGCAAAAGAGATCGAAGCAATTGCACTCAAGACAACAGCGAGGATACTAATAGAAGCTCTCGGTGTGTTTAAAAAAATATCAGGGCAATGTTTGGCAACTAGTTTTGCTGCCCCATACTCAGCTTTACAATCTTCAAAGAAGACAATAAAGAAAAAAATAGTATAGTTGTAAAGTATCTAACCTTTGTCTGTTCTGGGAAAAGAATAATTTCTTTAATCACAGTGCTGTCTATCTTATCCTCTTTTTTGTTTGAGCTTATTTTTCATTGCATTATTATTTATTATTTTTAAATTCAATTTTCACCCCAAACAAAGGACCGTGCTACTTTGAAGTAGGGGGCTACTATCGGACAAGTTGCAAGGACATTATGAAAGAAGCTGAGCAGGAAGTCCCTAGGATTTTCTTTTTTTTTAATTTTTACAAAACACTCACCAGTTATCCCCGAGTGGCCTTCGGGCCTTGATAAGAGTTAATGAATGCACAGCAGTCAGTGGGCTGGAAAGAGTCTGTGTTTTAACGGAGTAAGCAATTCACAGAGTATATAATAATTGTTGATTTCAATATATGTTCAGCATAAGGTCGGTAACTTAAATTCCTGATAGTGCGACGACATGCTTAGAGCGAGTGATTCACATATATATTAGAAATCAAATGTAAAACTGTTTTGATTACGTTAATGCAAAAATTTCATGCATTGAAATTGCTGATATAAAAAAAAAACTATTGTGACCTATCGAAATTAGAATAAAGGGATTAGTAACCACTATATTAATGTGAATAAATGGATGGCACTACAGAATGACAAGATAAAAGTTCAAAGTTAGATTTTTTTCACGGATATATATATATTAACTGAACAACATTGGCTACATTTACTATTATGCGGTAAAAATGTGGTCACATACATAAGTTAATACAACTTCTTTGTTATGTTTTATATAATGAATAATCTATATATATATATATATATATATATATATATAAATCTAAACGTGAAAATGTCTGTGTGTATGTCTGTGTACATTTTCCTACCAAATAACTCTGTTTTAGGTCTTGAGACTCGAGATTTGACTGAAGGAGTGTTGAGATTTAGGAACATCTTTTTAATCGGTTTTCGGTCAATAATTTGCCGAAAAAGCGTCAAAGTTTATCGATTTGACATTTGAAAACTCTACTAAACTCCTCCGCCAATTTAGGGTCTTAAAACTTGAAATTTTAAATGTAGGTTACTTTGGCATGGGTCAAACATTTTAATTCCATTTGAACTCTCAAAAATCTCAATATTTAGGGGTCAAAATTGGGGTCAAGATAAAACAAAATAAACCCCTGTGGTCTCTACTAAATTACGCAGCCAATTTTTGGTCTAAACATTTTGCATTTTACATAAAATGCATTTAGAGAGAGGGAAAGCCTTTTAATCGGTTTGCGTCGAAAATTTGAGATGGCAAAGGGTTAAAGTTTTAAAAGATTTAACCTTTGCGGTGTCTAGCAAACTAATCAGCCAATTTTGGGTCAAACCATTTGAAATTTACACATAATGGTTATTCATAATCGGTATTCAGGTATGCGGCAAGCATTTTAATCAGTTTGGGGCGATATTTTGGCTGCCAAAAGTCGACAGTTGAAAAAGATGACCTTTGTAGCTTCTACCAAATTTCTTCGCCAATTTGGAGTTTAAAAACTTGACATTTTAGATATAGGCAACTTGAACAGGGGACAAAATTCGTATTTTTAATTTCAGACCAAAACATGAAATGTTAAGGGGCCAAAATTGGGGTCCAATTTATAAAAAAATAATGACCTCTGCGGTTTCTACGAAATTTCTCAAACAAAATTTTATCTAAACATTTGAAATCTTACATGAAGTGTATTCACACACCGGGCAAGTTATGAACAATACATAGGGTCCTACCAAAACCGGGATGAATTGCTAGTATCTATAAAAGAGAAATTGTTTGTGTGCGTGTCTTGGTGTATAATTCCCTACTAACATACTCTGTTAATTTTCAGTCTACAGGCTCGTAATTTAACAGGATGGATATTGAGATTTGGGAAAATCTTTTGAATCGGTTTTCTGCCAGAAATTTGGCTGTCAAGAAGTAAAATTCAATGAGTTTACATTTGAAAAACTGCCAAACCCTTCCGTCAATTTTGAGTGTAAACACTTGAAAGTTTAGATGTAGGTTACTAAATATGGATCAAATTAGTTCATTCAATTCGAACCCAAAACAAGAAATGTTAAGGGGCCCAAATTGGAGTCAAAGTAAAAAAAATATATATACCTCTGAAGTCTCTACCAAATTACTCTGCCAATGTTTGGTCTAAACATTTGAAATGTTTACATAAATGGTATATTCAGACATAGGGCCAGAGTTTTAATTGAGTTTTAGCCGAGAATTAAAAAAAAAAGATTTGACTTTTGCGGTTTCTAGCAAACTACTCAGCCAAGTTTGGGTCTAAACATTTGGAATTTTACATAAAATGAATTCAGACATGCAGCAAGCTTTTAAATCAGTTTCTGAAGGAAAATTTCGCTGGCAGTAGTCCAAAGCTGAAAGACTTGGCATTTTCAGACTCTACTAAACTCCTCCGCCAATTTTGTATATAAACACATGCAATTTTAGATGTAGGTTATCTGGACATGAGTGAAACTTTATATATATATAATGTATGTATATATATATAATATATATATATATATATATATATATATATATATATATACATGATGTTATGAACAGTACATCGGGCCCGAGCAAAGCCGGACTAAACTGCTAGTATACGTATATTTCGAAATGTGACGGTGTCTGACGGTTACCGACATTAACTGGGAGGCTTGGGGTCTCAAGTTTTAATCCAAAATGTTTCACTTAAATATATTAACTTCGTGATGTTGGCAACGTTAACGTGACCTCGTCTGTAAACAACCAGTTTCCATCTTTGAATAAATCTCATAGGATATTTGAGAAATTATTACCAACAATACACAACTGATTTATTCGAATCATATGTACTCATGCTGCTCAACTACAGAAAGGATATATCAGAGTATCAGACAATATAAAATAAGGTTGGTAATTAAATTGAACCAATACGTTTTCTACTTAGAAAAAATGCAAATTTTTAATTCACCGGAACGCACTATGAATAAACCCCTTTCTGATTTTCGTTAATCAGAACATGACAAAAGCTTCAAATAAAAGTTATTTTTCAAGTTCCCTGCGGCAATGTTCCAAACTTCTAACAGTACCTGACGTCAATGAAAAACGAACCTCATTCTGTGTTCAATACAAAGGACGTTTAATAGGAATGATTCGCGGAGTAGCTCAAGACAAGGTCAATTATCGCATTAAAACAAGGTTCATCGATTTCTTAGAATATCGATTTTCTTAAGAATGATCAGAAAATATTCGAATTGTTTCATTCGCTAGATTTTAAAAATAGAAAGCAAGTAATTGATTTTTCGTCTTTATTTGTTTTAAAAACAGAAATATTATACATCGCCTTGTAAGTAAAACACAGGAAAAATAAAACTTGAATCGGTTAATGATAAAAATGGCTGTCCTTAAATCTTTGATTATTCGAAACTGCGGCGCTTAAGTAGTTTCCTTTTTTATTTACTGCTTTTGTAAAAAATTACCTCGCATAGCAAGGAGTAATCGGACCGGATTGACATAAAGCAAGTGAAAAAAAAAAGGAAAAAAAAACAAACAAACAAACAAAAAATAAACGAACAAAAACAAGAAAAAACAAAAAAAAACAAAGAAAAAAAACAAACAAAGAAAAAAAACAACAAAAAAAACAACAAAAACTTACAATCTAATGCAAACGAACAAAGCAATCCATTTAAAACAGACGTGGAAATAACTAATAAACTAATTTATACCGACATAAAAGAATGCCTTCAATATTTTTGATATATTAGTCACCACTTATCAAGGCGCAGAAACCATACGAGGATAAAGATTAAAGAGTGGACAGTAGTCAATAGGACAATATTGTAGTGGTAAATTTGATTGCTCAAGAGGAACAGCTCATCAAGAATTTGTTTACGTTGGACTTGAAGTCGACCATATTGTAGTGTACTGGAAAGCAGGGAAATGGAACAGTTTCACAGGTTTTCGCCTTTTTGTTAATAGAATCTACATTTAGGTATAGGCACACCTAAAGAGTGGAGGAAACTATTGGTTGTGTTTCCAACTAGGCGAGTGTTTCTCGTGAAAGCGGTTCGAGGGGGGTGGCATAGATTTGAACTCAAACGAGCACTTGTAATCAAAATGACGGTAAAGCCGAGACAGACTAGCAACGTCTCTTGTTAAACATAGATTGCAGATAAGATAAAAGGCAACCCTACTAGGCGACGAAGTTTGTTTTGAACTCTGTCAAGTAAAGATAATGTTATTCTAGCAGCTCGTGCCCAGATGTGATAACTTTACACCATATTTGGACGTACCTAGCTCTTATATAGGTAGAGAATTGCATCAACAATGAAATATCAACTGGATCGATCGATGGATCCCATCATTTTTTTCAGTGATCTTGGCAACGAATTTGATGTAAGTATTCCGTTTCACATCAGGAGTAATTGTCAAGCCCAGAGGCTTGTCAAACCATGGAGCCTCACCAGGAGGAGAGCCATTTATTTCAATTAATAACAGATGGGGATCAAAGCGTTGATGTAAAGATAGAAGCCTTGCTTTAGATGCATTAAAAGTAACCAGCTTCATCTTTCCCTATTTTACCACGTGCACAAGATCAGAGAAGAGAGAATCAGAGAGAACTAGGTCATTTACCGTCTGTGAGGTGTTGCCATAGATGGTAGAGTCGTCAGCCTAAATATCTACGAATGACAGAAGGATGTGATTTGGAAGATTATTGATGTAGATCACGAAGAGAGATGGGCCCAGGATGGACCCCTGAGGGACTTAAGCATTAATACTCTAGCCTTCTGATTTCTACCCCTCAACCACTACTCTTTTGAACTTATCGGAGAGAAATGATTTAGTAATGAATCGGACATTTCAATCTATACCGGAGCTGCAGATCTTGTGAAGTAGACTGTTATGCAATTCCCTATCAAAGGCCTTTCATATATCAAGAGCAACTGCCCTAAAAAGAAAATCTCCATCCAGAGTTTCGCTAATCCTATGTACATTTAGCAGAACGGAAACCATATTGCATGTCACTAAAAAGGTTAGTTTTTACTGAGATGGTTGACTACTTCTCTATTTAAAACAGATTTAAGAAACTTAAGTATGATGAACATGAGACTCATTGACTTATACTAAGAGGGAGGTCGCCGATCACCTTAATTCTTAGCTACAGGACATACTGATGGGATTTTCCAGGGTATTTGGAAAAACGTCTCTTTAAGACGACGCTTAAACAATTTTATAAATATTAGGGCTATTTCTACTTTCACGCATTATAGAAGGCTTATATCGCTGTTGGGATTTCGACACAACTGGTAATCTAGTAGATTATCTTATCAAACAGAAATGTGATCAAGTCGTTTTCTTCTAGGGCTACATCTTTATTATTTCACCCCATATATAGTGAATAAATGAAAAAAAATATATAGTAATTGTCTGTATTTTGGAGATGAGGTGGTTTCATTGATTGAGATTGTCGGACTGACTTCCTCATCTTGGTTGTTATCGTCACAAAGTTTCGGCCGTTTTGCCCTCCGGCCTTCATCAGGTGTTTTGTATCGAACATGGGAACCGCTTGTTAGGAGTCTCGAACCAAACCTTTTATTATTATTACGGGGGTAGCGTGTTCGGACTCCAGCTAGGCTCTGGGAGATAGTTGCTGATTCTCTGTTTTGAATGTTACTTTTTACTGCCTTCGTTCAGGATTGAACTCAGCACCTTTGAGTTACTGTAAACTTTGATACAACGTCTAGGACCACTCAGCCATATGTCACTCGGACAGTTCGATACAAAACATCTGATGAAGGCCGAGGGGCAAAACGGCCGAAACGTTGTGACGATAATAACCAAGATGAGGAAGTCAGTCCGACAATCTCAATCAATGAAAAAAATTATATTCCAAAGTTCATGACGTTAACCATCTTATATTTTTCCCCTTAATTCAGTTGACATTTACAATTCTTGACACTGTTTCGTAGCGCAAAATCTTTCACTTAACTCTTATATCAATCAGTGAACCTATTTTGTCCTTAACTTATCAGAATAAGCAACAATCAATACGTCAAAAGGAACTAAAGTGCGTTTTGACATAATTAAAATCCGAAAATTGTAAGTGAAGTTGTAAATAGCTTATGTCCTTCCAGTTACGCCATTTTAAATTTTAGAAATAAAGTCACTAAACCCCTCAATTCGTACGAAGATGTTTTATTAATTTAGGAATATTCTGCCAAAATGTTCCATTTAATAATAAGAAAATGCATTAATTCGGATTAATGTAAGCATACTTTGAAAAAAACATCAATAATTATAAACTATTACACATGTATACATATACGGAACTAAACTAAAGTAAAAAAAAAAATACAATTTACAGTGATATCAAATTATTTATTATTTGAATTTGAAACCATACATTTAACTGTTATAATCAAGTTTATTACTATTTCAATTATAATCCTTAGGGTTAGAATTAACTAATACTATGATTACGTTTGGTTGAGATTTTTAATATCTCTATATACTCAATTGTTTACCTTAAACGTAAACAGTTAATGTTAATTCAATTTAAAGTATGATAGGAAAAATTCATCGACTTATTAACTTTTTTAAACATTAATCGTTATATCATACATAACCCATTTACATATATATATATATATATATCCTTTTAACAAGTACGATTATTACACACACACACACACACACACACACACACGAGAAATGGCAAACTTACTGGAACGAATACCCTAACCATAACTGCACGAAATCATGCCAAAAATAAAAAAACAAGAACAAAACACGACATTAAACAGAAAAGAAGTTAAACAAACAAGAATAAAAATAGGCCATACACACTTAACCCACTCATATCTCCTAAAAAAAGAAAACCAACCAACCTGTATACCTTGCCAAAGACTACTCACAATCAAACACATATTAATTGCATGTACTACTTTTGTAACAGTACGACATCGATTCTACAAAGAAAACAATATTAAAGAGTTATTTGAAAAAAACAATCCCCACACCACACTATTATATCAAATAAATTGGCCTATATAAAAAATAAAAAGAACCATTTTATACAACGGTCCTGGATATGACCTTAAACTATATCCGATGGTGAGGCCCCAGCTTGCGGGCCTTAAGCAGCATGGAGCCACCCTTTAATTGCCATTACTCCCAGGTCCACTCTGACCCGGAGGGGTAGTACCTGTTAGGGTCCCAACTATGGGTTAAATAGAATACGACTTAAAAAAAACAAATACACTATATTAAAAAATTGTTCTTCAAAATCGCCAGATTCGGCATTAAATAATGTGAAAAGGGTTGATATGCCGTAAAACAACCAACAAACCAACACACACACACACACACATATATATATATATATATATGTGATAGTATAATCATCTGGTGCTTGGAATGTGCCTATGACGCTTGTTGATCGTCTCTAGTGTTTATGGCGATGTGTGGATATTTTTATAAGTTTGTATAGCAACTATTGACAATGACAACTTACACAGACAATTGTAACCAAAGGAACGGATAACGTTGTCGCCGAGACCAACAGCAAAGAACACAACCTTGCACAGTTTGTTTAGTGCTTACTGCACCAAAATATTCTTTTCATTCAAAAAGAGAAACGCGAGGACGTTACTTACATTGTGATATAATCATTTTTTTTTCCATGCAGGTCCATTCCCGAAGTTTGGGCACACTTGGTAGAAGTATGCATTTTGATATTCTGCCCCTTTGACTTTTATAAGCGTTAACTCAAAAACTTGGCGTACAAGACACTTGTCCATTTGTTGAGGCGATGGGCATTGAATGAACTATTTACGTGTGTCTTTACCAATCTCATTACGTCATTAATTCAACGTGACCAAAAAAGAAATCATGTTATCCAGCTTCGTCATAGAATTTTTGTCCCCCGATAAAAGGAAAGTGGACCTGTAAATTCACCCTTGTTCGTTCGACTGTTCGTCTATCCGCACTTTTCTCAATAACCACGCCTTGATTTTTTTGGAAATTTTGCACAAACATTAAACATGGTATGAGCATAAAAGTAACAGAACGCATTTTCCGGAAAAAAAAACTCCAGTTGATTCATAGGGGTGTCTTTGGGGTTAAAATGGTTAAAATTGAAACTTTTCAGCTTATTAACAAAAAAAAAAAAATTAAATTAAAAAATCGATGCCTTAGATTTAAAAATAAAACTTTTGGAAAATTTAGAATAACCTGATTTCTATATATTTTGACTATACTTCGCGATAAGTATTGGGGGTGCGCCAGGGGCTCTTTTAGAGTTAATAAAAACAACCCATTTTCTTGACTATTTTATCATATTAACCTAAATTTTTTTTGTCTATGTCAATTTAGCAGTTCCGCATGGATCTGAACTCAGATTTAAATATGTTAAGACATGGGGGACTTTTTGGGACAAATGGGGGTCGACAAATGGACTTAGTCCTTTCTTTTTTGCAGGGTGCAGAACTCAATTTTACGTATTTTAAGGTCTAACACTGTACTGTTTGTCCATTTTCACCAGGATTTGAAGTCCACTGGGTTTTTTTTTTGGGGGGGGGGGGTAAATGGCGGGGGAAGGAATGTTGAACTTCGTCATTTTCTATGCTCGTTCACTGTGCACTCACGGGGGGCATTCTTCACTTGTTTATGCTAGTTATGACATCTAACATTCCTTTTCATCAATTCAATATTTTAGTTATTATTTAACATATATAATTTTATCCTTTCTTCTTGCAAACATATTTTCTGTTTCTATATTTACAAATATCAATACCGATCGAAATGACAATGTCCAAATTACGTGGCGTTGTATGGACCAACTATGTAACACACACGCCTAAATTAATTACAGAAATCAATAACGATCATAATGATAAAGGCATAATGACGTTGACACACAACCCAATCACTGAAGTAAAGCAATGTGCAACCTGGTCATTACTAAATGGGTGACAATTATTTGGGACTTCAATGTACTGCATGTACTCTCCGGTTTATCTCGGTATTGTTTCCCGTCGTCCTAGACTTCTCTATGTCAGTAGACTCAAACACTGCTGATTTAGGAGTGGTATGATTGGATATTGACCAACTCTTGTCTCACGATTACACACGCAGCTGCCCCAACAGAGGTCATCCATAGTCTTTAAAGACTAGACGGAGGCATCGCATCATAATGATAATGTCCAGCTGAGTTGGCGTTGTTTCGAACCAACTATACAATGCACACACTCAAAGGTGGTACTTACTCGATAAGTACCATCCACGGTTGAAATACTCAGGTAGATAAATAAATAAATAAATATAGATAAAAATATTTTAAAAAATGAATTATTTATCACTCATTCATTAATTTATTCATCTGCCTATAACGACTGCACATTCGTGCATTGTACCATTTACAATGTCTCCCCACGAGGCGGACTTAGACACCAGGGTAATTTTTTAACGTGGAGAAAATGTACAAAAATAAAAATAGTCTCGGTCGTGAACGATTTCTCCTCCACTGAAAGAGAACGAGAAATGGAAGTGCCGCATCTGAAGAACAGGTGGTATTTATTTGCTCCCCCACCGAGCAAATTAGGCACAAGGCCGATTTTTAATGTGAGGATGAAGGGAGGGGGAAGGTAAAAAGGGGACCAGCTCCCGAGAGGTGGGAAATGGGAGCTAGTTAAAGGTCAGGCATGTGGGGTTGCCCCAACATGTGGTCTTTGCTAGTCATAGCTAGTTAGAGCTAGTCATAGCTTGCAGTATCTGCCGGAACAGATGGTATTTATTTGCTCCCCCACCGAGCAAATTAGGCACAAGGCCGTTTTTTAATGTGAGGAGTGAAGGGAGGGGGAAGGGAAAAAGGGGACCAGCTCCCGAGAGGTGGGAAATGGGAGCTGGTTAATGGTCAGGCATGTAGGGTTGCCCCCACATCTGGTCTTTGCTAGTCCTAGCTAGTCATAGCTTGCAGTATCTGCCGAAACAGATGGTATTTATTTGCTCCCCCACGGAGAAAATTAGGCACAAGGCCGATTTTTAATGTGAGGAGTGAAGGGAAGGGAAAAAGGGGACCAGCTCCCGAGAGGTGGGAAATGGGAGCTGGCTAAAGGTCAGACATGTGGGGTTGCCCCCACATCTGGTCTTTACTAGTCATAGCTAGTCATAGCTGCAGTATCTGCCGGAACAGATGGTATTTATTTGCTCCCCCACGGAGAAAATTAGGCACAAGGCCGATTTCTAATGTGAGGAGTGAAGGGAGGGGGAAGGGAAAAAGGGGACCAGCTCCCGAGAGGTGAGAAATGGGAGATGGTTAATGGTCAGGCATGTAGGGTTGCCCCCCACATCTGGTCTTTGCTAGTCCTAGCTAGTCATAGCTTGCAGTATCTGCCGGAACAGATGGTATTTATTTGATCCCCCACCGAGCAAATTAGGCACAAGGCCGTTTTTAATGTGAGGTAAAAACCAGCTCCCCCAAAAGTAGGCAAAAAGGGGGCACTCTGGTTACCAAAAATAATAATTGTCCCAGTATAGAGGGTTTCCCCTCCATTGACTGGTACAAATTATCTTAAGTGCAGTATCTGCCGGAACAGATGGTATTTATTTGCTCCCCCACTGAGCAAATTAGGCACAAGGCCGATTTTTAATGTGAGGAGTGAAGGGAGGGGGAAGGGAAGAAGGGGACCAGCTCCCGAGAGGTGGGAAATGGGAGCTGGTTAATGGTCAGGCATGTGGGGTTGCCCTCACATCTGGTCTTTGCTAGTCATAGCTAGTCATAGCTTGCAATATCTGCCGGAACAGATACTACACTTTGATCTTGGCCAAAAGGCCAAATTTGAAAATATTCGTGCATTGTAAGTCTTCATAAATATCTTTTATTCTTTAACAATGCTTCAAGCAAAGAAAGCCATATTTCCTATGGAAATTGATTGTCCAAATTATTTTCTGAAGATTTACAGAGAATTTAATATTAACCACATTTTCACTCGTGCTTGAATATTTTTTTGCGATGATCAGACTTTTCTACGTCCCGTATGGTTTAGGACAGCGACTGGTAATATGTTATATCTTAGAGTTCAGATTCACAGGATTTCTCAGTGTTTTTTTTCCGAAAACATAACCCACAGACACGATGCACAAGAAACACAAAATGTTTGTACATAAATGATCTGATGAGATCGGCAGGATAACATTATTTTTCTGTCGATTGAAACAATTTGTACTGATTCAAGCAAGAATAAGCAAACAAAAAACTCGAGGCTGAAATAATAAAACAGATTTAGCTCTACTAAAGTATTGAGCACTTTCCTCTGTTTTTTAACCAAATATATATGTCCTTATATATATATATATATATATATATATATATATGCAATTGCATACCTTGTATTCAGTCATGAGAGACAATGGATACCCCCTGTTATTTTATGATAATTATGATACACACCAATATCTCCTATAGAGGTTTCTTGATTTTTTTCTAGTGGCAAATAGATATCCACGGAGTTTTTTAGATGTCCACGATGTGAAGTGCTAAAAATTTGGCTATGAATTGAAAGCACTAGGAGGAGCACTGTACATTCCCATATATTCAACTGATTAATTACTCTATATGCTAACGTCGTTTCCTGTATACTTATGTCCTATACTGTTTGTTCAATACTTTTAATACATTGTCCATATTTATTAAATAAATTAAACAATATTGATTACCCAAACGTAAATATATACAATGGTATAAGATTAAAAATATCCAAGAGTTATTCAATGTAACCGTTGGTGCCTCAATACGGCGTTGTCATTTCTTAATGTATGGATACGATACATGGATGATTTTTTTTGTGGGATTTCGTCTTCAGAGCCTCAAAATTTGTATAGTGGAAAGGTGAGACTTTACTCTGCAAGTCATACCAAATGGCTGTATCTCGTATTTTTATTTGAAACGTTTTAGTGCTATTAACAGAAGAATTCCGTTCACATTTAAGGTATTTGCAATGTCTCCTACAGACTTTCCGGATATGAAAGCGTTACAATGGAAGGTCATTTCGCTAAATCATAGGAGAAATTGTAAAGAAGTATTCTTATAGTAATTTTTTATCCATATGCACCTGAAAAATTTTTTTTTAAAAATCTATGAAAATTCACTATTGATAATATAATCATATTATTATATTATAACGGTAAATATTAAACACATTGTATGTCTTTGTGGGTGCTTATAAAGGTATTATATATATATATATATATATATATATATATATATATATATATATATATATATATATATATATATAATTTCTATACACATAGTAACATATATACATAGATGTATACATATAGATATGTATGTATGTATATATATATATATATATATATATATATAAAGTACATATGTGTATATATATATAAATATTTATCTCTCTTTATCTATATATATATATATATATATATATATATATACACATATATATTGTATGAGAGAGAGAGGTGCGGGAACAATGTGTACCTTCGTTAAGAACACGAGAAGATAAGAATGCAACAGCAGGCCATCTCAACAATGACCTCCGAGAGAGAGAAAGAAAACCAGTGTGTGAATCGGTTGTTTTTCGTTTTTCGATTTCCTTATGTCGAGTGTTGGGGTTTTTCTATCGAACGCATCACGCACCTGGTACAACATGAAAAGAACTGCTGAGGGCAAACGACGAAAAAGAGGCATTGTATTCATCCGCACACTCTTCTCCGAGGGAAAGGGGGAGGGTGTTGGAACTTTACTGCCTTGTCGGTCATATTGACACGGCACGCCATATTGCTATTATGTTCGCTTTTTATTCCATAGATCATCATTTGCGTTGTATTATTAAAGTACGATTGATGGAGAAAGAAAGGGGGAAGGAAAGAGAAAGATGCTTTATGCACACCTCGGGGTGCTACACATATACATCTGCCGGCTTAACTACATTTAGAGATATAAGTAAGTATGTAGTAGCTAATTTAATAATGTGGGGGTGGGGTAGGTATCAACTGTTTTTAACGTGACGAGCAAGGGCGAGACACCGAACGATTCTATGCCCGCCAAAACTTGAACTGAACCTATGTAATCTATTACATATCAGAAACTATCAATGGATACTTGATGTCAGATATCACGAATGTATTTTCCATGTGCATATTTGATTAATTATATCGGCTTTAAAGGTAGTTATTGCCAATGAAATTGTCGGGGTATAAATACAAGTGAAATTCCATTATATAAAACGAATATAGCGGGAGGCTGCAAAACTTTGTGTTTCTTTATTTTCTTTCCAATAATATGCACAGGTTGGTTGGTTGGTTTTGTTTTACGGCATATCACCCCTTTTCAGATTATTTAATGCCGAATCCTGTGATTTTGAAGACATTTTTTTTTAATAGGATGTATTTGTTTTTTTGCAAGTCAGTTTCTATTTAACACATAGTTGGGACCCTAACAGGTACTACCACTCCGGGTCAGAGTGGACCTGGGAGCAATGGCAATTAAAGGGTGGTTCCACACTCCCCAGCGTCCGCGAGCTGGGGCCTCACCAGCGGATATAGTTTAAGGTCATATCCAGGACCAATATGCACAGGAGTATACGTGCTTGCACTTATACATCTATTAGTGTTGGGACGATTACTCGGAAGTGGAAACAAGCATCGGGATGATCGGGAAATTTTGGGGCGTCGAAATCGGAAAAAAAGATTCGTGCATATTTTCCAAGATGCCAAAAACAGTGCCTTTTAATTATCTTTTTACGTTACTTTGTTTTAAACCAATACTTTTTTTTCTAGTAGTATTAATAAAATAAGAATTTATTGATTTAAACTTCAAATAAAGTAAAAACATATTCATCACCCCCTCCTACTAGTTTTTTTTTTCTTTTTTACGTTTCAGAAAATAAATTCATATATAACATTGTTTTTAATGTTAATTCACGTTTTATACTTATTATTATACTAACCTGCGTGGCCGGCGTTGCCCGGGTATTTGGAGGTGCGTATTAAACAAAATTAAAATGGGTGTAGTAAAGCAGGCTCGAACCCGTAGCGCGAAGGGGGAGAAGGACGTGAAAAAACAAACGTGACCGCTTTGCTGTTGTGTCCAAACCGAAAGTAGCAGAGGTTTAAATAAACGCTAGTCATCCAAAAGAGCGAATGACTTTCGAAAATATCGGCGAAGAAAACAAACCCTCCTTGTAGGTAAATGCCAGTTCAGAGTGAAGGAATTAATGTTTTTAGCTAATCGTTGGATATTTTTCATCCGAAGGGTCTAGCTCCAAAACGATACCGATCTTGTTAAAATGTTTACGCTCTTTCAAAAGTTATGGCATGCATACATACATACATACATAAATACATACATTTAAACAGAAATGCGAGATTTATATTATAGATTACACTGCTGATCAAAAATTTAAGACCACTTGAAAATCTTTAAGAATAAAAAAAAAAAAATCCTTTCTTAAGGATAGATGTTAAACTCTTCCGATTTCAGGTTACCAATACTACAATCTAAACGGTTATGGTTATTAAAATCTACATACAAACGATTTATTTTTTAAATTTACATTTTTATTAAATTAGACTTTTTACATGATCGAAATTATAAGACCAAAGACACAAAATTCTATTAATTTGTACAAAAAGTGTATGAAAACATTTAACAATCAAAAGTAATAATGAGTTCTATTTCTACTGCTTTTGACGACTTCAAAAATTCTTTGGGCCATGCTAGAAATAAGGATTTCTATTAAGGTGCCGGGAACCTGCTCCAGTTTATAAAGATAGTTTCACGAAGTTCACTTTTTGTTGACTATTGTTTGTCATTTCGATACACCTCTCTTATCCTCCATCCCCAAACATTTTCAATTGGGTTCAAGTGCGGTTAGCATGCTGGATGCCCCAAGAGATAGACGCCATTTTCTTGTAGAAAGCTTAAGACCCGTCTTGCAGTGTTGATTGCCGCATTTAGCCGTTTGAATAATAATCCATCCCACACAAACGATGCCCCTCCATCACGAAATATGCTTTTTGTAGCATGCTAACATAACCAGCTGCTGTCTGACAGCCCATGCACCACCTGGAGCTCCATCGTCCCCCTGTAAGAAAAGGCACCCCATATAATTACGGACTCTCCCCCACTATGACGTGTGGAAAAAAATTTCAAGGGGCATGTTTTTATCATGCCAATATCGCTGGAACTCATCAGGGCCATCTAATTTTTTTTCTCATCAGAAAACAGGACTTCTTCCACTGCTCAACGTCCCAGGTTTTGTATTTACGACGAAATCTTACGCTGTTCACTTTGTGACGTGGAAGCAATCGAGAAATTTCTTTACGTTTTTTATTTATCATGGATTTTTTGTTGTAAGTGTCGTCTGATGGTTATTGGATTGCAATCAGCATCTGTAACCGCCTTCATTTTACTAGAAGAAATTATTCTGTCGTTTATAACATCCCATTTGGTTTTCCTACTCAATGCAGGAGGATATTTTGGGGCTTACCAATGGATTTATTCTTTTCCATAATTCTCAGTGTTCTTTAGAAAGTTGCATATAAGTTTTACTGATATTTTCCTTAGCTGATATCGCTCGCTTTGACAAAACTTGATCATGGAATTCTAGAATTCGAGAGCACTCAACTTCCGTTGTTATTTTTTATTTTATTTTTATATTTTTACATGGAGGTCACCACTTATCAAGGCCCGGAGGTTACTCAGGAATAAGGGTTATTGCGTGTACAGTAATCAATGAGATATTATTATAGTAATCATAAGTATTTGGGGATTTGATAGTGCCTTAAGGGGGCGGTTTGTCAGTAATTTGTTTATGTTGGACTTGAAGATATCCAAGTTGTAGTCAGGTGGGAAACAGGCAAACGGAAGAAAGTTCCACAGTCATGCACTTTTGAGAAAGACGCTCTGCTCATAGCATCTACGTTTGGATTTAGGCACAGATAAAGAGTGGGGAAAATTAATGATAGTAGTTTCAGCCAGACGGGTGTTTCTCGTGAGAGATTGGCGAGGGAGGACGAGATTGGAGCTCAGACGAGCACTTGCCATTCGTTTTTGATTGCTTTAGGCATGGTAATACCTTTAGACAGTGATTGCTAATCTCTAATTGGACTAAAAACGTTAGAATTACCATAAATCTAACAATTTATATTCTTCGGCATATAATGTGGATCATGTAATTAAAATGCAAATGTTGAAATAAAATTTTAGGTATGCGCCTTTTTGTTTCCATAACCGTTTAGATCGTAGTATTTGTAACCTTAAGTCTGAAGAGCTTAAAATCTATCCTTAAAAATACGTTTATTTTAAAAGATTTTCAAGTGGTCTTTAATTTTGAATCAGCAGTGTATATTGGGCCCAATATATAGCAATGATTATAAATATTTTTAAAATTATTACTCGTGCGCCAGGTCCGACAGTCAGAAACCAAAACGTTTCACTCACGGTTTACTTTTTCTTTGACGTTTACGTCTGAACTATAAAAACATGTTTGCTGCAAGGCTAAAAATTAAAACTTGAACCAATAGCTATTACGGTAAATATGAATATTCGTCCTGCCGTTGTTGAACCGTCACCTGGAAAATTCCTTCCTTTTTTTTTAAATTTACACACTTTTGCATCGATTTTACCAGGCTTAACCCGATATAAAGGTTCACACGCTTCCGAATACAGTGACCCAAATAAAATGGGCCCGAACTCTAATTAGATCCCGTTTTTTTAGTATTTCGTAGGAATGAAAGGAAACAT
>NC_136522.1:55848969-55878969 GCF_053919585.1 Euprymna scolopes | reverse complement strand
TGTAACGGCTTTTCTGCAGACGTTTATCGTCTCAATCTCCCTATCCATGGGTCCTGGATATGACCTTAAAATATATCCAGTGGCTAGGCGCCAGCTTGCGGGCTTTGGGGAGTGTGGAGCCACCCTTTAATTACCATTGCTCCCAGGTCCACTCTGACCCAGAGTGGTAGTACCTTTTAGTGTTCCAACTATGGGTTAAATAGAAACCGACTTGAAAACAACAAATATATTCTATTAAAAAAATGTTCTTCAAAATCTTTGGATTCGGCATTAAATAACCCGAAAAGGGTTGACATGCCGTAAAACAAAAACAACCAACCAACCCTATCCATGCCAAAAACTTTGCTTGACTTAGCTCGAATTTCTGGTTTCTCTCTTCTGTAAGACGGCTGGTCTTCATACAAACACTGAAAACACACTTTTCTCTATTAAACCATGCGGCTAGTTTAAAGTGAGATTCTCATAGCCAGAGCCATCATTCTCTGTAGATTACAACATAGGTTTTGTTAAATCAAATGAAACTAAGCATTTAATATGTACTAGTGGAGGTAGCCGGCGTTGCCTGGGAGTGCAGATGGTTTATGGTAAGCGTATTAATAATTGATACCCTACAAAAAGTGTTTAAAACAATAAAATAAATGAACCCTTTAAAATATAAATAGCAGTGAGTTCTCGTGCGAGCGCAAGAAAAAGCAAGTACGCAGGCTCGAACCTGTAACGCTAAAACGAAGGGGAAAGACAAAAAAAAAATGCGAAAGGTTTATTTGCCGCGCTCACCGTAACATACAACGTCGGCGCCCTTCAAAATAAACAGTCATTTCAAGGCGTATGATAGCTAGGGATGCGACAACAGCATATTCTTTTCATTGTTTTAACTCTTAAGTATATATTAATAATATCTTAGGTGTTTCTACACAAGCATGTGGTTATCGGATGAATGTCTGTGTCTGATATATACCCGAGTCATAAGAATAAAAATAATATTCTGTTGTCACAGTTCTAATGATGACTTTTCAAAAATGTCGACGAAAAGTGTCCCGTCCTTGTAATAAACAGCTCAGTTGACTGCGATAGAATGAATGTTTTAAGTTAATTTTTGGATATTTTTTTAGCCGAGAGACTGAGCTTTTATACTTTTTCAATTGTGTTAATGTTAGTCTCGTATGTCGAAAGTTTTAGCGAGACATAAAAACATAAACACTATAAGATGTTTGAGGTTTATATTATCGACTAGCAGAAGTACCCGTCCTTGACTGGGTTCTAAAACAGCCTACAGAAAATAGACTGTGGTTAGAAGTATGATAAGTTATGAAAATGAGAAAGTTGTAAAGAGATAGGTTTTGATACTAAAAAATTTGACACTAAGCAAATATGATGAAAGTAAAGATAATTGTTGCGAAAATATATATTTTTTTTATATCAACTTCGTTTCCATTCGTAGCCAAGAGTGACCAACAAAATGGGTCCTTACAAAGAAAAAATGTTATATATATATATATATATATATATATATATATAATACAAATATACAAGAAATAAATGTTACCAAAGTCAATAAAAGTTATTTTTTTATGGTAGAAAAGTCCATTGGTGTGTATTAAGTAGTTTGTACTTTTTTTTTTTAATTCACGAACCGGTTTTAAAAAAATCAAAATTGCAGCGACTTTGAAATGGAGAGCCCCGTGTTCAGTTTGAAGGAGGGGCACCTGAACATTCTTTGATAACAATTTAAGAGAGTTCCGTCAACTTAAGGAATATTTATACACATATTTTAATGTTTTCCGTTATTTTGTGTTTGAGGAATATTCCATTATGGCATTTGTAGTTTATATAAAAATACATTTAAGTAGTTATCACCTCAAATTTCATTTTAATTTCGGTTCGCTGAATTTTTTTGACACTCCTATATATATAGTACTGTCATCGTAATCGGGGGGAAGCTTCACATACCTTCATTTAGTAACCTCTCGTAATCCAAAATAGTCGTTGTTCTACATTGCACTCTAGAGATACTACTGTTTCCGAGTAAGGAAAAAAAAAACATTAAGAAATGTAGGTGCGACGTTGAACCTAAAGACCACGTTATGCAAAAAGAAAAAGAAAACACGTAAATTGTCAATTCTTATAAAATTCTTTGTAGTTAGCGAAACAAAATTGTGAAATGTATGTGCAGAGTTTGAACCTACAAGCACCGTCAGACACAGAAAAAAACGATATAAATTTTCACGGCTCGTTGTTCTATCATTTTTGCAAAGCGGTGAGAAAAATCGCTTTACCGACGATCGATAAATTAAAATTGTTTCTGTTATTGAGTATCGGTAATTATCAGGGGTATTCCGAAGCAAATCTTAACTACGATCAATCCCAGACTTATACATTAAAGTTCTGTAACTTTTAAAGAAAATTTGTTCAGCTGTTTCGGAGTCAAAAAGGAACGATCTCGCATAGATATTCAGGGATGCACACAGAAAGATTCATTTATGTATTTGTAGAGATATTATCCGATATTTTATATTATTAAAAAAAGCCTGTTTTTATATTAATGAAAATTAAAAAAAAATAAGAGGATTCTACCTTGAGACTTACACTTGATCCCTCTATGTGATAGAAATCTTTGAACGTTGCATTAAAGCTTATTTACCTCTCAAATATTTCGTTAATAAGGAAGTTAAGAACATGATTTGCCTCAGTACTTCACGGGGAACGTGGACCTTTGCGTAAATGTTTTTTTTTTATGAGTGGAGCCTGAAAACGCATGCAGTAACAGTTTTCATTTGTTTATTTAATCACAAAAAATTTTTTGAAGGTACTATTTTACACAAATATATGAAATTAAATTAAAATAAAATGAAATTGTTTCAAAATCAAAGAATAAACCCATGCTCTGTTAAAAAAAAAAGTGTCTGAGATATTCATGAAGAAAGTGAAAGATAACATCTTTCACATTTCATGGAGCAATCATAAAAAAACGATTACGCATGGTCCAAGTTTCTCATTGAGTGACATCTTCCTCTTCCCAATTTTCTATTTAAATACGTTATAGTATATATTCACCGTTAGCTTTTGGTTTTACTAGATTTCAGGACAAGAATTCATCTAGTCTGGTGGAGTATCTAGTTTCTGGTTGTTACTTGAGGTAATATCGCTTGGAGAAGGTGCACTCTTATTCGCAAAACCCAGTCATGGCTAACCATACTGCAGACATCTTATGTGGATTGTTAATACTATGTAATTTTTTATTATTTAGTTAGGGTTTAGTTGCAGTAAAGAGTATTCACCTGCCAGGTACTCCTGTACGGAGGGGCCTTAAACATTCGGGGATATTGTCTCGTAGGTATTCAAGTTCTCTGTGGCAGACATTCAAGTTATGTCTTTTAAAAATGTGTTTTTACTTCAGGTGACGAAACGTGCCCTAGTGTTACGTTATCTAACATGAATGTCACCCATGTAAACGGGTGTATACGTTTCGTGTTTGTTTTTGACGTGTCGTAAATGTGTTAGTAAATGTCTATTATTGGTTCTTCACTTTCTGAACCCATTTTATGCTTTGTCATCGTCTAATGTTCATATGTGTGAGTGTGTGTCATATGTGCTGCTTCGAAATATCTTTATCTTCTCTGCTCACTGAAACTGGCCCATCCTGACTTCATCTTGTTCTTGGAAGGGGCTGGACTCTTTTAGACGAAATACATTGATTCCAAGGCGATGATTGGTTTTCATATTTATTTTTATTTCACTTTCAAAGATGCCGCGCAGATGAACGTGGAAAATTAGTTTCTTTGCTAGTGGTCTTCAGTCTACATTGAGAAAAAACGTAACTTCCAACCTTAAGAGGGAAGGATAGACAGCCCTAAAACCCAACCGCTCTGCTTCAATTCCAAGTTCCAACTCCTCGATGATCGCCAGCTAACATGATCACGTGAGTCGCACGTAGATCCGATTAGCAGGCAATACCTGTCAGTAAACTTGTCTATGATCTAGCTTTTTTCATATTTTGACAAGTTTTATGAAAACATCCATTTCCAATTAGATAGATCAAGAAACAGATAGCTAGATCGATATAGGATAATATACTCGGTACTACCTATTTCGTAACGCTAGTTACAGTTTGACGCGTGATTACAGATTATCCGAGGGCTTTTTTGATGATTATTGCAATTTTCTTTATCGCTGCAAGTTGTACATCATGGGCGTTTTAGCACCCTGGGATTGATTCATCATAGATCGGAATGTTACTCTTCATCAGACCTGTTGCAATAACCACTACCGATATTGTGAGTCTATTTGTTTTAGCTTCGATGTTGTCCTGAAAAAAAAAATTGAGGGCACTATACTTTGTCAGTTTTTCCCTTCAGGGTCTATTTCGTAGGAAACTGTGTGACCGATAATTTTTGCTATATGTTCCATATAAAAAAAAAATGTTGGTTTTACGACACCATTTTCAATGTAACTTCCGGCTGTTATTACGGTATCGTGGTAGATGTTAACATCCCCATGGTGATCAGGTTTGGTTCGTGTTCAATCGCAGTAAGTCCTAACTCCTTGGAATCTGTACAGTGTAGGTATTCACAGATGTTATTGTGGCGTTTTGTGTAATGGCCATCAGGGCGTAGGGTCTTGCAACCTGATATTAGGTGGTTTACGCTTCGAACACAGTCATGACAAACCCACATTTGTCATTTTAAAATGTGTTTGCCATTTTTAAAGCCGTTCGTCATTTCTCTTTATGTGAGTTTTTATGTCCAGTTAAATCTTTTTAAAAAACACTGTAGAATTAATATTATCTTGATTGATGTTGCACCGGCTAAATAATATCTAAAAGTTAGCAAAAATCATACGTGCAAGATAAGATGGATTTTACTGCAAGATTATAAACTTACTAAAGGCAAGTACTTCTGATCTTTATTTAGTAAAGAACTTACTTCCCCTATCTCGCATTCTATACAACAAGGCTTCGCGCATGTGCATGTCTAGAGATAGGAAAGAGCTGGGTGAAAATGTTGGGCAGAAGAGCATTTGCTAGAAAAATATTTTAAAAGGAACGTGTTAAATCTTTTCCTAGGCAACGAAGGTTTTTTTTTTCTGCTAGTATGTAATCAAAGAATGCCGTTGGTTTCATTTTATGTTTCCTATTGTATTTGACATCTTTCGGTGATTAGAATTTCATGTCGATAATCTTTTAGACCAAGTGACCATGGATCCCTAAAATAAGAGAATAGTGTAATTTTTTTTAATATGATTCTATTATTTTTTTAAATATTATTCTATTAATCTTGGAGTAGCAGGACCTGTGGAAATTCCACAGCTGATACTTTCATATGTTATATATTTATGGTGGCATTCTGGGTATGTTCAGCGTAAATAGACACCGTGAAATTGTTGCAGTTCTTTTGCAAAAAAATATTTATCTAAGCTAGCAGGGACGCCCAAAGAGACCCAGTCTTTAAATGCGTTTTAATGTAATATTTTAATTCGTGATAATTTCGTGTATATAATAATAATAATAATAATAATTATTATGTATATATTATTATAGTGATACATTCTATCGATATTTATACAGAGAAGGGGCAGAGCAACTGGTTTATTAAGAATATATAAATTATTGAAATAAGCAAGGTGTTCTTTCCCACGTTCTATATTATAAACTTGTGATTTGAAAAAAAATATATATCTCTATATTACTTGTGCACATTAGCTTAAACCGAAACCAAAAATTATGAAGAAATACATTGAGTTTCTTTTAGTTATAATCGAAATCGAAACCAAATTTATGAAGGATTCTTGGTAAAATAATTTATTAAAAGAAATAGAAATGTAATTACAATATAACGATTGTAACTCAGAAGAAAACAAAAGTAAGTGGGACACCTAAAATAACACACACGTTATCGTTTGTGTGTATATATATATATATATATATATATATATATATTATATAGATTGGCGGAGTTGCCCGGGGGTTGTATGTGTGTGAGGATAAATCAAAACAAAGTGGAAAATAAAAAATAAGCGAACCTAATACCCCAGTTTTAATATAACCTGTTTTAATCAGAAAAAAAATATAATCAAACCAGAAAAAAAACAGCGAACGTAATGCAAATTAAAGAATAAGCAAACGAAAAAGAAACGGCATAATCAGCCCTGTTTAAATGTTAAAACTAAAAAAAATATCGGAAAAAAAACTTGAACCTGATGGAAAAAAATAACGCAAAAATGTCATAAATAACCGTTTCAATATTAAAACTTTTAAAAATGGTACGGTTTCTGGTGGCACCTACCTATGACAAGTAGTACGGACACGGAAAATCTCTTAAGAACATATCTCTATATTTCTCTATATCCTGCTTTGTTCGCAAACTGTCATTTGCAGTAACGATTTTTTAAATGTTTTCTCAATAAAATGTACAATTTCCTCATTATTTTTATTATCATGATCAATCATTATAATAATAATCATAATTATTTTACTTTTTCCGTGTTACGAATGATTCTATTTGATTTTCTTTTATTTATTAAAAAAAAAAAAACATGTTTCAATGTCTCCCGGGTTTAATAATGAACGCTTTCTGCTTCGTGACTTCTTAATTTTCCGCCATGTTTAGGTGACGAATGGCGGCAACCGGTGAAAATGGCGGCTGCGATATTTCGCACGAAGTTTTGATCACACCCCGATAATTCCATTGGCTCGGAAATCGTGGCGAGCTCCAATCTCTCGAGATTAAAACGCAAAATCGTTAATTAACAGAAAGCCGGGTCGAAACTCAATTCAACCAGGAGAATAAAAACGTTTATTGGTTAAGAGAATATTAATTAGTTGCCCTTATAAACCAGAAATGTTCTATTTTCTATTATTCTGGGTCACTTCCTCCTATGACATACGTTCTACTTAACCGATTTAGTATTATCAGAATACATGATAATTTAATATTTATTTTCTGACACTAGTATGCTGAACACTACGGACCACATTTCTGAAATATCAAATCTTCTGGACCGCAAACATTTATTCGTAACCATTGTTCTGTTTTTATCCACGTGTTGTGGAGGAACCACCCTCAAAATGGACTAATCCATCGTCCATATAAACTATAGCTCGTGGCGATCCCGGGTATAGATTTAATTCCGGAGCGACCTTCGCATGTTCGGTGAATTACCATTACTTTCTGTTTGTAACCTTTCCGTTGTTTTTATGGTATACGTTTTAAACCGTCATCTGTTGTTTTGTTCTTTCTATGGCTGTTTGCGAGCGATAACACCACGGAAAAAACTTAGTCATCAATAAACTGTAGTCTACATATCACCATAGAGAACTTGCTAATTATTTTATTAAACTACTTTTTGTTTAGCGGCAAAAATTTAAGTTTAAGAGAAAAATATGAAGTTTCATATTTCGATTGAGCCCTAAACAGAAACATTCATTTCGAACGCGCAATTTATTTAACTACACACACACACACACACACACACATATATATATATATATATATATATATATATATATATATATATATATTGGGGAGAACTTGAATGCCTACTGGGGAGAACTTGAATGCCTACTAGACACTGTCCTCGAGTGTCTAAGGTCTCTCTGTACTGGGGTTTGTCAGAACAATCTTGCATGAGGATACTTTTTCCATAGAAGTAAACCCTGACCAAATATTCAAAATCACATAGTATTCGCAGCCCAAATAAGATCTCACTACGGCTACTCCACAGCTTCTCCGAGGAATGGTGCACCTTCTCCAAGTGATATTACCTCAAGTAATAGCACGAAGCTGGGTACTCAACCAGACTAGATAAATGCTTGTCCTGGAATCCAGTAAGACCAAGAGTCCAACATTAAAGATATACTACAACGAATAAAAATGGTTGATTGGGGAGAGGAAAATTATGTTCTCAATTCTTTACTAACTCAGTGTTTGAGAGATAAAGAACTTACATAGATATTCGAATGTTCCATTTATCTCGTATAGAGTTCAAGTGTAAGCCCCTGGTTGTGGGCCACTTGATTTCTGAGAACTTCGACTGAAGTAAAATAAAACAAATATATATATAAGGTCCCACTCCTTGTGTAGAGCACTGTCGTAAATAATCTCGCCCGCTAATTAATTGGCTGAAAAATGCGAGACTAGCTGTTTGTTTGTAAATAAGCGGTTTGGGCACTATAAAGTGGTGGGCGAATGTTTGTGTAAAACAGACATTTATCGAGGTCATTTTCGGGCACCGCTCCCGTGGGTTGATGAGAAGACTGTCGACGCTATGGTTCTAGGTTCAATCCTCGGCTTGGGAGAGGTATGAGTCTAGCGGCACGAATGAGTTGATACAACGAAACTGTATAGTACGTCTATGACTAATGTGTGTGTGTGTCAGTGGTAGAGGGTTCGAATCGACTCACTGGTGTTAATCGTGATACTCTCCACTGATGATTTTAAAAAAGGTGAAATACTAGTGTATGTAGGTGTTGAAAAATTATAATAGAAAATAGTTATATATATATATATATATATATATATATATATGGAATCATGATGCTGCAAGAGAGGTTAAGGTACGATGAACCTAGTCCGTACCATTGGCAACGTAGAGATTCCCAGGTTGGTATCTGAGCACGCAATTAATCTACTGTGAGGTGCACCCTCATTTTTCGTTCAGACGTGTATATAGAAAGAAAACTCTGATGTATAAACCTCAGGTCTATTTTCCTCTCTGACCTGTGACAGCGATTGTGCCAACTATAATTAGCATTTTTGCGAAGAAAACAAAAAAAACGAAAAACGATAGTGGCTTCTGCAATAAAAACCAATCCTCTGTGTATATTTCCAAGTAACTTTGTTGCTGTAGCGGAACTGACATCACACACACACACACACACACACGCACACAGCTTTATATTTTTTTTTTCAGTTGCATCATCTAATTAATTTTGTACCATTTCACTTGGCTTATTTATTGGACGTGGACTCTGTTATGTAATAATGAATTACAAAAATACTTCCGTCTATTTTTCCAACACTTCGTGTGTGTGTATATATATATATATATATATATATATATATATATATATATAATATGGCTACTTCATTTAATCACATGAATTAATATACGGCAGTATAAATGTATGCATAAACTTAAGTATTTACTTAAACAGTGCTCAATACATAGGTAGAGCTGGGTAGTAAGTCATAAAATATATATGGCAATTCAGCTACACAGAATAATCCGCGTTTCGTCCACGCTAGGATTCATCAGGCTTATGCGAGCATAAGCCTGATGAATCCTAGCGTGGATGAAACGCAGAGTATTCTGTGTAACTAAATTGCCATATATATTTTGACATTATTATATATCATAAACAATGGCTTCCTTATGTCTTGACAGACTATGGGCACCCACTGTATAGGTGCCTTGTAAGAGTTGTGCAATCTCAAACTACATCTCCCTTAAGTCGACATTATTGAATACCAGTAACAAGTGAAAGTTCAGGACGACTGGGGACAAATGCCGAGAAAAGCGAAAAGCCCATAGAGCGCCTAAAATTCCCAAATGGTCACCCATCTGGTAGCGGTGTCAGAAATTTTGTGAAAATAGCGAATAATTCCACCCCATCTTTCCAAGCTTATAACTCCTCGAAAAATGCAATTCAAGCCCTATTTTTTTTTCAATTAAAGGAGCAAGGACCGAGATTTCATTAAAAAAAACAAAAACAAAAAAACGTGTTTTTTTTTTTTAAAAAGGTTTTAAACTTCGGAATTTACAGGTAAAATTCTACGAGAACAATATGTTCTTTTTGTTTTAAATTTGAATATATTATGTATTGACCTTTTCTCTTCAATTTGTGAGTAAATAATTATGTACTTAAGCGAGTCTAAATTAATTATTATTAGACATTTACAAAATGGGAGGCGTGAATTATTCGACCCCCTGTCTTTCCAAGCTTATAACTCCTCGAAAAATGTAATTCAAGCCCTAATTTTTTTTTTCAATTAAAGGAGCAAGGACCAAGGTTCCATTAAGAAACAAAACAAAACAAATAACGTGGTTTAAAAAAAGGTTTTAAACTTCAAACTTTACAGGTAAAATTCTAAAAGAACACGATGTCTTTTTTTTTTAAATTTGAATATATTATGTATTGACGTTTTCTCTTCAATTTGTGATTAAATTAATTATTTACTTTCCAGGTACTAAATTAAGTATTTACTTTTTAATAGACACTTAAAAATTGGGATGGGGGGCGGTCGTGAATTAAAAAAAAAACGTTTGTCTAAAATATTATATTCGATTTATTGGAAAGAACATAAAATTTCACACTGACCCTGAAAATATCGTAAAAATAGAATCAATAGAAAAATTTTGATAGATTTTTAAAGTTTAAAGATTGAAAAATATTGAGTTCGGAAAATTCATTACTGTTTTTAAAAAAAAAAATATTTCTATTACTTTTAAAACAACTGTAATAGTTTATTTTGGAAGTATAATCCATAAAGAAAATAAATAACCCACTTTTAACAGGGAAATTCCGAGATTTTTATATTGTATTCGCAGTTTCGTGTTAGGGGTGTCAAAAATTCCTACAAAAATTCTGATACCGCTACCCATCTGGTACTAGCAAGGTTCAACGTTGATTTACTTCGGTGATCTGACAGAACTGGTGTGTCAATGTGATTATGCCGTACACATACACACACACACATGTGTGTGCGCATGTATATATGTACATAGTTTATATACATATATATATATATATATAAACTCTATGTGTGTGTGTACACTTTCTTTTGCAGCATCCTTATATATATATATATGTGTGTGTGTGTACACATAAATTCTTTTGCAGCACCCTTATATATATATATATATATATATATATATTATTACACGCACATATATAGTCATTGAATGAAATTTACTGAGATTAATCTATTTTCGTAGGAGTAGTAAATTAAAATTAAATAAATCTCTTGAAATCTGCTTAAATTGTAATTAATGTTTTCTATTTGTGAAATAATTGAATGTTTATGCGCAAACTGCAGGCTATTTTTTCTGTTGCATAAGTGCATGTGAAGTAAAGACTTGGAAATTATGCTAGCAAATGGAACTTCCAGATAAGAAGATAGATTGCAGCTTATTATAATCTTTTTTTATTTCTATTTTTTTTTATGAATATTAACTGAGTTTATTTTGGAAACCTACGCTGGCAAGATTGCTAAAAGCGAAAGAGAACAGTGGGATTTGTCATAGAAGAGTAGTGTTCTCGGAAGAAATGGGTTGTTTTAGATTTGAGAACCAAATAGCTGCATCACATAAACGGTGCTTAATATATATTCATTTTACCGTGAATGTAATTTCTTTTTTCCAATTTTCATAATTTAATCGCTTCTTGGAATGTAAACCGTACATTAAAAATACTGATTAGCTCATTTTCATTCAATTATTTGAGAGGAAATATTAATTTATGTGATATTGGATATATATATATATATATATATATATATATATCCAATAAATTAAAAAAAGGAGGGAAAAGATCTACCTTAAATCACTAACCTTGTTCTAAAACAGATACTTTGTTCGATAAAATGCATGCCCATTGGCTGATAGGAAGGGGCGCGGTGGATACTAGAAAGCTGATTGGCTAACTAGAAATCCTCAACATATATAAAAACAAGAAGCAACCACAGAATTCGCGCATAAGCCTGACGAATCCTATAGTGGATGAAACGCAGAATATTCAGTGTAGCTTAATCGCCATATATATTTTATAAAATACTAACTAGCTCTACCTACGTATTGAGCACTTTTGAAGTAAATACTTAAAGTTTACACATAAATCTATACTTTCGTAGATTAAATTTATGTGAGTAAATGAAGTAGTTATGTATGTGTGTGTGTGTATATATATATATATATATATATATATATATATATATATATATATATATATAAGCTGAACGTCTGTGTGTGTGTCTGGTCACGAATAGGCTCCTATATTGTTGATTATTATAAAAAACTGATCACATAGAATGATAGAAGATGTATCGAGACACAGGAATGGGTATGTTTGATCAATGATAATGATGATTTATTAAAATTGTGGGGTCTGCGTTCGCGTCTGGTTCACAAATTATGGAAGAAAAAACGTTTACAAGTGTTTTTGATCTAGATGTACATAATAATATTTTGATAAGTATGTTTTAACTTAAATAGGTATGGTATAATAAAATTGTGGGGTCTGCGTTCGCGCATGACCCCCATAGAATGGAAATAGGCACAGACTTTTATAAATATTTTCATATCTATCTGCGTAAGTATACTTTAATAATAATGTTTCAGTTTGAAGAAATATGGTATAATAAAATTATGGGGTGTTCGTTCGCGCCTGACCTCCATAGAATGGAAATATGTCACAAAGTTTAATAAGTTTTTTTTTATATAGATCCACAGAAAAATTGTGATAAGTGTTTCAATATGAACAGGTATTGTATAATAAATTATGGGGTGTATCTATTTTTACTTACACCATATTTTTCCTTGGGTTTGATACCCCCAAATTCGAAGCCATCTCTTTAAAACCCTTCTATTTCATAACCTATCATACTTTCATAAATCAGAGTCTATTTTCTGTAGGCGCTTTTTGATCCTAGTCAACGACGGGTACATTTGCTAGTATATATAATGTGATTTTTTTTTTGTATTCATATATATATATATATATATATGCCGCGCGTGCCTCCAAGTGTACTCAAACTTTTACCGTGATCAGCGTTCTATACTCAATAATTGTCCTTAAATTCGATATTTGTAAATATTATTACTCACAATATTCGGAGCGAATCAAGTTTTATCCGCATTTGAAGCTTGTTTATATTTGTACATTTTATCTATTCTCTTTCTCACTCATCCCCTCTTCCTCCCTCTCTTTTTCTCTCTCTCTTTATCTATAATATATATATATATATGTGTGTGTTTGTGTGTACACGTGTGTATTTATGCGTATATATAAAATACACTAATTTAAAAAATATTTATAACGTTACGCAAAAGTCAATAGGTGTTTAAAAGTGCTCAATACAAAAGAGCTTTCCTGAATGAACTTTTTAACCTCTATGATCAATCTACGATGGTCTTCTAACTTTTTTTAATATAAAATCATACCTCTCGCTAATACATGGTTTTATTTTTTATTCATCCTTTCGTAATCCAGAAGATTATGTTAATGTCGAATATTTTATGGATCCTAATACACACCACCCACACTATTTTTTATAATACCTCATCTCAAGATTGTGATGGTTATTTGACGCATGAAAACGATGCATGTTTTTTTTTTCGTATTCAATATGTTGCTTTTTATATTTTAAGCTATTCTCCGCTCTTGTTCACAAGAAAAGTGTCGAACTAAAAAATCAGAGTTTAAATAAAAAAAAAGTGGGAATTTATGTGTATCGACAGCGTTTATTTCTAAGAAAAATGTCGGAAAGTGTTTTTGCGGTTTGAGGAAAAGGAATGTTGTATTTTTTTTTATTAGTGTTTTAATTTTTTTGCAATCGCATATGCGTTTATTCCAATCGCAGGAAACAGAGACACAATTGATGTGAATACGCATAATATATGATTAGAAACCGAAACGAAATATGTTGACTAGTAAAAATAATATTACCAATAGTTCTCATAATAATAACATAGTTGTAACCAAAAGTAATAGTAAATAAGTATAGTAATACTAACTTTGATGCTTATAATTATTTTATTTTTATTATTATAAAACTCAGATCAGTTTTCTTGCTTAAACGTTTAAATCGTCCATCCGCTTTGCCAATTCCGGTTTCAAAACTTCCTTTACTTACCTATTTCATTGCTTACATGTCTTAAGTCCGATGGTAAAAGACACTGCTGTATTCTATGCAACACATCTACAATATTTTTTTTGTTATTTTAACATGTTTATCTTACATATAAATGCAATTTACCCACGTTTAGTTAAAAAAAAACTTGTTTCAAATATTGATATATATTAAATAACAACAGTCATATTTTTAACTATACTTAGTGCTTTTAGTAGCGCTCCTGTTGATTCTGACGATTTTTCCACGCCTTGTTTAAAAACATTTTCTCTTCATGAAGAGGGGGAGGCGGGAACTTGGTTTTAGATGTACTTTTAAATTTTATTTATTGCTGGGAGTAGTGCTCTGAAAGCAGAGAGTCTAATATATATATTATATATATATATATATATACACATATATATATATACACACACACAAACACCCACACATATTGCGTGTTAGATAGTAAAACAGCATTACGATTTATTATCTATTCATAACTATAATAATGACTGCATAATAATTATATAGATCAAAATAATTTAAAATTATTATAAATATATGTATGCATATATGTATTACTTTTTTACATCAACATTATCGTAACATTAGTAACATACTAGAAAAGAATCTTCTGCTCACATATTTAATATTTTGCATGGTGGCACGGTCGGTGAAACACATAGCAAGAAGGGAAATCATAAGATAAATTTGCCAATAGAAAAATCCACTTTTAAAATTAAAACATCTGTAGACATTAAGCCGTGTTTACAATTATACGGTGAGACATTTTCGGTCTGTTTAATATATCCGAGCATATAACACGAAAAGATTTGGGAAATAAAACACTGGGGTAATATGATAATCATAGGATGTTTGAAGAGTTAGTTTGTCTTATGATTGAAAGTTATTTTTGTGACGCTGATGGATGCCAAATTAGAAGGATTAATTTAAGAGTGTTGAAACAATATTCTACGTGAGATGTACTGTTATAGTATACTGACAACTGTGAATATATTTGTCGGCAATTACACACTTATAAGGTTCCTTCAATATGTTTCCAGATTCTTCCGTATGGGGGCATTTGTTTATAGAATATACGTACAAACTCTAGTTCCATTCGAGATAATCTCCTCGGGCTGCAATGCGTTGTTGCTCTATTTAAACATCTTCTGGAAGACCCCACGAATATCATTTTGTTTGAGCGTATCTATGACACTCGTAACAACTTTATTCATCTTCTCCATTTTCTCTAACAAATGTCTCTACGGTTTTCCTTGAGCTTAGGGAATAATCAAACAGAACGGGAAGCAAACCATAGAGTATAAGGACGGTGGCGAACTGTCTTGATTCTTATCTTGGCAAAATAGTCTGTTACAAGGATGAATGGTGCATTCGAGCAAATATTTTTCTTCCCCAGTTCTTCACGAATAATTAAGTGTACAGTCCCCACACTGACATCAAACTGTACACTTATTATCTCTATAGGCAGGCGAAATTCCTTATCCATGAAATTCTCTTTTGGCCAGTGAAATCTAGTGTTCTGACTTCCTTACTCCTCCTACATCTGTCATCATCCGTCTCGGCCCCCATGCCTTGGTTGAATCTCTTATAACGCTAATTCAGGAGTTCTCAATTGAAGACCATGGCCCACCACATTCCATACGTTTTTGTTGCATTTGTTTCGAGTTTAAAACAAAATTCCACTTCCTTTCGTCTAGATTGCATTATCAAAATTTCTCAGCAATGACAGACTTCAGTAAACTATGTTCCAATTCCTGCTGAAGCTTTGCATTCGAACCTGAAATCATAACAATTCGTCAGTCATCGCGAAATATGTATATTAATAATATACTTAATTTTCAAGAAGCTATGACAGTTTTCCAAAAAAGTTCAGAAGGCACACCGTTTAATCAATTTTTGTCAAAATACAAACATTTTTTTCTAATACATAAATAAAACTATAGTATTGTTCTGTATTAACAAAGAATATCCTTTTTTATTGCAGGTAAGTCGAATAATAACTTGTCAGAAATGTTATGTGACGTCACACAAGAAAATGTAAAAATTGGATGCAATACTAGGTAAGACAATTCTTAATTTATTCCAAAACATAAGTATTTACTACAAGTAAATTCATTAACCAGTTATGGAATTTTTTTGTTCTATTTTAGTCTCTCTCTCTCTTTATATATATATATATATATATATATATATATATATATATATATATAAATTCATTTATATATATTTATATTGATTTAACTATTTGTGTATACATGTATATATGTGTGTGCGTTTATATATATATATATATATACATTGTAAGTTATTGAGCACTGTTAAATTAAATACTTTAAAGTTTACGCATAAAGTCATACTTTCGTATATTAATTCATGTGAGTAAATGAAGTAGTAATATATATACACATATATTTATATTTAATTATATATATTCATATTTATTTATTTATTTATGTATATATGTGTATACATATATAATATATATAATAGTAGAGTTACTAAAAGTTGCATGGAACGCAATATAAATCAAGGAATGTTCCATACGACATTGATAATTTTCTATTGGTTGATTACATGCTCAAGTTGGGAGCACCCGCATAATACGGAGAGAAAACCTCACGATTGTTCTGGAAGTTGCATATTTTATAAAACATTGTAATGTAAATTATATTTATGTAATTGACTTGGATTTTCGTTTTAAATCTAAAAGTAAGGTATTATGTTTTAATTGTTCTCTAAACAGAATTATCCTATTTTGAACGCGCTCCTGTCTTATCTAATAACCTGTTGATTTCATACAATGGGCTTCACGGTCGGTATGATAACCTTTCAAAAATTGCGCTTCATATGATTTATTAAGGATGTTACTTTGGTCAACGACAACCTGATTCTTCTTTAATCACATTTTCCGTTTACCGAATTACGATGTTCGATACATATAATGAGCATTACAATAGAAAAACAAATATCTCTTCCTCTCTTCCCCTTTCTCTCCCTCTCTCCCTCCCTCTCTCCCCCTTTCCCCCTCTCTCTCCCTCCCTTCCTACCTCTCTCCGTCTCTCTCTCCCTCCGTCTTTCTTCCTCCCTCTCTCTCTCTATATATATATGTGTGTGTATATATATATATATATATATATATATATATATATATATATATATGTACGCGTATATATCCACATATACGGAGGGACGAACATTCTAGATTTTAAAAGCACGTACAATGAAACCAAAAATAAAAAAAAAACAGGAGAATAGAAAATCACGTTCGCCGATAATTGATAAAACTTGCATCTGTAACAACTTAGAGAAATCGGGTGAACTCTATTTGAATGAGAAATTAGCTATCATAAAGAAGCAAGCAGTTATTAAACTGCAGGAGTGAAACTGCAAATGTAGGTGTAAACGAGAAAGGCACACGTGGAACTAGAAAAATGTTTTCCGTAGGATAACAACACGAAAATAATAAACAGATAATATTAAAATAATAACAAAAATGCCGATAATTGATAAAACTTGCATCTGTAACAACTTAGACAAATCGGGTGAACTATATTTGAATGAGAAATTAGCTATCATAAAGAAGCCAGCAGTTATTAAACTGCAGGAGTGAAACTGCAAATGTAGGTGTAAACGAGAAAGGCACACGTGGAACTAGAAAAATGTTTTCCTTAGGATAACAACACGCAAATAATAAACAGATAATAATATTAAAATAATAACAAAAATGCCCATTAGAATTATAGCAATAATTAATGAATATACATATGAACTAGTTATAAAATGAATTGTAAATGAAATACCTCCAGTTTCAAATAGGTCAATTCATAACACAAACTAAAGAGAAAAAGAAACAGGTCAGTCATTTGTCTAGTGAACATCTGCCCGATAACCTTGCGTCTACCGGTATGTACGTATGTATGAATATCATAGAATAGGGCACATTATGTTGGTTAATAACAGAAATAAAATTGCAAATAGTCAATGTTAGAAATAACATTTATATGTAGTTCCATATACTATCTTCTGTCTAACAAGTAAAAACTATTTCTCTTTAACAAGCCGAAATATATATATATATATATATATATATATATATATATATATATATATATATATATATATAATAGAGATTTAGAAGGCCGCCACAATGCGAGGAGTGAAATATAGTCGTTGAGAAGACGAGACCAAGTGGCGATTTACAAATCAACAAGTACATACATATAGTTTATATATACATATATTTATTTAGTTGTATTGGTAAAATGTCTTATAATACGTAATTAACATGTTTATAATTTTATTTTTTATTTCTATTTATTTGTCTTTTTTTTGTAACTTGTTGTTTAACTGTGAGACACCGCACACACCAGCAGAACAAAAAACAAATAAAAAAATAAATATAGTAATAATGTTAAAGACAACAATATAGACAACATACAAAATTAAAAAGATCACGCCAAAGCAACAAGTTACACACAAAACCAAAAAAATACAAATGAATAGAAATAAATAAAATTATAAACCGGTTAATTACCTAATCATACCTTACATAGATCCCCTACTCACATTTGCTACGAGGCCGCACATAGCTACCCAACTTCCGCTCCATCATCTAAAATGCTTTTAATCGATCTGTTACGCTTACCATTTGAAAAGGGAATTTTTCCGAAATTAATAATAGAATTTGTCGCAGACATAACCAGACATTTTACCGATACAGCTGAATAAATATATGCATATATAAAATATATGTATGTACTTATTGATTTGTAAATCGCCACTTGTTCTCGTCTTCTCTTACCAACACCGACTTTATTTCATTCCTCGTATTGTGACAGCCTTCTAAATATCTACTACATACCTATCCCACACAATGCTTCAAGCAAACTACATATCAATATATATATATATATGTATATATATATATATATATATATAATTTTTAACTATAATTATTAAATACCTACAGACACTAGTGGTTCATCCTTTCGGGAATCTTCAGTGCAGGGTGTCACAATTAACACCAGTCGACAGATTCGAACTCGGCAACACGAGCCATGTCTGCCTTTATTAGCAAAGACCGTATCTATTCGTCTACCATTAACTGCCTGAAATTAACGTTGAATTTAGACATTTTTAATTTTAGATGTTTGTTTACGTCAGTCACACAGTGTACTAATCGTTATACGATGATTTTTGCATAAGAGCTAAATTGGCTGACTTAATTCAATTGAAAATACTCAACGATAAGAAACGAGTTTCTTAAAGGGGCTTTCATAATTATTTTTTACTATAATAATTAAATATCTACAGGCACTAGTGTTTCATCCTTCAAGAATCTTTAGTGCATGGTGACACGATTAACAGCAGTCGACAGATTCGAACTCGGCAACACGAGTCATCTCTGGCTCGATTAGCAAAGACCCTATCCATTCGGCTACCATTAACCGCGTAAAATAGCGTTGAATTTAAACATTTTCTTATTTTAAATGTTCTTTACGTCAGTCAGTGATCTAATCGCCATCCGATGATCTATGCATATATACACTGCATGTAAAATTATTAACGAGATAACATTTTTTACCTGATTCAGAAGCTTACCAGTAGCTTTGATTCAAAGCTTCCGAAATGTTCGCAATGCTGAGCTGCTCGTACTGTGAAATTTTCATACTGTTCCGCGCAATGTAAAAATCTTGCCGCCGTAATAGCTCAATCCACGGTATTTGTGGTGTATCAAATTATTAACAATGCAGTTTGTTTCGTTAATATAATGGGTCGTGAAGGTGGTTTGAAAATTTCTGAAAAGAGTACTATTACAGAACAGCTAGCAAAAGGTAAAACTGCCCTCGAAATATAAAAAAAAATAATAGGAAGCTACCATCATCTGTGAAGAATTTTTTCACTGACCCTACAAAGGTACGTGGGAGATGTGATAAAGGTAAATCTAGAGTTGTTTGACGACGTTCTCTACTCCAAATTACACGTGAAGTTGTTTAGAACCCTGGGCAGACAAGTCGGGAAGTCTTTGACCAATATGGATTTAAGTAATTCTTCTTACTCTTTTTTCTTTTTATCTTTTCTGTTTTTATTGAAATAACTTTCGAAAAAAACGTTTCTGAATTTTTTAGGGGATGATTGCTCATTCGTATTATTATTCCTCGGACTACTGTTCTCATCTTGAGTGTGGCAAAGACCCGTGGCGCAGTTGTTAGAGTACTTGGAAAATCACTTGTAAAACTGATATTCTCCTGAAGGTTGAAAGTGTCAATCCTCAGTGCGGGCGACCGAAAAATTAGGACCTTAATTAAATCATGGCTGAACAAGACCCCGTTATACTCGTGAAACGTTTCGCTCGAAAGTCTGTCCAAATTCCCGAGTTCGACAAAAGCATTTCAGAGTTCAACAAGTTAAAATTTAAGGGTCGGAGGTTTCATTGGCCGAAAATCGTGAAAATCACGCTCAACATAAGAACAGTAGTCTGAGGAATAATAAGCCGAATAACCTTTCGAAAAGTTTTCAACCCATATGTTTATAATCTGTATCGGCGTACCTCCGTATCAAAATCAGGAACTAGATATGGCGATTAGACATGTGTTATATGATAAGGGCTGTCCCCTTTTCATGTAAGTATAAAAATAGACATTAGTTAAAATGAAAATAAAATGAGAGAAAGCAGAAATCAAACCCTGGAAATAAGTTTTAAAGAACAATAGGTTTAAATGGAATGTCCAGTAAATTGTTAATTCTGATGAAATAAATAATAAATAAACAATTCATTGTTAAAAGAATGTAGATTATAAAATATGGGTTAAATGAATTAGATATGCAGGTTGAATTCATTTGTGAAAACAACAAAAGAAAAAAAAGGTTATTGGGAAATCAGGTTCGGAAACGTGCGACTCGCGCATGTTGGTGGCACGTGAGTTTGCTCACGTGACCGGACATGCATGAATTTCTTAATATAGGAAGTGAGAGTTAGTTAGTTAGTAGAGAAGCGGAGAAACTCAGAGAGAGTCTGGAGTTTGGAATTCGAACGTCTAGAAGCGAAGACTGTCACTTTGAAACTTAATATGTGAAGCTTTGAATTCTGGATGAGAAAACCACGGCCGGTCGTGAAGAAATAAACCTATCATGTGTTTTTATAAAACGTCGTATTGTGGTTATACAAAAAGGTAAATTGTGATGTTATTATATGTCTATATGTCTGTGTTATAAAATGTCATTACATACACGTCTCGACACCTCATATCCACAATGTGAATCTACATCTCATGTCTACACAATGTCTGAACACTATCTCCTCACTCTAAGAGCTTTCTTCTTCTACACGTCTAAGTATGAACAGTTTTAATATATATGAATCGCTTCATAGCAGAAACAACGACATTTTTCATAACACGAACACGGAACGCAACAATCTCTAAGTCTCTCAACATCGCTCTCACAACATCCCTCTCTCTAAAACTCTCTTAATAAAACTCTCTCAATGAAACCAATATATATAACACATGTGCTAAGAGGAAACAACGTTTAACGAAAACGGTGGCCGTGTCAAATCCATGAGATGCAGTAAAGAGAGAGTTAACAGGTTAATCACTGTAAAAAGTTCATAAATGCGCGACCAAATGATGCGTTTTCTAAAGTTTATTAATATGTAGCTTTTGTGTGCCGATGATCTCCTTGTACGGAAACTAAGTGGACATGTCGAGAAACTAGCTACTCACTTTCCTGGTCAAACATTTCTGGCCGGAGCCCAAGATCGATAAATAACTCATCAAACAGCAGGTAGGTCATCGATAAATATTTGATTGGAGCCTCCTGGGTAAGAGCCAATTTGTCAGTGCGCTTTTGGTGAGTGGGCGTTCTTTGTTTACGATTGTTTTTGTGTGGGCTTCCAGACTTATAGACGAGAGAGGGCGTACATATGGTAAAAGACAATTTTGTATTTATCGTATTGTTTGTGTTGATTCGGGCATGCATTCACGATGAAAACCCGTATTTTTTTAATTTATTTTGCAACAGTCACTCAGTTCGTTTATTCTTCTCCAATATGAAATAACTTTTTTCCTCTTTAAGTACATGTATTATATACGTCCACGCGCATCCTTTTGTCAGGTGATCACGTTTATGTTTAGAAGTTTAGCAAAAGAGCTTATTAATAATAGAGACGATACACATATATTTCGAATTAATTTTTCTTGGAATGCACTTTATTATCGGAGGTGGTAGATGTGCCATATTACTAAATAGTGCAGTCTTTTATTTGAGCGTCCTTTGTATCGGGCTTGTTTTTGTAGGCGTTTCTGAAATTAGAGGCCAGAGAGAGAGAGAGAGAGTAAGAGAGAGCGAACATATTGTAATAAACATTTTCATCATACTGTTTGTTTGGATTACATGTATGCATTTATGACGAAAAACAAAAGCGGTGTTTTTTTTTTGTTTGTTTTTCCAGCGGTGACACAGTTTGTTTATGCTTCCCTAATAGGGAATAAAGTTTTCCCAGGAAATACGTATATATATGCGTCCATCAGACAATCCTTTTTTCGTATTCGCACATTTTTATTTGTTTCTTTTTGTTTTTTGTTTTTTTTGTAGAAATTGATCAAGACAACTCATTTTCATAATACCGTAGTTCCATTACCCTACTTGCATACGTGTGTCACAGTTTCCAGATTATAAATTATTCGATCGGGAGATTCGATTTATTAAAAAAGAAGAATAGAAAGTCATAACATATTACGAACATCTATATATTAATACAATAGCGTATTTTATTTTCTGTGTTACGCTTACATCCGGGTAGTTTAAATGTAATGGTTTTCCATTTCTTGTAATAAATGATTTTACAAAAATTCTTCATAATGTTGGTTTCGATTATAGCTGATGGCACATAAGGCAGCAATATTTTTATAAATAATTTTACTAAAACTCATACGTAAGTATTAGTTTAGGTTTCGATTATAGCTAATGACACTCCAATAATTTTTAAAAATTAATTTTACCAAGAATTTTTCAGAAGTCTTGGTTTCTCTAGCTACACATACACAAAGTTTGGGATTTGGTTTCGATTCAAGCAGATGAACCCAAGTCATATATATATATATATATATATATATATATATATATATATATATATAAATATATTTTAGTCATTGACATACAGTCCTGTTTCGTTGTATCACAACTCATCAGTGCCGCTAGACTAGCACCTATCCCAAGCCGAGGATCGAACCTAGAACCGTCGTGATGACAGTCGGCAGTTCTACCCCTTGACCACGGAAGCGGTGCCCACAACTAATCTGTCCGAATGTCTATTTAAATAAACATCCGTCCGCCACTCGTAAAGTGCTCAAACGTTTGTTTGTAAACAAACCGCGAGCTTCGCATTTTTTTTGTGTTCGCTCTCTCTTACTCTCTCTCTCTCTCTCTCCGGCCTCTAATTTCAGAAACGCCTACAAAAACAAGCCCGATACAAAGGACGCTCAAATAAAAGACTGCACTGTTTTGTAATATGGCACGTCTACCACCGCCGATGATAAAGTGCATTCCAAGAAAAATGTATTTAAAATATATCTGTATCAACTCCATTATTAATAAGCTGTTTTGCTAATATATATATATATATATATATATATATATATATATATATATATATATATATATATATTGTTTTCTCCAATAGCAACTTCATAATATATAAATATCGATAGAAAATTATCTCTATAATAATATATACGAAATCTGCAAAAATGGAAATATATTTAAGCGGCGTTCCTGCTTGCTTAAATAAATACTTTTGCAGTTGCAAAGAGTTACAATAATATCACAGCGTTTCCATTTACGCTGAACATCTACAGAATGCTAACATCAATATATTAAATATGAATCAGCCTCCCTGTGGAATTTCCACAGGTTCCGTTAGTGTGCGTGTATATATATATATATATATATATATATATATATATATATATATATATATATATATATATATATAAGCTCATCTCGGCATTGTTTTCAGTCGTCCTTTACCTTATCTTGCCACTGCTATGCAATAATGTTGACTTAGGAGAGGCGTGGTTGGAGACTGCGCAACTCTTGCCACACAAATTTCACGCATAGGCAACCTTACAATGGGTATCCATAGTCTTTCAAAACTGAAGGAAGCCACACACACACACACACGTATATATATATATATATATATATATATATATATATATATATATATAATTATATTAATTAAATGTTTTTAGTGTGTTATTACTTTTTTTCTCCTTTTGAATAAAAATGATTTTTCATCACAGAAAACGAATTGTAAAAAGGAAAACATTCTTTAAGTATACCGTTTTCGGGTTGTACGTGAAGCTTAAATATGCCTTAATCTTCTGACTAGAATCCAACGGAAATATCTGCTCTGTGTCCATATGATATGATGATATCCGTTTGCAGTGTGCGTCTAAACAATAGAAATATGTCACAGACTCCTATGATGGTATGAACCATTAGCAATAACATCTTGACATTAAACAGGTTACTAATGTAAACACTTTCACAGTTTAAACAAAAAGACTACAATAATATCGCGGGGTATCAATCTCGCTGGACGTCTATAGAATTTCCAGAAGCAATATATTACATTTGAAAAAATGCCGCTGTTTATGTTCCACAGGTCCCGGTAATTAATATTATATGCAATACAAATATATAAGTTTTAAAAGTAATACACTCATTCTCAGAGGTGGGATGTATGTTAAATAATAAGGTTGACAAGAAACTTCTTGCGGTTGTAAACTTCTTAATTCAGATGAACATATCTCGGCTACAAACTAAAATTTATTGATCGAAATTAACACGATCAGAATCAACGCAATTTACCAAGCGTAAAGCCAGTGCATTTATGCTAGAAACGTATAACTCTCGTGTTCTGGTTACGATGTAGTCGGTCAAGGCGTTTTTTTAATACCTCTTAATTTTGTGAATCTCTTTTCATATAGAAAGTTGTCAGGGGTGATTGAAAAACAGGTAGTCAGTAGATGAGAGTTCTGGAAACCACGATAGATGAGATAGTTTCGTAGACACATTTTTTCAACATCTGCAGGGGCGATTTTGCAATGTGCGGTCAGACATTGTCTTGGAGTAGTATTTGGCCGTTTCTACTGACTAATGCATGGTGTTGTTGAAGTTTCTGATGAATTTCATCTACCTGTTAACAGTACTTCTATTCCGTAATGGATGAGACCGATCGCTGATAACTAAATAGAGAGCATTAGGTTCTTTTGGTAAAACTCTGGCTTAGGGAAGTGTTCTGGAGCTCCGTTAACGTGTAACCACTGAGCTGAGCGTCGGCGGTATTCGTAAAAAAAAACAACTTTTCATCGCCAGTCAGAATTCGGTCGTGAAACGTGTCGTTATTATTACGTAAAAGGGAAGCTGACACATCGTAACGACGTTTTTTTTTTCCTTGGCGTTTAATTCGTGGGGTGACCATTACTCAACTACTTTGTCTTTCCAATTTCTCCCAAGTGGTTTTAAATCGTAGTATACGTAACGTCTTATTCCGAAGCAAGTTCTTGAACAGGTGTGCATCGATTGACTTCGACTAAGACTCTTAATTGATTGTTATCAACATCCGATGACTGATTACTACGCTCATCATATTCAAAACTCTCATCGCTGCCAAAGCCCTTTTTAAACCACGTTTCGCTGTACGTTCAGTAGTGTTTCTTGGGGCAAACGATTCGTTGATATCCCGATCTGTTTCAGGAGCTTTTCGGCCTAGCTTGAATTGAAATAAGAAAATGGTGTGAATTTGCTTTATTCCATTTTGCATTCAACGTTCTGAAAAGAGTTCATAATTGTTTGGAAACGATTATAATTTAACTGATTGTATAGAGTAAAAAAAACGCTGTTTATAATGATCTATAAAGTAAAGGTATTATTACGAACACTTATATGAAAGTGCATCATTTCCTACCAAAATAGAAAACCTTCCAAGAACTTTCTTGTATACTTTACAGTAGAAAATTACACTTATTATCTTTAGTAAAATTATTGTTAGTATGATTAATATGTAGTTTCAGTACTTTCAAATAAAACCATGCCCAATTATTAACAGATTTTGACAGTATTAACATATAACCCATATTTCTCCGCAATAGTTTCGTCCCTCTTTATCAAAAAAGCATTTCTTTTGATTGTATAACCCGGCTACAGAAAAACGAAACTTTAATTTAATATATAAAAGTGTGTTTCTCTGTCTGTCTTCTTTATTACAAAGTCTATCTCCTTTAAAAGTATAAATCCTTTTAGGTCAACCTTTTATGGGTGTTTAGTTGAATAAAATAGGGTAAAAATGGGTCTAAATTGAAAATCCTTATACATTTTCTGCACTTATCTTAGTTTATATTTCTTAAGTTCATATGCGTGTCACGTTGGTACAGTGGTAACGTCACCAGCTTTGAATGCTCCAGTTTTGCTTTCAGTTTCCTTTCTAGCTGATTCCACTAATATATATATATATATATATATATATATATATATATATTACTTTTTAAATCACGACTCTAGTCTATACGGAATCTGGACAAATTAAAATATCATATTTAAGCGTATTTTAGGACAAGGCTAAGCCGGGCGCCCCCCTAATGATACTCTAATTGTCTTCAAACTGGAAAAAATTACTAAGTTCAATAGTAGTGATGGAACGATTTTTACATTTTCCCGATTGCGATACAATTACCGATTCCAATTCTTTATAAATCTCTAATTATTAAACTATAAGTTATTTTCCCCGATTTTTGTAAAAATGCATGTTATGCATGCAGATATTTTCTTAAACGTCAGAATACACTTGTGGAAGATGGTCTACCGATTTTAGCTTTACTGGTATTTTAAAATCAATCAATATTTATTATGTTACCATTATTACCAGCAATGGAAGATTTTAATTAAAAAAAAAATCAAATAAAACAGACAATTAAAAGAATCGTTTCGGCATCGGAAAATAGGCATCAATTTTTTGCGATTCCGATATCCCCAAATCTTCCGATTTTTCCCATTCCCGATTAATTTTCTCACCACTATGCATCCAATAGTTAAAATACCATTGAGAGTGTGTGCATTTTATAAAGTTAGCTGGACTATTATCCATAGTCTTTAAAAAAAATGTGTTTATGACCGCAAACAAAATCCTCGACTCTCTGCGACAGATGGCGGCATAACGAATATTAGAAATAAACAGTTGCAATCTAGAGGAAAATGTCGTCTACCCAGACACTGAACTCATACGTACCAGGTGTTTTTGCATCAATTCTTACTTTATTTCTGCCATTATATTAATTTATTTACGACTGCGACAATTAGTTCAACCAGATCATAAAGGGTAAAGATTACACCTGGCTACACGTAGCAGCAACGGAAATTGCATTTAATGTAGAGTTAAGACCATTCTTTTCAGTTTCACAGAGTGCAGAACTATCTTCGAAATTTAGTGGGTGATGACATTTTATCATAATTGGGCTTTTCTACAAGTATTTAAATAAAAACTGCTCTGATGAACTCCACGCACTAGTATCCCGTCTTCCTAAATGACCCCAACACACCCTACAAGCAGCAACACCCCACTCATACACTGTAGAGATCACTAGCTCTCGTAAGACTTTCTACTTAAATACCCTCTTTACTCGAACTAGAATTTGGAATTTGTTTTCACAGGGCCCTGCTCCCTACGCCTCACTAACATGTTTAAGTGTACTGTGAATAGACATCTCTCTGCGGATCTGGTTTCAAATATTAGCTCCCTACGTTGGAGTAGTACCGTGAATTTCCGCCTGTGAATTAACATTAATAAACATAAAAAAAATGTTTAGTCCCCGGACAAAAGAAAGGTAGACCTGTAAATTCACCGTTGTCTGTCCGTCCATCCGTTTGTCTGTCCGCACTTTTCTCAATAATACGCCTTGGAATTCTTTGGAAATTTTGCACAAACATTAAACATGGTATGAGTAAAAATGTAACAGAACGAAATTTCCGGTTACGACCCTAGGCTTGCCTTTCGGGTTAAAATAGCTAAAATTGACACTTTTGTGCTTATTAAACAAAAATTGTCTTGCACTTTTGTACAAATATCTGACAAATTTTAACTAACTTATTTATATATTATTTTATTTTCCTATACTTCGCGATAACTCTTGGGTGTGCCCCAGGGTCTTTTTTTTTAAGGTTAACAAAAATATTTCATTTAGGGGATCATTTTACCACTCGTGTCCAAAATGTTCTGTGTATGTCTATTTAGCAGGTGCTGAACTCGAATTTAAATATGTTAAAACCTTAAAGCATTCGGGGGCTGAATGGGGAAATGATGCTGAAAGTAGTCATTTTTTTTATTCCTTGTTCACTGCACTCACTGGGAAGCATACATGCTTCACTGGTTTTAATCCAAAACCTCCACTTATGCTACATGTTTTGGTCGGAATGTTTACCTACATGTTACATCATGATGTTATGTTTCTGCAATGTGGAGAATAGGATTAATAATTTGGATTGTTTCTACTGCTTATCTTGTATAGTGTGTTTGTAACACAACGTTTTGGCCGAGGTAACATCCAATCCTCTTCAGATGTATTTGTCGAACTTGTAAATCTTTCTGTCAAACTCAGAATTTTACATGGAAGGGAACACTTCTACGTTATTTACGGCTGTAGCCTGTTACCGTAGTTTTAGCCTTCATGGTGTAGATACCCATTTAACTCAAATTTTCGATTGAACTAAGACGTCTACCTAATCATTAGGAGTATGACAACAGCATATTATTTTCATTGTTTTGACTCTCGAGTATATATCCGACACAGTTAATCAACCTAGAACCACAGCAACCTATATAAAATATTATAAGATATCAACGTATACACACTCGAGAGTCAAAATAATGAAAAGAATATGGTGTTGTCCTCGCCTAGTGATCCTTTATGAAAGATGGGAAAATAGCGTTTCGTCTGGTCATCATGTGGTTTACAATTACTATTTAGTATTTCTTAAAGACTTTGCTGTCTGAAGTTTTAAACTAATGTACTCCTCTGATAATCTAACAAAAAAATATTACTGCAGTGAAACAGTGATGTTTATCTTCGCACTAAATCCCCGTATTCAGTTTTTTCTTTCTTTCTTTCTTCCCTATACGTTTGCATTGCATTCCTCGTTCGCCAATAGACCCAATCATCAATCCTGGACAAACTATTATCTCGATACAACTTTAATACTGATCTCCTCAGTAAGATCGATATCGATCCAGATGTGTCTGCCAGTTCAGACACAATTTCTCACGACAAATGATTTAAATACAAGCGCGATTCAACCAGCGTCGATTAATCACGAACATAATTAACTAGCTATGTAGGCAGGTGACTGTCTTATTTTCGACAAGCCACATAACCTGAAGGCGCTAAACTTTAATATGTTATATTAAATCGTCTAAGCCATAGTTATGATACATTTACAAATCGTGTACGTGGCGTACTCACCTCTAGCGCGAGTCCACTCATCTACATCTCAGATTACTCATCCCTGAGAGTATCGTGTACCTCTACATAGCCACTCTCCTCCCATGTTTGGGGTATTGTTACCATATCTGGGCTGGTGCATCTGACACTTCTCGTTCCATTTTAAACAGGATTAAAAAAAAGAATATCCAATCTAATTCCGTAGCTCTTCCGTGGCAACTAACCCCAGTCACTATCCCATTGCCGAAATGTTGCATAGCTTCCCTTGTTTTACAGACATTTTAACGGAATGTTCTCTGAAAAAACACAAAACACTTGTACCCTCTCGCCGTAAATATACCAATTAACCATGGCAGCATCGAAATCAATCCCCCTACACTCTAGAGATAAATAGATGCCGGAAAATCATCTACTCCAACATTTTATTTCCTCGAACTGCTCGACTTTCAAATATACTCCCCGATCTCTACAGCCCTGACGGTAATGCCATGTAGAATTTCAAGGTTAATATGTACAATTTTCTCACTGCTCAACCCCTTTTACTATATTCTTGCATATTCGGTGCCATTTTGTATCTCTTTACGTCAAAGTGGCGCTGTGCCATGTTTGGAGTGTAATAACGCTTTAAAAAATCTGATTTAAGTATTAAATCT
>NC_136522.1:55836469-55843969 GCF_053919585.1 Euprymna scolopes | reverse complement strand
GTATATATATGCATACATATAATCATGTATATATATGCATACATATAATCATGTATATATATGCATACATATAATCATGTATATATATGCATACATATAATCATGTATATATATATGAATGCATATAATCATGTATATATATATATATATGCATGCATATAGTCATGTATATATATATGCATGCATATAGTCATGTATATATATATTCATGCATATAATCATGTATATATATATGCATGCATATAATCATGTATATATATATGCATGCATATAATCATGTATATATATGCATGCATATAATCATGTATATATATGCATGCACATAATCATGTATATATAGATGCATGCATATAATCATGTATATATATATGCATGCATATAATCATGTATATATATATGCATGCATATAATCATGTATATTTATATGCATGCATATAATCATGTATATATATATGCATGCATATAATCATGTATATATATATGCATGCATATAATCATGTATATATATATGCATGCATATAATCATGTATATATATATGCATGCATATAATCATGTATATATATATGCATGCATATAATCATGTATATATATATGCATGCATATAATCATGTATATATATATATATGAATGCATATAATCATGTATATATGTGCATACATATAATAATGTACATATATGCATGCATATAATAATGTATATATATGCATACATATAATCATGTATATATACATGCATATAATCATGTATATATATATGCATACATATAATCATGTATATATATGCATACATATAATCATGTACATATACATGCATACATATAATCATGTATATATATATATATATATGCATACGTATAATTATATATATGTATGTATGCACACATATAATTATGTACCAGGGGCGTGCAATAAGTAATACCCCTGACCAACTTCCAGTTGTCTAATCGAGCTGAAATTTTTACATGCGAAATGACTTATATTTCTACGGGTTATGTGGTAAATTACAGCTCTGAACTAATCGTGGTTCCTGTTTTACAGGTGTTTGAACTGAGTCAGGTGTGAATGTCGAGCAGTGATCCGCTTTTTGTATTGGAAAGGACGCACACAACAGGAAAATATTTGATGAAATGAAAAAGTTATGGTGATAATGCCCCATCATATGACTTTGTAAAACGCTGGCATCATGAATTCAAACATGGCGGAAGTCTGTGGAAACAGCTCCCAGACCTGGTTGCTCCCCTTCTTCCATTGATGAGGCATCTGTCCGTCAAGTTGAGGCTGCCATTTTGGTAAATCGGCGCATTACTATTCACCAAATAGCCCAAGATATCACGATTAGTACAGGGTATGTGGAAACTATCATTCATTACCATTTGCATATGCATAAGGTGTCTGCCAGATGGATTCACAGGTTGCTCACACCATTCCATAAGCGAGAACTCGTCGAGTGCTCGAGGATGAATTTAGAAATGTGCAAAGAAGATGAGTAAATGTTTATAAAAAGAGTGATTACACAGGATGAAACCTGGGTCCACCACTATGATCCAGAGACCAAAGTCCAGCCAATGCAGTGGGAGCACTTGGACTCACCACCTCCAAAGAAGGCAAGGGTGCAGCACTCCACTAGTAAGGTCATGCTCACTGTCTTCTGGGACCAGGACGGAGTAGTGATGACAGATTTCCTGATAAAGGGTACCACAAGTACAGGAGCCTATTATGCTTCACTTTTGAGGAAATTACGGGAAGCTATCAAAATCAAGAGGCCGGTAAAATCAGCAAAGGTACTCTACTCCTGCAGGACAACGCTCCGGTAAACAACTCGCATGTCGCCAGATCAGTAGCACGGGCGTGTGGTTAGGAAGCCCTCTCCCATCCTCCCTACTCTCCTGACCTTGCACCCTCTGACTTGCACCTCTTTGAAAGGAAAGCGTTTCCCAGATGATGCAGCCTTGATTTCTGAAGCCACGTCGTGGTTGGAGGTCCAACCTGGGGTGTTCTACAAAAACGGCCTCCAGAGCTGCATCAAACGATGGGAGAAATATGTAACTCTGGGTGGTTCCTATGTAGAGAAAGACTAAAAACTGTGCCAAGTCCCGTTGCTCTGCTCCCATGTGAAGTGGGTCAGGGGCATTACTTATTGCGCGCCTCTCGTATATATGCATACATATAATTATGTATATATGCATATGTGTATATACATATGTTTATGCATATGTCTATATACATATATGTATATATACATACATGTATATATACATACACATGTTTATGCATATGTGTATATACATATATATATACGTATATGTATATACATATATGTGTATATGCATACATGTGTATGCATATGTGTATATACATATATGTATATATACATATATCTATATTTACATACACATGTTTATGTGTATATACATATATCTATATGTACATACACATGTTTATGTGTATATACATATATGTATATATACATACACGTATATATACATACACATATATATGCATATGTATATATTATACACACATATATACACACGGAAATGTATATATGCATATTTGCATATATATATATATATGAGAAATAAAAGGAACACTAGATATTGGCCAATAAATTTTTACCGCAATGGCTTTATCCAATATTCAATTTCACGTATTTTTCCAATATTCGTCATTTTTATGTTTACGTATGCTCATTCTGACGAGATTCAATCTGAACCCTAATGTCTTCAAAAGGGTGACAACCTCACTTCAAATAACATATCTCTTATCCACTGAAATGTCAACGCAGTGAAATGGAATTATCTCAGGCTAAATCGGAAATTTTTTTTTCGTCTATTAACTGCAGTTATTCCATGGACCACACAATCTTGATCCCAATTCCCGGGAACGCATTTCAACGATTTACGACGCTTTGTTATTTTCTCGTGTCTCAATAAAATATTACAACCAAATGTGACAACAATACTCCATACATGGGCGAATGATGGCCTTGTAAATGTGTATGATACTTTCAGGCGTAAGTAACTCTCTAGCATGGTAGGGAGGGTCCATCTTCTTCTCAGCAGTCTTAGCAATGCTCTCAATGTATCTGTTCCAACTCTTGTTACCTGTGAACATTAAACCGAGAAGTTTGAATGAAGTACTTTTAGGTGATGTATCTTTACCCATGGCTATTGATGGTTGAGAAGGTTTCTTGTAAGTATTGAAGGAAACTAGCTTTGTCTTGACAGCATTAAACGTTATCATTCATTTTTGACCCCAGTCTACTTTAGACTGGAAGTTTTACTCCAGGTTTTCCACCACTGCCTTTAATATGTATATGCTTTGAATTAGAAATTTAAAGGAAACATATCACAAACAATTTGTCAAAGATTATAGCTTACCGTTACCGTAAAAAAACGCAGATCTTGAAAAGCAAGTTGAACGAAGATTTTGTAAACTACCCAATTAGGATTTCTTCTATAAACCTGGTCTTTCATAACAGGTAATGTTTACCAAAGTTAACATCTTCCACGGCCTAACATCAAAGGTGCAATTGAGAAGGTTTATTACTACACAGGCCAAAATGCCCAATTTATAAATTCAACAGTCCACTATTTGATATCACAGAGGCGCGTTCGAAGTGATTGCTTCTGTTTAAATACCAACTGAACCATGGAATGTTACCCTTTTATTTTAAACTTAAATTCTACAATTTATCACTGCGCAACTGATAATGCCAGCAGCAGTAGGTCATTTTGATATGACAAGTGCGCATCCGAAATGAATGTTTCGTATTAGAGGACAATTAAAGCATGGTTTCTTACTTTGGCAGTTTAAAATTTAATGCCACCCATTATACATAAAAAATAGTTTTTAAAATTCATAGTAAGTTCTTTACTGTAATATATTGTAACCTTAGTCACAGCAAAGGGTACGTAATCTTCCTCTGTATGCATCGCGATGGGTCCCCAATTAGAGCAGGCAATCGATTTGATTCAAAACAAATTGGGTATTTAATCGATTTCGATGACAATAAAAATATAGAATTGTAAAACATTTTGTGGTCATCATTTACTCCCGGAACACGCCGTGTAACCATGCTAGTGGGTTTATGTATGTACGATAAATTTGCTGATAGTTCTCTATGAAGGAGGTGAACTGTTATTAAAATAATTTAGTTTTATGATAATAGAGAAAACACAGACAATGACGATCGTAAAAAAATCATGTCTACGAATGTTTGCAAATAATTAAATATAGATATTAGAAATGTTCTCCATGTTCGATTTTCTTGTAAATATATTAAATATTAAAAGGAAAAAACCTATCCGTATGTATCTCTATTTGAATGTTGAATGTTGCAAATTTTAATTAAATTGGACATTAGTTTCTGAATTGTGATTTTCCTCGGAAAACCTCTGGAGACTGTTTTAAATTTTAGACTGTCACTGCAATTAAAGAAATTGCCATCAATCTATATAATTATAGAACTCAAATGACCTTGTAATGGTGTATGTAACCCACTGTCCGTTTTAGGTCATCGGGTTGCACATACGGACATGATCTGCGTACTGAAATATTAACGTTATTATTTCGAAATTATTATTTAACATGGGAAGTGTGGGGTTTAACATTTCTTAAACGTAATACCGAAAGAAACGATGTTAAATAACAACAGATATATCAAAATTTGAATTTAACTATAATAAGCATTATGGTATCTGTTCAGTGCACATTTACCTTTAAGTATGCCCAACCAATTATAATTCAGTAACTGTATTTTGTTTTTTCAAGAATAATCACTTATAATGAACAGAACGACTCATAGAAATCTATCTAAATTCTTTTTTTCATTTTAATATACTTTCATAGAAATGTTTCTGTTATGTCAAAAAAAACCTATTTTCTTTACGTCACAAATGTCACGCTCATACATTAATTCCTTAGCTAATATAACATACTGGCCCAACGGGTCACGGGTAGTTTAGTATTCTAATAAGAATTCTATGTACACAACTTTATTTAATTCCATCGGCATTTAAATATCTGAAACTAAAAACAAATTCCTAACTTCGACAAGAGTATCCTGAAGAAATTATTGCGTTAAATTAGCCGAAACGTTGTAGAAAAATGGCAGCGTAGATAAGAACTGTAGGTACTCCTGCAGTATTTTACGCACCGATTTCACGATCTTAGCCGAGCGTTGATCGACATCCGTCGGAAAACGCCGGAACATGGCGAGCGGTACGATACTCTATCAGCCAATCAGGGCGCTTCAAACGAACGCGCAGCAGACGAATAATTTTCATTGAAATTACACACATAGCGTTTCATTTCAGTTATTTTATTGTTCAAAGTAAAAATACACCGCCTTTCATTTCAGCTATTTAATTTAGCGATAAAAAAAAACAAAAAAATCGGGAGCTGTTGGAAACATTTATGCGAATTTATGTGGAGACAAAAATTTGGACACAACCCTTTTGTCTCCATAATAAATCAAATCGCGGAAGGCTACCCGGTTCGGGAAGGAGCTTCTTTCCACATCCTCTGAAAACCCTTTGCTCCCTACTTTGCCTCTCTATAGTCAGTAGAAAATCTTCCAGTCGGAACTAAAGATAAACAGTAATTGTTGTCCCCCCCCCAAACATTACTGAAAAAAAAAAACAAACAAAAAAAAACATTGTTGTTACTGTTTAATAACGTTTTGTTAAAAACACACAAAAAAAAACATTGAAGTGTTTATTACTGTTGCTTACCCCCCCCCCAAAAAAAAGGCTATCGGAAAACAAAATGAACCAAAAAAAAAAAAAAATATTCAACAAAATAAATTTATTTTACATTAAAAAAACTTACGGTAAGTGTTTGTGAATTATTTTATCCAAATTTTTTGTATTAATTTTATCCATTTTGTTGTTGTGTGTGTGTAATATATTTTCCTTGTAATGTTGTTGCTATTCACATACTTTTAGCGTTCTTCTTGCACCGTAGCTCCGAATTCTCGGCTTTCGTCGGCGTTAACGCCAAAAGCGTTCGTCAACGCTCGGCTAAGATCGTGAAATCGGTGGATAAAATACTGCAGGAGTACCGAAATGTATTCTGAAATTAGAACCATTTATTAAAAATTGAACCAATGTATGAAGAATCCTGCATTTATTGAAAGTTTTCACTAAATAAAGGTTTCGTATAACTGAATATAAATGATTTTTCAATAACTAAACTAGCAGGGGTGGGGTGCCATCAGCTAGAATCAAAACCGAAAGCAAAACTAACATTCAAAGCTGGTGACGTTACCACTTTACTAATGTGACAGACACCAAATAGAATTGTTTTCTTACACAGACACCAAATAGAATTGTTTTCTTACACAGGAATCACGACGTATCAAACCCCAGAGGTCATCCGAGGATAAGGTTAATGCGTCTACATTATCAGATAGCTGACGCACGTGGTCAAATGCATATGACATTGCGTCACTGTGAGGAAAAACATTATAAAAAAGGCTAAGAACACGTTTGAGAACACGATCCCATACGAGACGTCAAAGATTTTGTAGAAGACGCGCGTAGCGGTAAATTGAGGAAATAAATATCTTAGTTACGAAAAGGGAAGTCCGAATAAATCGTTGTTTTTTGTCCCCTTTGTGACTTCGACTTCATACAATGTATTTGAATGAGTACAACATTACACATATACAAACTATTGAACGGTTAATATGTAGTCTATCTCTCTCTCTATATATATATATATATTTATATATATATATATATATACATATATATATATATATATAATTAGTGGAAATGGTAATTAATAAAAACTGAAGAAAGTGCTCAGTACTGTTGTAGAGCAAGTAGTCGATTTATTTTTTATTACCGTATCTTTCTGTTAAGTTACATAACTGTTTCAGCTACCCGGCCGTTTTTTGGCCGTCTGTAGCTTCCTCAGACTTTCAGAGAAAGGGTTATGTAAAAGTCTGAGGAAGCTACAGACGGCCAAAAAATTGCCGGGTAGCTGAAACAATAATGTAATTTAACAGAAAGATATGGTAATAAAAAACACATGTGTGTGTGTGTATATATATATATATATATATATATATATATATATTATATAGATTATATATTATATAGATTATATATTATATAGATTATATATTATATAGATTATATATTATATAGATTATATATTATATAGATTATATGTTATATAGATTATATGGATTATATATATATAGATTATATATATATATATAGATTATATATATATTATATATTATATATATAGGTTATATATTATAAATATATAGATTATATATCATATATATAATATATATATATATTATATATACATATATAGATAATATTATATATATTATTTATATATAATATATATTGTATATATATATTATATATATATATGTATTATATATATATTATATATATAATATATATATATATATTGTATATATGTATATTGTATATATGTATATTGTATATATGTATATAATATATATAATATATA
>NC_136522.1:55801469-55823969 GCF_053919585.1 Euprymna scolopes | reverse complement strand
TTTAATGGTGGATTCTCCGACGAACAAGTAGCCCTTGTACCCACTCGATGTAAATATCCCCGACAAATCCGACAATCAGCAAAGTACCATTCCTGCACAGTACAGATCCCTTGATATAAGACAGCCTTTTTACTGTAATAGTTTCTTCCCCAGAACTTCTAGCCCCTGGATTTCCCATTCGGGTGTCTGGTTCCCCTATTGTACTGACACGTGGAATGTCAAGTGTAATGTGACCATACAAATTGCAACTCCACTCTCTGCAAAGTATCCCTGCAAAATATGTCCCTGATAAGTGCGCCCTACATAAGTGTTTCTGTGCCTTTTTTAGGTGTGTAATAAATACGCACCCGCAATGCTTGAGCTCCAATCTTTGCCCCCCCACGCCAATATTTCGTGAAAAACACCCGTCTAGCTTAAACCTCTATCAACAATTTTCCCCACTCTTTATCTGTGCCTAAATCAAAACGTGGATTCCATGAACAAAGCTTCTTTCTTTAAAGTGCGCGAGTGTGGAACTCTGTTCCGTTTTCCTGTTCCCCACCTGACTTCAACTTGGATGTCTTCAAAACAAATTCCTGATAAACCGCCCCCTTAAGTAAGGCACGTTATCAAATCTCCATTACTAACGATTACTACGATATTATCCCATTGATTAATGTACACGCAAAAACCCTTATCCCCGAGTGGATTCCTAGCCGTATTAAGTGGTGACTACCATGTAAAAAAAAAAAAAAGTTTTGTTTCCTGAAATCTATAAGGGTCTCACGGATCCAACAGCAACAAATACAGGATCAGGATAAAATGTTGAATTTGCAGATTCCAGCAAACAATATAGTTCATAAAAGTCTGAAGCAATATATTTTAAATATCGTTAGCCCCTTACACCAAGCGGTTGAGTACGTCGTCTGGAACAATGCTTTCACAAAAACAAAACAAAAATAAAAACTGTATCAACTACGAGCAATATTACCTCGAGTTGTGCTAGAATTCACCATGACTTGTAGACGATTTTATAAAATACATACTAAAGTAAACCATAATGTATCAACTATACGAACCTCATAGTATACGTTGCTATCCATTTTCCAATAATAATTTCCCTTGCCTATGATTTTCTTTCTAATTTATTTTACAATGCATTCACCCACACCGGAACCCCATCATGCTGCTGCTTTATTTCTTTGATTCGAGTCCAGTAAGTCCCATGTAATCTATTTTTGATTTCACACCTAGCCTAATTCTTTCAAAAATATATCACTCAGCCAAATTTCATATCACATATGTTTAAACTTGGCCAGTGTTATTAATGTGTTAATTAAGTTCGTAAAGTAGATGGCTTTAGTCTATTTTAAAGCCAGCCAACAATATTTTATGTTTTTCTCATGGTGTTCAGCGGATATTCGTTTAGTCACCTATAATATATATATATATATATATATATATATATATATATATATATATATACTGCCGTTTTTTTTTTCTTTTTAAATATAGCAGAGCAAGATAAGTCGTGCACTGTAATAACTACGACGTATCTATGTTTAAAATATCAATCTCTCGGTCTGTCACACTTTTTATATAAATATAGCGTGTTTTTGTGTAAAAATTATCTTCCATACAATTCAATATATCGGCACTAGGTATGTGCAGTTCTTAGAGAAATTAAAGGCTAAAATGGTATTTAATTCATAATCGATCCCTCTCAGAGCAGTGTATGATCACGCCAACTGAGATAATTTTGATGGCGTTTGTTAATACAGGTTTTTTTGTTTGCTTCCGTTCCGTCTGTTAGTTTTTATAACTTTCTTATAAAACCTGAGCTCAAAAGGTATAGTTAAGCCAGGGCTCCTGAAGGAGGAGTCGTGTTGCTTCTCCAAATAACGCCTGGGCAGCTTTGGAAGCATTCCTTGATCATGACCCCTTGGGTATTAAGCCATAGACTTAATCCCCTCTAACTCAATATTGTTAATGCTGTGCGGTCATATGCTATATAAAGATTGTCACTAATACGTTGTTTTTCTTGCAACTACGCCACTTTTGTCGTGTTTAACTGGGATTTTCTTCTTAGAATTAATTATCTGTCGGCATCTTGTGGTCCATTCATTAGTTCTGAAAAAAAAAGCCGCTCGAGAGCGATAGTCAATCAAGATTCGTTTGCTAAACGTCGATTGGCTATAACCGTGAACATTTTTTTTTTTTTTTTTTTTAAGATGTTTCACTCTCTACCGAAAGACTTATTTCAAGATGTCATAACAGTTGACAAAATTGCACCGTGAAATAGCTTCCCTCCGTTGACAAGGAACGCATGCTGACGATGTATTTGCGAATAACAGATACGTGATGTTTGCGGAGAACACAAGTTTATACAGAATACGCCCGCCAACAGGCATTTTACTAGTTCTACAGCCTTTGCCGAACAGCCACAACAATTTGACATATCTCTCAGCCGTAGTGAAGATCATTATTGTTGATTGTATGTCAAGTTCAATTCAAAGTAGCATATTTGTTGATTAGTTAAACATTAATGTTGCAGATTAGCCCACCGGGAGTATTGCTGAATTATCTGAGCCAGAGAATTATTATTACTATTGTGCTGATTGAATTGGAATTTAAAAGGGAAATGCGATTAAAGGGCAGATATAGTTAACTGGCGTTTCAGGAATTTAAATTGACTACATGCTATAATCAATAAAAAAATGAATTTAGATAAATAGACACAAATGTTTTAATAGAAACTAGTGTACTGGACTGACGTTAAATTTGAACTCAACTCCAACTCCCAACTCCAAAATCCAACTCCAAAATCCAACTGTTCTCTTCTCTCTGCACTTTCCACACTGACACCCAAAATAAAGAAGACGGGTCTTTTATAAAGAGACCCAACCTCATCTCATTTGCATACCCCTCCTCCCTCTCCTCACACCATGTGATTATCAGTCCATAAACACCAGGAGCGGCCATTTTTATTTTCTCTTTTTTTTTCTTTCCTAAAACTGGCCGCACGTGGCATGAGGTAAGGTTCTTTACTTTTAACCATATGGGCATAAACAAAATTGTTTTTCAAAAACAATAAAATATAGTCTAGCACCACGCGAGTGATAAATCACTTGTTAGCTCTTTGAATAATCGAATGACGTAAGAACAAATGATTAATTTGAATACAGACAGGCAGAGTTAGAAATTATTTGATGGTGTATTGGGCGAACAATTTGATTAGACATCCATGTTCTCAACTTATTGTGAATCGTTCAGTTCTGGAATAATTTAGCTAAAAATACAATAACCTGTATTCCCTAAAAAAGTAATGGCGTGTACACCTGACCCCCCCCCAAAAAAAAAATGTAGCAACAGGAATAAATGTAAATGCAGAGAAACAAGTTGGCTGTCTGAGTTGTTGGGGTAGAAAAAGGCTTAAATTTTCAGAAGAATATCTGGAACAATACACTGATGGTTCCGATATATAACGGTATGTGATTCCCTTGTCTGAGCAAGACGACAGTAGTACTATTCGTCTCCTTTGATGAACTATTGTTAGAGGATTCGTATCTGTTTATTATATGCGTTAATAATGTACACATACGCCCAAACACAAATATTACAAAGGCAAACTTTTAATATGTTTGGTCCCTTTGTTTATATGAAAACACCCGACAATATTGCATACTCGTTTTGCCCACGTAATGTCATACAGCCACTCCGACAATATTACATAAATTTGAAACGTAGTTATTAGCCAGCAACAGTTTTTGTCGACCCTTCGTTTAAAAATCGTAGGCTGTTGACTCGTAATCGTCAATTTAAAAGAGCATTATAGTCATGCACGAATACATTTGAATTGGGAACTCTGTGGATTGATGTTTTATTTAGAGCGACAACGTAGTATTAAAGTCAGACTACCAGAATTCCATGGATAAGGACAGTTATGTGTCTATAGAGACAATAAATATTTTATGTCAGTGTAGGCACTGTACACACAATTATTCGAGAAGCACTTCAGATTCGGTAGATTTACAAGACTTTTGTCGGAAGAGTACTATGTCCTTTTGACATACTATTGAATAAGATGCGCATAAAGACAGCCACTCGTCCTCGCTAGAGTGTAAACTTTGCTGCCTGTAACGTTTAGTTCTTTCCTAAACTCCATGAAAACGTTAGAGACTAGTTGTGAAACAATTGAGGAACTCAAATAAATGAAGGGCGTCATTGTAATGCTCACAAATTTAAAAATAAAAATCCTCGCGGCCTTTCAGAAGTTGTTAGAACGGTAAAACAAATGCATTGCAGCCAAAGGAGATTACTTCGAATAAGACTAGTGTTTTTCTGTGTGTACTACTAATATGAGTCCATACGAAAAAATGTCGGGAACCATATTTAAAGTGCTTCGTATTACATTTCATTTTAAAAAAATAACATTTATTCGTAAATATAACGTCCATTGTACTAAATAAACCGATTCTACATTTGAACAAGTTCATAAATTCTATAGATTATAATGTGAAATATGTAACATGTGTTCGATTTAACATCGTGTTTTTCTACTTAAGATATACTAAATGGTTTGGAAATCTTTGAAATTAGTGGCAACACCAGGGAGTATGGTGAAGAAAATATTCAAGGTGAGGCAAGACTATTTATTCATTTATTATTCAACAATTTCTCACACAAGAAATTTGGTTACTATTTTTGCATGTGGGCGAGCCTTATCGCGATAAAAGATAACTCTTTTTGCTGTCTTTGCAGAAAAATTAGAAATATGCTTTAGGGACACGTTCAAGTTCAATATACATTAATTACAATTAATTAGAATTAACTTTCTACAATAATATAAAAACCGTTTCCACCATTCTAATATTTATTATTAAGTCGTTGATATAATCCCTATTCATAAAACATTAAATAAACCCACTTGGGTGAACGTCGCTAATTAAATTATTCTCATTTTACAGTAAATTATTGGAAGGGGAATTACAAAAACAGAATAACTAAATGTTTGATTTATATAATTATCTCCTGTTCTATCAGCCCATATTAGAAACACAACTAATAATAACGATTGATTAGCAAAAGCTCTCTGTGTCAATACGCATGTGTATGGCCGTCAACAACTAAACCCCAATTACTTTTTTTTCACTGGGTAAACTATTTTCTAGTTTGATGGCTTTCTACAGCGAGATCAGCTCGAAATTCCTTTAACCCTGAAATTTTTAAAGAAAAAACACACATAATTTTGTGATGATTGAAGAATTTGCAATACGCTAAAATATTATGTAAATTCAGTTTATGCAATTTCCCTCGGGAAATTTACGTCGACAATGGATCAACATTGCAATGCAAAGCCAATGTTGCGTTCGTTTTTTCAGCGAAATAGACATTGTGCGTTCGCATAGAATATGATGGCCTATCACGCTGGCTTAGAAGCAGTTAAGATCCGTGTAAGGAGATATTCACAAAGACATAATCTGAAGCACGTGTATACAATGTTTTATTTCAGCAGTTTATAATGAAAATAACTCCCATTCTTACGTGTATGCATATATATATATATATATATATATATATATATATAAAGAAAATATTTACAATTGCAAACATTTATAACACACACAAACACGCATATATATATATATATATATATATATATATATATATATATATATATATACAGTTACCTTGCATTGAGTATGTGAAGTGAAGTACCATACTGCCGTTAACGTATACTGCAATAGTCTTTGAAAAGCTAAGGCATTTGGACAATGTTGAACATTGTAATTTGACATATCTTCTTTAGCAACACCCATATAGCAAAACGGTTTGAAGTGATGATTATCGCCGAGGCGGCCGAGATTCCCTCTTGGCTTCAGGTAATAGCTAGTCTAGCAGCACAGAAAATTTGTGATACAGTGAAACTGTCTTTTTATGAATTTATATATATATATATATATATATATATATATATATAATAAATTTCACAACCAAACAACGTCACAGCCCACAAGAGCCATGACAGTTAAAGAACCGGAATATATATATATATATATATATATATATATATATATAATGTGTGGGTATGTCTACCATTTTACTCGATTTCATCAATAAACGAAAAGGAAATCTTTCGATCCAGTTTGCGAGAAGTGAGTGCTGAATCAGTCAGTCCCCCCTTAATTTTTTCTTAATTTCTCACTTTTAATCATCAACATTACAACAGGTTTTCGTGTCATACTTGCAATAATGAAATTGTGTACACCGCATATAATTACTATGATATATAGTTTAATGGCACTTTTTTTTATTCTTCAAATTATCTTATTTTGTATCGAAAGTATGGATGTAAAGTCTGGCCATTTTTTTCTCTTCTCAAAGTGTCCACGGTTCTTATTTTTCGTGAAATCGACTTCACGTTCTCTGGAAAGTGTGGTGGTTACGGTAAGGAATAAAGGAGATATACTTAGACCATAATGTCCTGGCAAGGCCATAGGGGAGACAACTAAGCAAAAGAAAAAAAAAGAAAAAGATAAGCAATTCATCTCAAGTAAGCAAAACTGAACCTAGCCTGCCAAGACATAATATATACAAATGTAGGCAAATTTGGGCATATTATATTGTTTGAAAATATAGGTTATTTTTTAACTATAGATTGGTATTATAATCTGAAAAAAATCTGCAAATTTTCATGTAGTTTCATCCCATAGAACCAAAGGTATGAGCATTTCAATATTCAATTTGGCTATCAGTATAGATATATCCACATATATATTTCCCCAAACCTCTAGCCTTGATGCAGGGGAGACTAAAACTTGTTGCTATGGTTTCAAATTGATTCTAAATATTTCTCATATGTTACACTACTGGCCAAGGGAGATTCATTTCTCACCAAATCATTTCGTGTAATATATATATATATATATATATATATATATATATATATATATATATAACTACTTCATTTATTCACATAAAATTAATATACGAAAGTATAGATTTATGCGTCAAATTTGGGTATTTACTTCAAAAGTGCTCAATACGTAGGTAGAGCTAGTTAGTAATTTATAAAATATATATGGCGATTAAGCTACACTGAATATTCTGCGTTTCATCCACTATAGGATTCGTCAGGCTTATGCGCGAATTCTGTGGTTGTTTCTTGTTTTTATATATGTTAGGGATATTTAGTTAGCCAATCAGCTTTCTAGTATCCACCGCGCCCCTTCCTATCAGCCAATGGGCATGCATTTTATCGAACAAAGGTTCTGTTTTAGGACTATGTTAGTGGTTTAAGGTGCAATATATATATATTGTCACCTGATCTCAATGATAGAAAATTCGACTACGGATCGAATGATCCTCTGTTCACGCCCGGGTTTACCTCACCATTTTATTTAAATTTACTTAAACCAGAGTAAATGGGGTGTGAACAAGGCACGTTGGGCTGCTAACTGATATATGTGTATGTGGATGTGCTTGTGGGTGTTCGTGTTTCTAAAGACTGAACAATGATGCAGTAAACAGTAATGTTGAAATACATGAACAAACTTAAACAATCGCAGATAATATTTAATGTATTAATCTTCATCATTATATATTAAATGAAAACATATCTAATGTGTTAAATAAGCATATATATATATATATATATATATATATATATATATCGCTAGATTCGGCCACACTGATGAGTCGTGGACGACAAAACATGTGTCAGTGGATAATTATATATTTTTTAAATATATATGCCGCTCTCCATGTGGGAGTACAAAATTGGTTAAAGGGAAAATTATTCCCAACTCGCATTTAGGTAAAAATGCACTTTCGCAAATAATTGAATTCATTCAAGACGTATCGAAAACACACACACACACACACACACACATATATATATATATATATATATATATATATGTAGTAGTATTAATGCTAATCCCAACAAGAGCCTCATTTTTTATTTCATATTTCGTATCTAAATATTAAAACACGATATATATATATAATGTGTGTGTATGTTTGAATATCTGTGTATATATCTGTGGTTATATATATATATATATATATATATATATATATATATATATATATATATATAATTCTCAAAAACACCTGTTATTTATCCTCTCCTGAGTCATCAGTGAAGGGCGTCACAATTACTACTGGTCGAGGAATTCGAACTCCGTCACGAAGCCATCTCTAATTCCATTAGCAACGAACAAATCCACCCACCGCCGTCAACCGCGGCTACAATTTAGTTGACCTTTACGTTTATGAGACTTAAATGTCAATCAAAGATGTCTAGAGTTATCAAATCATTTTAATATCTCGATTTACTCTCGTAGATTAAGTGACACACGTTTCACATTTCAACATAGGATGCTCGACAACATTAACCTAGCAGAAATAGTTTTCTAATAATTATGTTAATACGTATTTACACGCTTTTTCCATCCGTTCGGGTTCCAAAAGTGTAGAAAGTCATATTTATCGCCAGTGGATGGATTCCTACCCGTCCACGAAGCTATTTCTCACTCTGTTTGTAAGGAACATAATGTGCATCGAAATGCGTTTCATGTTATAATTATTTAGCGAATAGTGTACATTTAGCTATATTTGATAGGAGCTATCGCTTTTTTTATAATTTGTAGAAAGAAAAAAGATGGAAGGTAATATTTGTATTATATACAGCTATGTATCTATAATATAAATCTCCCCTGTCTCTCTGTATGTCTGCATGTATGTATGCAGGTATGTATGTATATGTATCTCAGAAACCTTCGACAGAGGAAACGGATTTTCACGATATTGGTATTGTTTAAAAGCCGGGCCTTTCAGGCGCCAAATATCGAAAAATTAGCTAAAAACCATTATTTCCTTCACCCTCAACAGGCCATTTTTCTACAGGGAGGGACGACTTTTTCGTCGTATTTTCGAAAGCCATCGCCCCTTTTCATGCCCTTATTTAAACCTACACCACTTCCGGGTGGCCTCATGTTTTTTGTTGCTGATTTTTCCCTACTTTATTTTTTCCTCCTTCCCGATACTGGTTGAAGTCTGGTAGTCTACTCCCACTTATTTAAAAAAAAAAGTGTTTTTTTTTTTTAAATAAGTCAACACCCTTAAACACACACACACACACACACACACACACACTTTATTTTCCGCCTTTGCCTCTCGGATTCGAGCCTGCCTGCCTACTACAGTTTTTTTTTCTTTTTTCTAAACTCACGCCTACAAACACTCGGTCAACACCGGCCACCCAGGGTAGTTTATATGCATAAGATAATACCTTTAAAATCTAGAGATACATAATATACTGAAGGAGATAGCCAGTAAATAGATCAAACCATTTAAGCTCTGAATTAATGAGCGACAATCGAGTTTGATTTCAATGTCTATTCCTATAAAGAACGCGTTCAAGCGAGACGAAGCCAATAAACGAACCGGATATTGTTAACTTACGGTCATCCAACACGCGCGATGCCATTTCTTACTTTACGTAATATTAAGGGGTGGCATCCTTTCTGCCAAGCAACAACTTACATATTGACACAGCATGCTATCTTAAACACTTAAACGTAATAGTGACATTTTCGTAAAGTTTCTTTTATTAATACTACGCCCCTTGGTCATCTAGCATCAATGCACATGTCTACTTGTTCCAATAACTCTTGAGTGAACGTATTAATAACCTTGTCACATAATCTCTCAAATCAATAGTCTCATAACGACCGTGTATAAGTTTTTTTCTTTATCTTATGAAAAATTCAAACGTCACTCGGATCAATGTCTGCACGGTGGAATCTGAATTGCTAACTTCGACCATCTCGCTGCTGCCATGAAAACATCTTTTTCTTATCTTCTCTGTGCACCTTATGGCAAAGCTTCGCGTAATTCCTTCGCATCTCTAGTTTCTCACGAATAAGTGTATTCACAGTTCGCACACAGACATTCAAACACTGCACTTATTGACACACAAGTATCCTTATCCATGAGTCTTTGTCTGGTTAAACAACTATCGTGTTCTGATATCCTTAGTCTTCCTATATCTCGCATCACTCCTAACATGTACTCTACCCTTTTTGTAGCTTTTATGCAACCTAGAATATATGACACTCTATTCATCTAAGATGGTTCAAAAGATGTCTGAAGCTTACCATAGGTGTCTGTAGAATTGTTTCCAAGTTTCAGAGAGAATTTTATTGTATATCTTCTGTCTGATGTATCCCGACGTCCAGCTTGCATTTTCTAAATTCTTCGGCTGCGAGAATTAGGCTTTAGTAGGATTTGATCTTATATTTGCTGTAACTTTTCTTTTGAACCTGGAATCTTACAACTTAGTAAGTAATCTCCTAAGATGTCTAGCAATAATATACTGAATTATAAAAGATTCTACGACAATTTGAATGGTTGTACAACAAATCTGGAAAAGTTTTAAAATAAAAGCGATTCCAAACATTCGAGAGACAAACAAATATGATTGTTTTTTTTTTATTTAAGTGTGTCAAACACAATAAAATCCTAAAAAAACAGTATTGTAAGCCAATATATGACTTCTCCGCTATCTCACCATAAACGTGACAAACATACATACATTATATTGAAAAAGCTTACCTCTCCTTTTTCATTATTGTAGTTCTTCCTTTTCAGCTAATAAGCATACTATGGCCTTCACCTTCCCCGAGGTGCGCGACTTGACACACAAAAAACAGTCGCTTAATCACCTGCTAACGCACGCGTCCCTGTAACGTCCAATGACAACAACAAACTTCTCACTCGACCTGCCTTTTATACCACTATCTCAATCCCTTCTCTTGCGCATGCGCCTGTAGATTCCTGACAACCTCGAGACTTCCTCTTATAAAAACCCAAGTTTTGTTGTCGCGCATGCCTATACAAGGCACAAACACATGGGCGTTTGTTTTGTTGGTAAGTACTACACATACAAGGGACAAATTTAAACCGATATTGTACTTGAAAATTACCATTTTATATTAACATAAGAAGAATACAATATCACAAAAAGGAAATGATTCCCGTTCGTTTGAAACTGATTCTCTTCATGAGCTTATGTAGATTAACCTACTCTGTGTAAAACCTACGATATACCATTTAAAATGAATATTACCATACATAAATGAAAAAGGAAATTGCCAGAAAGTATTGCATAAATCACTAATAGCATATAAGTTACTACATGAGACCTATGTGTGCGCTTTACACCTACATGTTAGAGACCGCTCGAGAATTTATTATATTATACGAATGACAGTAAAGAATATTAGATCATATAAATTTTACTCTTTTTCTTTTGATTCTACTGATCGCCGTTTATGTTTAGCAGCATCAAAGCATGAGTTAAATTTTTAGCGTTCTCATCCCTAATATTTTTCTTGTTACATTTTTCCGAAAGTATAAAACACCAGGTACTTACACGAAGGCCCTTACTAGAGAGTTACAAGCATTCCAAAGTGGGCGTATTTTTGGGGAACGAACTAGATTCGAACGTGCCACATCTATATTTGTCACTCCGTGGCGTTGACAATTTAACAAGCCTCACCCTCCTTACAATACTGAGTAAAAGAAGTGCGTTGGGATCAATGACTTTCTTGGGGGGTTTCATAATAGCAGCAGGCAATAACAAATATTTAAAGTAATAGTTTTAAAATAAAGGTGTATAGTCCTTAATTTTTAACTAAGTAGAATGGTTTCCATTCGTTGTAGACATATCCTTTTTTTATTACATTTTCACCTCCCAAAAAGGCACATTGCCATTTTTGTGTAGGGTGCTAGTATCAAGGGCAACAACTACTGGAGTATTATGTTGGGATTTGGGCAGCAAGATGTCGGTTCACGTTACACTTGAACTTCTGCATGTCAGTACAGTTGGGTAAGCAGGAACCTGGAATAGAATTCCAGAGTCTAGCGGATCTGGGGAAGAAACTACTGGAGTAGAAAGATCTTTTACATCTAGGGATCTCCACTGTGTGGGGGTGGGATTTAGTTGCTTGTTGGTTTTGTCGAGGGTGTCTAAAGTTCGCCAGAGAATTCACCATTAAAATACTTATAGAACAGGCAGAGGGATGCAAGATTTTGTTGATGGGACGGAGGCTGAAGCTTAGATGCCAGTTCAGGGCCTATCAGATTGGTGACTCTCTTTTGAACCTTGTCAAGGAGCGAGAGACTTGTAGCAGATGCACCAGCCCATATGTGACAGCTATACTCCATACATGGGCGAATGGTGGCCTTACATAGGTACAGGATACTTTCGGGCGTTAGTATCTTTCTAGCACGGTAGAGAGAGCCTACCTTCTTCACAGCGGCTCTGGAAATGCGTCCACTGTAATTGTTCCGACTCATGTTTCCTGTGAACGTTAGACGAAGCAGTTTGAAAGATGTACTCTCAGATAAAGAGTCACTGACCATTGCTATTGGTAGCAGAGAAGGTTTCTTGTAATTCTTGGAGGAAACCAGTTTAGTCTTGGCAGGATTGAATGTGAGAGTCCATTTTTGTCCCCTTCGGCAATTTGTGAATTAGCTTATTCTGTTGCAAACCTATTAACATGCGGTTTATATACAAGCATATGAAGACTACCTGATTAGGAGATCATCTCGTAGCTTATCAATATGTTGTGCAGCAGGGGTTCATATTAACGAGAGATTATGGGGGCATATATAACGATGGCATGTATAACAGAATACAAATACAGTGATGAGAGGGAGAGAAGACATATATTACAGTTCTGGGATGTTTGGGACTTCATCTATCTATCTATGTCTCTCTCTCTCTCTCTCTCTCTCTCTATATATATATATATATATATATATATATATATATATATATATATATATATGATCATGTTATATAACAGTTTTGGGATGCTTGGGACTTCATATATATATATATATATATATATATATATATAATCATGTTATATATATATATATATATATAATCATGTTATATATATATATATATATATATATATATATAATCATGTTATATATATTACAGTTTTGGGATGCTTGGGACTTCATATATATATATATATATATATATATATATATATGATCATGCTATATATATATTAAAGTTTTGGGATGCTTGGGACTTTATATATATATATATATATATATATATATATATATATATATATTTATATATATATATTTGTATTTATACAGGAGGGGGAGGCATTTATATATCAGTTCTGATAGCACATCTCGGAGAAGGGGAGACATTTCTTGTGATCGAGGAGATTCGGCACATATCTTGGAATGGTTTACATTGTTCCTTACAAGATGATAAACACATATTTTCTTGTAACTGGATGACGTCACGAGACAACACATACAAAACATTAGGACTTCTTTATTTATCGGGTAGACCGGTCGAATGACGTCATGAATTCACTTGTTTCTACATGGTGAATATTCTACCATTCGTTTCCACAGGATTAACTGACCACTAGGTGCCAACTGACTGACTCTTAAATCTCTCTCTCTCTCTCTCTCTCTCTCTCTGACTGACTCCCTGACTGACTAGCTGACTGAAATTCGAACCCATAATATGGATAAATGTCCATTGTCTGTGAAGCCAGAAATGTATTTTTCAAACGTGGCAAATTTCACGTGGCTATGCATATGTTTTTCCAAACACACTTTTGACACAAAATAATCCTCAAATCTAAACTAACCTATTTTAAAAAAATATACTTTTGTTTGCATTGTTCATTCTTTTACTGACATACTTAATATTTAGCTTCCTATAGGAATGGACAATCAATTCTTTTTTTCTGACATAAACAATATTTAACTATTCTAATAGAATTTAACCATAGAGTAATTTCTCACGTTCAATTTATTAACTTTGCCTACAGGGTTCGATTCTAAGCTTATTTTGATCTCATTTTCACTCCTCTAATATTCTTCTTATTTACAAGGAAAAGGGACATCCCTTTCCTGTATCATATATCTATAAGTTGATGTCTTCGTAGACCACAGTTCTTCGTGATTGAATTGATTCTTTAATTGAAAATATTTTTTAAAATATGCTTGAGAGAGAAAGAATAAATATAAAACTGATCTATCTTTACATCATCAACGTTCTCATCCCCATCTGACATCAAGTGACATGAATGCTTCTCTTCTTAGGAGGCTCTATTATTTGAAATGCTTCTGGGGTTGACATTTACTCCTGATCTAAAATGGAATACGTTCATCAAATCTGTTACCAAGGTTACTGGAATAAGTGATGGGATCTTACTATCGATCCAGTAGATATCAACCTACCGATGCGAAACTCTACATATATAAGAGCCAGGTACGTCCAGAGATGGAGTATTGCTGTCACATCTCGGTAGGAGCTGCTGGGAAGGACTTATCTTGCCCTGACAAAGTTCAGAATAGAATTCGTAGCCCTTTTCTCTTCCTTACAGCCTCTTTCTCACAGAAGAGACGTTGCGAGCCTATCTGTTTATCGTTACTTTCATGGCTAGAGCTCGCCTGAGCTTCAATCTATGGTCCCCCGTTGCCAAACATTAACGAGAAACGCTGGTTTCCCCACTCTTCATATGCACACCTGTGGAACTCTCTTCCGTTTACTTGCTTTCCAGCTGATTAAAATATATCCGTCTTCAAGTCCAATGTAAACAAGTTTTTGATGAGCCGTTCTCCTTAGTAAATCAGTGTTACCAAATTTACACCTCTAACGATCACTGATATTGTCATTTGGACCACTGTACACTCTTAGTCCCTTATCCTCGAGTGGCCCCAGAGCCTTGATAATGTTGATACCCTTGAACAAAATAATATATCTATATTTTTTTTTTACGCGCCAGATAACAAAAACTTTGTTCCTGAAAATAATAACCATAATTTTCCAAGATATTTTAATCGATCTGCAGGCTTCGAATCAACTATTTTTTTTAAAACTTCGTCGACTTAGTCAATCGAGCCGAATCCGCAACCTTTCACCAAGTGTTGCATTGAGCGGAGAAAACTGTAGTCTGACAGCGCATAGTCAGAATTGTAGGCTGAACATGTAAAATCCTCAAAGTGGAAAGTGTTCAACTGAGCTTCAATCTATGGTCCCCCCTCGCCAAACTTTCACAAGAAACACTCGTCTAGCTGTAAACACTATCAATATTTTCCCCCACTCTTTATCTTTGCCCAAACCTAAACGTAGATTCCATGAACAAAGCTTCTTTCTTAGAACTGCACGCCTGTGGAATTGTCTTCCGTTTTCCTGCTTTCCGGCTGACTACAATATGGTTGTGTTCAAGTCTAAAGTAAATAAGTTCTTGATGAGCCGTTCCATATAAGTTATTAAATTTACCAAATTTTCATTACTAATGATTACTATATTGACCAATTTCTACTGTACACTCTTTAACCCTTATCCTTGAGTGGCCTCTGGGCCTTGATAATGTGGTGACGCCTTTGTAAAAAAAAAAAAATTAAAAAAAAAAGCCGTGCAGCTGCGAAAACTTGACCAAGTTCACCAGCCAATTCTCGAGTGCAGAATCTGAACGCTTGTACCACTTTAAGATGCCGCACATGCAATTGTTTCTTTACGTCCGGCAGCACCAATTTTCATCTTACGACTTTCTGGTTGGAAGGCCTCGCTTCCAGCAGTTACGGATAGAAGCTCGCAGCTCTATTTTATCTATTGCCTCCTGGAATAGAAAGATAGAGATCAAAATAACAATATACTGAAAAAAAAAAAAACTAATAAATAAATAAAAATCGCATAAAAATTCAATTTTTACAAGTGTTTATGAATTAATACAATATACTAGATAAGATGCGCACTGTCCGAGCAGGACTTTGCCGTACGCTCATTTACTCGCTTCAGTTTGTGTTTTTTATTTTTTTTTATTTTTACATAAGTCATCGCGTATCAGACGCCCATAGGCCACTCGAGGATAAGAGTTAAAGAGTGTTCAGTAGTCAATACAACAATATCATATTAATTCTTATTAGTACAAATTTGGGAAATGGGACGGCTCATCAGGAAGTTGTTTACGTTTGACTTGAAGACGACCGTATTGTAGTTAGCAGGAAAGCAGACAAGCAGAAAACAGTTTCGCATCTGTGCAGTTCTAAAAAAATATAAGCTTTGTTAATGGAATGCATTAAGTGGATGTAGGAAGAGCAAATGTTGCTTATGTGTTTAAAGTTTAACTATGTTCTGAATTAACTGAAATCCGACTATAAACTTTAAAGAAAATTGGTTATATAGATGTTTAAATAACATATGAGAGAGATATAGATATACATTATAGATATATATTTTATATATAGATATATATTCTATATATATATTATAGATATGTTATATATTATAGATATGTTATATATTATAGATATATATTATAGATATGTTATATATTATAGATATGTTATATTATATATATATTATATAATATATATTATATATATATATTATATAATATATATTATATATATATATTATATAATATATATTATAGATATATATTATATATAATACATATATTATATAAATTGGTTGTACAGAGGTTTATACTTATATTACACATAAATATTGAAACAGTTACAAACCATCAAAATTGTATACAGTTGTTTAGTATCACAGGCATATAATTTTATATATATATATTATCATTTTTATTATATATATATATATATATATATAGATAATATAAAACAATTTATATAATATATATTATATGAATTGGTTTATACTTATATTGTTACACATAAATAATGAAACAATTACAAAAAATAAAAATGGTTTACATGTGTTAAGTATCACAAACATATTTTACCAAAGATGCACTAATGATGCCACAACTTTGTGTGTGCACTATCCTTAAGTGATAATTCATGAAGAGCCGAATCAAATATAACCTTAACATTTGACCTTGGCCAAGAAAATTGTGTGCATGTTTGGTCATGATCCGTCGAACGGTGTGAGCTATAGGAGTGTAATATATAGCTATTGCTTTGACCTTTACTTTTGAAAATAGGGTGCAGATGGAAGGCCATCATATCAGATCGACTTATGATCAATCTTGTATTGTGGGCAGGAGGAGGGTATATACATATCAGCTATGACCTTGACATTTGACCTTAAACTAGAAAAAGTGTGAGCACCATTCATAGGTGGGGGAAACATCATCATGCCAGGTTCTTTCATGATCGGTCCAGTGATGTGGGCTGTAGGAAAGTTGTACACGCATACACACACACACACACACACACACACACACAAACGCATTCATAGGGTCCCGATTTAGAATATCGCTTGATTCTGCCACATTGATGAGAGATAGACGACCAAACCCGTGTCAGGGGAGAAATATCTTTTAAACAATATACAGGCCGCTTCCGAGATAGGGTTACCAAACTTGTAGAAAGGAAAATCATTCCCAAATTGCACTTAGGTGAAAATGCGCTTGCGTATAAATAGTTAAATTTATTTCAGAACTATCGCAAAACATAAATAAATAACATCTACGTAAATGGCGATATATCTAGCAGTCGCTCGAGATAGATCAGTGGTGGATGTCTTCTTTTCATGGGGGTCCCGATTAAAATCTCGCTAGATACAGCCACACTGATGAGTCGTAGACGACGTAAAATGTGCCAGTGCATACTTACGTTTGGAATATATATATATATATATATATATATATATATATATATATATATATATATATATATGTATGAGTGAGATAGTGAAAGTTTATTAAGAAGCCGATGATATATTGCTACGCCAAGAATGTCTCAAAACGCATATTATGACATTACCTTTTCAGATAATTCTGAACTACACGCTGCTTCTTTTGTTTCAGCTCATTTGCCTAGTGCTCTTTAGCAGTTCAGGGCTGATACATCATCATAATATTTCAAATAACTGTTAGCTTGCAGGATTTTCTATCTGTTGGATGGTTCTTATTTATTTTTAAGCTACGTTTGTTTAAATCTAATGCTCATAGGCATATCACTTTTTGGCGATAGTCGCAGTTCGTGCGTGTTAGCTTTATACATTATATGGCTTCACGACTCTTAAGTTATGTTTTTTCTTTTTTTTTACATAGAAGTCACCATTTACCAAGGACCTGAGGCTACTCGAGAATAAGGTTTAAAGATTGTACAGTATCAGAATCATTGTACTCTTTAGTAGTGGAATTTCGGTAATTTTGTTAACTTAAGTTGAACGGCTCATCAAGAATTTGTTTACATTGGACTTGAATACGGTCATATTGTAGTCAGCTGGAAAGCATGTGCAGGAATGCAGTTTAAAGCAGGATACTTTTTACATGAGATCTACGTTTAAGTTTAGGCACAAATAAAGAGTAAGCGAAATTATTAATAGTGTTTTCAGCTAGACGAGTGTTTCTCATGCAAGTTTGACGAGGGGGACAATAAATTGGAGCTCAGACAAGCACTTGCCATAAAAATAATGATTCATTAAAAAACTCCAAAGACTCTAATTCTTTCATAAACCGTAAGTGAGCTCTTTTAAGCAACATAGGTCTGCAAAATCACGAATTGTTCTATTCCATACGAAAGTGCGGTTGATTTTCGAAAATGTCGTTAATTTTCACTTAAATGTACAGGGCATAAAGTGCGCGAGACCGGACAGTTAAATAGAAACCCCAGTTTAGGTGACTGGCTCAATCTAGGATGAGATGCACCGAACACTGTCAACGTTTAGCGATATTAATATTAGCGTAGAACTAAATGTCAGAAATCGGTCATCTAGACAAATAAGAAATAGACAGACAAAGCCGTTAGTAAATCTTCGAGGTCGCGTGTAAACATAAAATGAGGGACGAAAGACAAAGTGAAGTGAATATACAAAGTGTCCGCGACATGGACGATCAATTATTAATCTCCGGTCTGACTGTAAAATTCCCCAGGGGGTAAACGGGACTCGAACTTATAGTGTAGGCTCCTCACTACCAGCCGATTGAGACGAAAGAGACAGAAAAGATAGGGTCACACTTATAGAGAAGAACTCTTGATGAGACAGATATAAAGTATGTAATAGAGAGGGAGGGGGAGAGAGGTTGGCGGAAAGAGTAGCGCAGAGAGACCAGTAACGGACAGGGCGATAAATGACTATAGTGACAAAGACGCACTGTAAAGGAGAGAAAGTAAGATACGGTGAAGTGACACAAAGAGAGAGAGAGAGGGGGGATAGAGAGAGATAAAGAGAAGAGAGAAAATTAATGCAGCATTATCTGTTTCTTTTCAGTAAAACATACTCTAGGGTACAAACGTGACTGAGAATAAAAATTTACAATATATATACTATCAGACGAATGAGAGTTAGAGAGAGAGGGGGTAAAGAGGAGAGAGACATACCTACAGAGAGTGAGGGGAAAGAAAAGGACATATGTAAAGAGAAAGAGGAAGCGCGGGGGAAGAGATTGAGAGGGAACGACAGTGGCAAATGTAGAGAATAATAAAATTAAGGTAGAGAGAGAGAGAGAGAGAGAGATTAAATGTATACAATAAGAAAGAAATACCACAGAGATAAAAAAAAGATATAGAATGTAATGTGAATAGAAGATACATAGATGAAAGAGAGAGAGAGAGAGAGAGAGAGATTAAATGTATACAATAAGAAATACCACAGAGATAAAAAAAAAGATATAGAATGTAATGTGAATAGAAGATACATAGATGAGAGAGAGAGAGAGAGAGAGAGAGAATACACACAATCACAAACGAGGTGCGTTCAATAAATTTCGAGACTTATTTCGAAAATGCACTTTTATTGGTATTAGACACTTGACATTGTAGTTCCGTCGTGAAGTAAAATTCTCCAGCCGCAATGCAAGTCTCATGGAAGTCCTATGGTGTTAGCGTGCCAATGACCCTCATCATTATCTGTTTTATCTCCTCAATTTTCTCATAACGGCAGCCTCTACGGTTTTCCTTAAGCCTAGGAAAATAACCAAAAGTCACAGGGAGTAAGGTCTGGACTAGAGGGAAGAGAGGGTATTGTCATGATGCCCACCCAAAATAGTTTGTGACAAGGGTGGAGTTTTAGACTGCACCCTTGGGAGAAACCGCGAAATTTTTCCGCATTCTCAGTTCTCGCTACTAATTGTGTGTACACTTCCCACACCGACATTAAACTGTTAATTTATTGCCTCTATAGACACACTGTGGTTTTTATTCATAGAATTCTTTTATTTTGCTACTCAGCTCTTGGATTCTGACTTCCTTACTTTTTATTTTTCCCACGCCTTGCTTTCTCGATCTTTTTAAGTTACTCAAAAACCGATGTTCGATTCAGGCAAGGTAGTTAAAAAGAAGTTGGATAATTCCATACACTTCTGTTGATTTGTTCCAAGCTTAAAACAGCACTTTTTATATAGTTTATTAGTATATATTCTGATGACACCACGCGCTACAGCAAACACGACGGGAAAACAAATGAACAGATATCGAAAGAAATGGCAGAAACGCTAGAGGATGACCTCCGATCTGTAGTGGGATGGGGACAAAAATGTATGGTGACATTCAATGCTGCCAAGACTAAATTTCATTCAATAATTACAGGAAACGTTCTCTTACTACAAATAGCAATGGCCAAATACTCTTTCTCTGAAAGCACATCTTTTAGACTCTTCGCCCTAACATTCATAGGAAACATGAGTTGGAACAATTACATTGAGAATACTGCGAAGAAGGTAGGTTCTCTCTACCGTGCTTGAAAGATACTAACGCCCGAATGTATCCTGTACCTCTATAAGGCCACCATTCGCCCATGTATGGAGTATTGCTGTCATATTTGGGCTGATGTATCTGCTACTAGTCTCTCGCTCCTAGACAAGGTTCAAAAGAGAGTCGCCAAACTGATAGGTCCTGACCTGTCATCTAAACTTCAGCCTCTGTCCTATCGACGAAATGTTGCATCCCTCTGCCTGTTCTACAAGTGCTTTAACGGTGAATGCTCCGACGAACTGCAAGCACTTGCACCCCATCGACGTAAATACCCCCATCAAACCTGACAAGCAGCAAAATCCCACCCCTTCACAGTAGGGATCCCTAGATGTAAGAGGGCCTTCTCATCCAGTAGTTTCTTCCCCAGGACCGATAGACTTTGGAATTCCCTATCCGGGTCCCTGCTTCCCCAACTGTACTGACATGCAGAAGTTCAGGATGAACGTTAACCGACATCTTGCTGCCCAACTCCCTACATAGTGCGCCTATAGCTTATGTCCCTGATAGTAGCTCCTCTACATCAAAGTGGCAACGTGCCTTGTTTGGGGGGGGGGAAATATAATAAAAAAAATGTTTTATATATCTTTCTTCTGAAATGTATTCACGTTCGGATTGGATTTTTTTTTTTTAATTCAACGGCTATTTTAGTAGAGGGTGTCCCAAATTCATGTTGTAACTGTTCATTTATGCCTAAAATCATACAAGTATGTAAGTCATCTAAGAATGTTTTTTCTTTACATAGGCATCACACCTTATCAAGGCCCAGGGGGCCACTCAAGGATAAGGGTTAAAGAGTATAAAGTAGTCAATTGGAAAATATATAATTGTCAGTAATGGAAATTCAGTAAAGTTGTTCAGTTAAGGGGAACGGTTTATTAAGAACTTGTTTACATTGGACTTGAAGACAATCATATTGTAGCCAGCTGCAAAGCAGGAAAACGGAAAACAGTTCCACAGGCGTGCAGTTTTAAGAAAGAAAGAAAGGCACAGATAAATAGTGGGAGAATTATTGATAGTGTTTTCAGCTAGAGAAGTATTTCTTGTAAAAGTTTAGCGAGGAAGACCATAATTTGAAGCTCAGTCGAGCACTTGCCATGAAAATAACGATAAAACGAAGACAAACTCGCTACACCTCTTCTATGAGAAAGATGTTGCAGGGAAGAAAAAAGGACATCTCCTATGAGGCTACGAAGTCTATTTTGAACTCTATCAGGGCAGGATAAGTCCTTTCTAGCAGCTCCTGCCCAGATGTGGCAACAGTAATCCATCCTTGGACGAACTTGGCTCTTATATAGATAGAGAATTGCATCAGCAGTGAGATATCTACTGGATCAATAGAATGATCCCACCATTTTCTCTAGTGGCTTTGGTGACAGATTTGATGTACGTGTTCCATTTAAGATGTATAGCAACAAGATACTGAATTTTCAAAGGCGTTCTACAATTTTTATGGCTGCATTAAAAAAGTAAAGAAACTTACTTAACGCACTTTGTTGTGCATCTTTTTTTTTTTAAACAAAATGTCTCCCGCGTTTCTTCTGACCTCAGATTAAAGCTGGCGCGAATGTGTTTGTAAGCAATTGCTTCATTTTCACTCTCTATCACACACCCACACACACACACACACACACACACACATATATATATATATATATATCAGCGAAAATGTATGTATGTATGTGTGTTCGCTTTTTCTGTGTGTCTACAAAAGGCTTCTTCCAGAGAAGCGTTCGCTCGCTTAACAACTTTTTAAAACTTTTTATATCACATACAAATCGTAATATC
>NC_136522.1:55771469-55781469 GCF_053919585.1 Euprymna scolopes | reverse complement strand
AGTCAGTTAATTTAGTAAGACTATCTCGTACTAATCGTACTACACAACACATTTAATCCTCCAATTAACATGAGAGTAAATTAGCCAAAACTAATATGGAACCGAGACACGTTAGAGTACAATCTACCAGAGGATGAAAAACTGAAACGGGTTTCTCCACTAGCTTGAATTGAAACAACGCAATATAACTGCCACACTAAAACTTTTCCAACATTTTCTAATCAACTTGCTCATCGATTGTCTGGAGTAAAATTATTCCCCAGGTCGGACAATGTCAATTTGAAACATGTTCATTATACGGCTCACTTGATCTATGGCCAATGGCCATTACGGCGACCGTCCTGTCTTACGGTTAGTGGGCAGTCACCACAAATAAATAGGCGAAGTGTGATAAATTGATTGAATTTAATAATGAAAAGATGTTGGTCGTTTTCCTGTATAAAGAGATCAGGATCATATGTAAATAGCATAACTTGAATCACGATCAGAAAGTGGTGTCATCGTCAGAATGTTGGAAGTTTTTTTTGTTAAATTCTCACTGATTTTGATAGCGTTCCGCTTGACTATAGACATAATCTATATATCTATAAAAGTTAAATTGCCGCAGTTAAGTGTGTGTGTGTGTATTTAACTACCGAACTACTTTACAGACTCGCGATTTGACATAAGGGGTATTGAGATAGGGATACTCTTTTAAATCCGATTTTTGTCAGAATTTTGGCTGACAAATGATTAAAGCTAAACAGATTTTACCTTTTGCGATCTCTAGAAAACTATTCAGCCAATTTTAGATCAAAGCATTTGGAATTTTACATAAAGAGTCTTCAGACATGCAGCAAGCGTTTTAATCAGTTTCTAAACGAACAGTTGAAAGAGTTGGTCTTTGCAGGCTCTACCAAACTCCTCCGTCAATTCTGGATATAACACTTGAAATAGTTTTTATTATTACAATGGATTCAGCACGAAGGAAACCAAACACCCTATTTAACAGAACAGGTGGGCATTGATATAATAAGGTTAAGACAAACACATCACTATAGAAGGATAATAAAATAACCAGAAAATTGAAAACACTACAAAACTGTGGCCATGGTATTCAGAAGTGAAAAGAAAATTAATGTTATATATATGTATGTATGTATATGTATATATATATATATATATATATATATATATATATATATATATATATATATATACTAGCATGGGTGCCTGGCGTTTCCCGGGTGTTTTTAGGTGTATGCTGAGAAAAAAAAAACAAAAACAAACAAAAAAAGGTAAATCGTTTTTACTTTGACCCCTATTATGACCCCTTAAACTTTATTGTTTAGGGCTCAAATAAAGTTATTAAGTTAGATCCCTCTCCGAGTAATCTATATCTATAATTTCATGTGTTTAGCACCGTGGTAGAGGTTTAGGTTTCTTATCACGAGGTGCCGCTTTCGAATCTCGCTAGATTCAACCACTCTGATGAGTCGTGGACGACGAAACGCGTGTCAGTGGATAATTATATTTTAAAAATTATATATAGAATAACAGTATAGTTACATTCACAGATCCAACTATATATTTCTCGAGCAAAAGTGTTCCTCAACCTCTTGTTAATAAAAGATGGCCGCCAGAAAAACACGATGTTGAGTCTTTAATGAACTGTTTCCTTCTTGCAGCATACTATTGTCGCGCATTTTTCTTCCTCCGCAAAAAAATTTCTAATTATTCTTAAGAGTATATTCGAATATAGACGATATTAACAAAATAACTGTTTATTACCTTATGAAATGTATCTGCAACAGATATACCGACATTTTAATATGCTGGAGGAGCTGTTTTGCATCAAAAATAAATAATTAGATCTTGAAATGTACTATACTATACTGTTGTTTTTTTTATATGTGATCTGTTATATTGAATATACATTGAACTTCTAAACAAAAAGGATTGGTATACAGAAAGCGTGAAATATACCTTAAAATACATATTTTTACAAAACAAGACACATATATATGGTTTCCTAATAAAATGTACACACTCTTTTAATTATATAAACTTGCTACATGAATACGCTATGTCACGTTCCCGAGAGGTGTTTAGGAATAAAGAATGCCACTTCCAACAAAATGGAGCATTTCCCGACTATCATCATGACGTAAAAGCATATCTTGATAGTTACCTGCGAGACAGATAGTTAGGACAGATCTAGAAGTGTAAGCCATTTTGAGTTTCAGAACAGTTTCAGATGGTTCGCTGTTACACACAAGTCGTGGGAGGTGACTTGGTTGTAGTAGACAGTTCCACAGAACAAAATATTCTTACCGTGTCGAAACCCGGGAAAGAACATGTGAAATTGCTCCAGAAAAGGTTTAATATTTATGAAGCAATTCTGGTTTCTGATTGGTTTGTAGCAGAACGTGAATTAATTTGATTCGTCACTTCTTAGCAGCATCGATTATAAATAGAATCGTCCGACTGTGTGGGATCATACCCCATTAGTGTTCCAAAATATTGCAAAAACAGAAAAGAAAATATCGAGCACTGTCAACGCTCACCGGATTTGACCCCCCCCCCTATGAATTTTTCTCTTTAATTGGGCGGGGGTGGATGAGTTGAGGCATGTTAAACACAGGATTCACACCACAACACTAGCTACAATGAACAAGCTGAAAGCAACCATTGAAAGAAAATGGGTCAACATATCAAGTGAACTGAGTAGGAACATTTTTGAGTCCATCACTGAACGGTGTCACACTGACTAATAATTTGAACATTTTCGATAATTAACTGGTTTCTATAGTTGTTCAATGTTTTGATGCATGAATCTTTTCCTTCTTAATTAAATGTTAGTTTTATGGTCATTCCCTCACGTACACACACATCCACACACACACACACACACACACACACACACACACACACACACACACGTGTGTGTGTGTGTGGAGAGAGGGAAAGTATGCTATAAGATAAAATAAGAGATAGAGCGGGCCAGGATGAGAGACTGAAAAAGACTGGAGAAATATTTCGACAAACCAAATAAACTATTTTTTTATCTCCCATTGCAATTTGCTTTTATTCAAATGCAATGAACCTCAATTCCCAGTTTTCGTTTTCTAAAGAATTTTGCTATTGCCGTTTTCTTATCGCCGGTCAGCACTTGCTGACCTAATCTTTGCTCCATAAAATAAATAAGTAATAACTCTAATAGGCAGGCCATTTTGTTATCCGCTAGTGCAAATGAGTACCTTTGTGCCTTTTCAAATGGCGTCCAATAGGAAACAACGAACAAAACATTAAGCTGAAAATTATTTTCTGGTTTGTTTTTCTTTTTTACTTCAATCAAACGCACCTGTTTGCATATACGTATGATGTAAACAATTGATGCGTCCAAACGAGTCTAAAAGAAGTCTTGTCTGTCAGTTCGTATATTTATTTAACGTGCCAAAATGATATCTATATCTCTATCCCTACTGTGTTATGTCGGGACTGAGACACTTTTCCTTCAGGACCGAGACTATTTGTATTCTCATGTAATTATTAACTAATATTAATTTTATTGATGTTGTTATTATTATTATTTATTTATTTATGTTCATCCCTATCCTGTGTGCAATCGTTATTGAGGAAGAGACGGACTTTACTCACCATTAAAAAAAGCCGACATTGTCTCTAACTCTGCCCTCTTCAGTAGTTTTATTTTTATTATCATGATTCATAACTATTAATTACATTATTTTGACCGTTTAACAATTTCATTTCAATTCCATTATACATGCGTAAATCAATTGGGTCTCATTTTTTTGCGGTTTGAATTAAACGCTTTTACGTTGCAACATTAAAAAAACTATAAAAAAACACAATCTTCTCCTACAAATGGCTAAAATAATTCACGTGAACTTTTTCGAACAGGATTGCTGGGAATGAACATTGCCCACACTACAAATTTCCAGTTCTTTCAACGGTTTTCTTTTTTTTTTTTATTTCAATACTTTTTTTGTGACCAAGAGCGGAGGTCCGCTTGAAATATAAAAAAATAACAATAAAAATATTAAATACAAAAACTAGTATCGTTTTTTATGCTTCCAAAACCCTCGTAACCTTTAAATCTCTATCCGTACTGTTATAGAAAAGTTACGTTGTGTGTGTGAGAGAGATAGTTCCTTTCTCATGGGTACCAAAACAGTGGAGCCTGTCTTTTGCGAATTTCACACACAGCTAATTAATATGTCTGCCAGTATTCTTACGTATGTGTTATACACAAATTCATCAGATAAGTATCGAAAATCACGGGTTCGAGCCTACCTTCCTACTCCAACTTTTTTTTTTTTTTTTGCTCAACCCACACCTCCAAACACTTGGGAAACGCCGGCCACACATTCTAGTCTATTATATAAATCTCACCTGTCTATTTTAATGTATGTATTCATGCATATATGTATGTCTGCCTAAAACTTTCGATAGATGCGACGGATTTTCACGAGGTCCGTATCGTTTTAAAACTCGACCCCTTGGACGACAAGTATCGTAAAATTTACTAAATACATTGCTTCTTTCACTGTCAACTCGGCAGTTTGGTACAGGGAGGGGTTGCCTTTTTCGGCGATACTTTCGAAAGTCATCACGTCTTTTCGATTGTCTAGCCTTAATTTAACCCAAGGTCACTTACGGTTTGGCGATGCAAAGGCGTTTCAAGGTATTTTCCTCCTTCGCGTTACAGGTTCAAGCCTGTCTGCCTTCTTATTACTTTTTTTTTTTTTTTGCTCATCACGCTCTTACCAACACCCGGGCAACGAGGCTAGTCTATTATATATATATATATATATATATATATATATATATTATATATATAATCACCTGTCTGTTTAAATGTATGTATGTATGTTTGCTCAAATCTTTCGTACGGATTTTCACGAAGTCGGCATTTTTTATAAGAACGAACCTTCGGATGACAAATATCGAAAAAGTATCCAAGAACAAATTCCTTTATCCTTTATTGGACAGTTTTCTACGAGGAGGGTCGTTTTTTCGCTGACACTTTTGCAACTCCTTCAAACATTGCGTTAACGACGTCGGATAAAACACGTTATTTTGACCACCCGTAGCGTCACAATCGTGGTAGTCTCATCGATAAACCGTTCTTTTTTTTACCTCTTTGTCCTCTGGCGCAATACGGGTTTCGGCCTGCTTAGTACTCCTTTTTCTTCCTCAACACACACACACACACGCCTCCAACCACCTGGGCAACGACGGGCCCACACGCCAGTATTTTATTTACAGAAATCAACTATATATTCATACAAAAATTCAATTTTTATTTGATAAATATAAAAAATTTTAAGACATGTTATCTAATTTTTATTTTATTTCTAGAATTCTATATTCTTGATGCAATTAATAGCATAAATGTTATAACAGTATTTAAAAGAACATTTCACAAAACATTTGTTTTGTTTATTTTTTCTCCTTAAAATTTCTATTCTCTCTATTTTATTTAATTCGTGTCCCTTGCTTTTATTCCCCTTTTTCTTTTTATTATATTCTGCTTATCTTTTCTCGCACTCTGTATTTTTTATTTACCTTGGCGTTTATAGTTTTCACTATTTTCTCTTTTATTATTTGTAATATTTTTCTACACAGTAAAAAACTTACACCAATATTTCCAAGTGGTTACATTTAACTCTCTATTTATAAGCGGAGCTCCTTGACACTTTGTTGGTTGAACCATAATGGGATTAATAAATTCCGTGGCCAAGTACGTCCCTGGATGTGACCCAACTAAGAACTATCGGGACACATGAAAGCGAATCCTTGCAAAACGAAAACCAAGTCATCTTCTAATCCGGAACATTTAATATTATTGCGTCAAACATGTCAAAATATTCCTCAAGATGATATTCGTCAAGTGATCAATTTCATGCCTAGAAGGGGCCTAGCATTAGAAACAGTAAAGAGAAAGTGAACCAAGTTTTAGTAATTTAATTTGGGAGCATTTATTTTTATTTTGCTTTTTTTAATGATGTTTATTGAAATAAACTATTTCTATGAGTGTCTATATTTTTCTGTCTCGTTTGTGTATGGTTTTTCTGCATATTTAATTCATCGATTTAACATCTTGTCATTTTGTGTTTTCATTCAAAACTTTTGCTGTAATTTTGGCAGTTAGTCTTGTGTATTTAGCGTGTTTCATTTTTATCGTGGTCTGTTATTTTCTTAGCTACATAGGCTTTTCTCCGACACTATGTATAGCGATAACTGTGATAATAGACAGTCATTCGATCCAATTTAGCAGCAATCTCTTACAACCAATTATTTTGTACTTTCTCTGCAAATATATCCTCTTATTTACGCTAGCTTCTTTACTTTTCTTAGATTTTCTACCATTACAGGCCAAAATAATTTTGTAGTTCTGCCTCGTGTTATCTTTTTAATATTCGGCGTTATTTAGAAGGAATCTCTTGCAACTAGTTTCAGGACGAGTAATAGGAATCTGTACGGAATCTGTAAAATGTGCACCAATTTTCTGATGCAAAACACGATATTGCAATCGTTTCTTTTTGATTTTGTTTAAAAAAATTCTTCTATCGTTGGTAGTAATGTTTAAATAATGAATATGTATTGATTTCAGACCACCCGTAAAACTAAATTCAAAATACTATCCCACATAAATGTATTTTAACGTTTAAGGAAATATTTTCATGTTTAACATGTTTGCTTTTAATCGAAAAAGAATTACAACTATCTAATTAAATCTATATATCTATAAAAGTGAACGTGTCTGTGTGTCTGTGTGTGTGTCTGTCTGTGTACATTTCCCTACGCAATAACTCTGTCAATTTTTAGTCTATAGACTAGAAATTTGAAATACCGGGTACTGAGATTTGGGAAAATCGATGTGACGGGTGTCAGCCAGAAATTTGGCTGTTAAGGGGTCAAATTTCAACGATTTGACCATTAAGAACTCTACCAAACTCCTCCGACAATTTTGGGTCTAGACACTTGAAATTGTAGATATAGATTCCTTGAACCTGGATCTAATTTAATAAAGTGATTTGAGCCCGAAACTATAAATTTTAAGGGGTCATAATAGGGGTCAAATTTTTAAAAATTAACCATTTTTTTTGTTTTTTTTGCTTTTTTTGCACAGCATACACCTCCAAACACCCGAGCAACGCCGGGAACCCTCTGCTAGTATTTAAATATTTATAAGGAATCAAAATCGGTAATTATATCGGAATCATCCCATCAGTATCTGAAACCCATTGCTTCTGTGTTTTCTGCAAATATATACGCTTGTTTACGTACCTTCTACGTTTCTTCTCTACCATTCCAAACTAAAATAATTTGAAATGCTTTTTTTTTTAATACTAGCATGGGTGCCCGGCGTTGCCCGGGTGTTTGGATGTGTATGTTGAGTAAAAACAAAACAAAAAACAAAGTGGTAGCAGGAAGGCAGGCTCGAATCCGTACCACAAAGGAGGAAAAATAGGGGGGAAAACGTGACGTCTTCGCTGATACGATGACCGCCAAAGCGGAAGTGACGTATGGTTTAAATTAAGGCTCAACAATCGATAAGACGGAATGACTTTCGAAAATATCGGTGAAAAAAGTGACCCCTCCCTGTTCAAAAGTGCCCAGTTGAGGGTGAAGAAATTAATGTTTTCGCGAATTTTTCGGTACTTGTCGTCTGAAGGGTCGAACTTCAAAACGATACTGATCTTGTGAAAATCCGTCGCCTCTGTCGAAAGTTCTAGGTAAAAATGCAAACATACATGCATACATTTATATATTGGAAGCTCAAATTTTCGACCCAAACAAATGAAATAACTTGCACTATCTCTGAATACCCTTTCTGTAAAATTCCAAATGTTTAGAGCAGAAATTGCCTGAGTACTTTGGTAGATACCGGAGAGGTCAATTTTTTTTAAAAATTGAATCCCTATTATGACCCCGTAACATTTATTGTTTTGGGTTCAAAGACCGTTATTAAGTTCGATCCATGACCAAGGAACCTATATCTAAAATTTAAATTGTTTATACCCAAAATTGTCGAAGGAGTTTGGTAGAGTTCTCAATGGATATATCGTTGAACTTTTACCCCTCAACGGCCAAATTTCTGGCCGAAAATGGATTACAAATATTTCCCCAAATCTCAATACTCTGTATCATAAATTTCGAGTCTGTAGACTGAAAATTGACCGAGTTATTGCGCAGGGAAAAGTACACACCGACACTAAAACTTTTATAGACATATAGAATACTAGCATTTCAGCCCGGCGTTGCCTGGGTGTTTGGTTGTGTATGTTTAGCAAAAAAAAAAAAAAGAGGTAGTAGGAAGACGGGCTCGAACCCGTCTCGCAAAGGGGACAAGAACGGCAAAAACCTCTGACGTCTATGCTGTTACGACCACCGCTAAACCGGAAGTGACATTTGTTTTTTAATTAAAGCTAGACAATCGAAAGAAGAGGATGACTTTCCAAAATATCGGCGAAAAAAGCGATCCCCGCCCTTGTAGAAAACTGTCCAGTTTAAGGTGAAGATATTAATGTTTTAGCCAATTTTTCGATATTGGTCGTCTTAAAGGTCGAACTTCAAAACTATACTGCTCTTGAGAAAATCTTTCGCCTCTGTCGAAAGTGTTGAACAGACATGCAAACATACATACATACATTTATATATAGGTACTAAACATTTTCGACCCAAACTGATTAAGGAGCTTGCCCTATCTCTGAATACCCTTTATGTAAAATTTTAAATTTGTAGACTCGAAAGTGTCTGAGTAATTCGGTAGAAACCGCAAAGGTCATTTTTTTTAACGTTGACCCCTACTATAACCCATTAACATTTCTTGTTTTCGGCTCAAAGCAAGTTATTAAGTTAGATCCATGTCAAAGAACCTATATCTAAAATTTCAAGTGTTCAGACCCAAAATTCTCGGAGGAGTTTGGTAGAGTTCTCAAAGGGCAAATCGTTGAACTTTGACCCCTTAACGGCCAAATTTCTGTCTCAAAACGAATTACAAAGATTCTCAAACATCTCAGTACCCTGTATGTCAAATTTCGCGTCTGTAGACTGAAAATTGGCAGTGTTATTGCGTTGGAAAATCTACACAGACACATTCATTTTTATAGATCTATAGATATGCTATTTATTTTCTATTATATCAAAAATAAATACAAACTTATTTCATGTATGCCCGTATATTTATCCTGAAGCCTTAAAGAACCTATAGAGTATAAACTAATAGATCGTCTACCATCGAATTTGATGTAGCCACGGGCTGTTTATGTAACGGCACTTTATTATAAGAACAAGGTATGTACAAACAGTGAACAACGGTTATGAGGGAGGCAGTCCAGAAATATCAAGTTTAAAATATTCTACGTCTATTCAATTGTTCTAAGTGGTTTTAGCACGGAATTTTATTTAGATTACATTAATTTATGATATGGGAAGAAGAGGCTGTAAGAAATAGACATTAGAGCGAAAGATATAAATGGAGAGAGAGGGTGAGATTTTCCTCAATAATAAATAAGGAGTGCGAGTAAAATAACACTATTTTTATGTAGAATTTTGCTCGTTAGAAACGGCCAAAAGAAATAGTCAATTGACGTTTCTGAATGTTTTAGATGAGGATTGGTTATTCGTATTAGTCATAGGACTACTGTTTTCGTTTTGAGTGTGATTTTCACCACGTTTCGATCGATGTAACCTCCGACCTTTCGGTGTATCTTGTCGAACTCGGGAATTTTTCTGGCGACTCGGGAATTTGAACGAAATTTCGGGCGAAACCCTTTATTTACTTCACGCGTGTAGCGTGTTCTTGTTCCGTCAGCCATAACTGAATAGAGGTCTTAAGTAACTCGCAATTGTATTTCTCGGTTGCCCACTCTGACGATTGAACCTTCAACCTTCAGGAGAATATCATTTTTGTACAATTTATTTTTCAAAGTGCTATAACCATTGCGCCATGTGCCCACAAGAAGGTCGGAGGTTACATCGACCGAAA
>NC_136522.1:55756469-55766469 GCF_053919585.1 Euprymna scolopes | reverse complement strand
AGAATTAACCTGATATCTCAAGTATACAACCTGCATCACGAAGCGCGGATAACGAAAACACGACGTTAAACAAATGTAGAATGATTGCAAATAATTATTTTATTTGGTTTAAACGAAAATGGCCTCAGAGTTTTTTCTTTGTTTTTCGATTTCCGGCATAAGTGAAGATGCAGTTTATTTCAGGTATGCCCTGACGCCAGACGACGAAGACACCGACACGAAACCAGATTGACGGCCGAAGAGAACAATGTTGTCACACGGACTTGGGGTCATGCACGTTTAACGTGCCTTGAGCAGCGGAGGTATGTTTTCCAGGGACCAGTACGAGTCTGGTCACGCTGGAGGGGTCCACCACTAGACGACGCAGGCCCGGGACATCGTTCTCGTTACAACGTGATGCACGTGAGATGTCCCGTTACAATAATACACTAATATTCCAATAATAGCATTATAGTAAGCATCGATGCCACCGTTCGGTCTCGAAGACAACGGATACTCCCTGTAAGGGCAGATACACGTGTAATTGTGAGGCAAGGGTTGCGCAATCATCAACCACGCCTCTCCTTAATCGGCACTGTTTGAGTCCAATGGCAAGGAGAAGTCCAGGACGACTGGAAAAAATGCCGAGATAAGCCGAGAGTACATACAGCATCTGGAATTCCCAAATGATCGCCCATTCAGTACTGACCTGGTTCATCGTTACTTAACCGGTGATCCAGCGAGAACCGGTGTGTCAACGTGATTATGCCGTATAAAATGTCAAAAGTAAACGATAAAATTAGCTCTAAGCGTGAGTTTTTGTGAGAATCATATTACTAAGAAATAGTGTTGGAGTTTATTCGTATTATTTGGATTCTTCTAACTACTGTCCTCATTTCAGGCGTCATATTCACAACGTTTCAGCCGCTGTTACACGTGACGAACTGGTTAGAATAGTTTCAGAATTAATTGTAAAAGTGATATTTTCCTGAAGGTTAGAGGTACAATTCTCGATGTGGCGGACGGAAAAATACAATTGCGAATTATTCAAGACCTCTCTCCAATTATGGGTGACGGAACAAAACCCTACTTCTCCATTAAGTAAATAAAATAATTCCGTTCGAAATTCTACCCAGATTTCTCTGTTCGACAGAAATGTTCCCGAGTTTGATACTCTACACCTGAAGAAAATCGGAGGTTACATCGATGGAAACGTTGTGAAAATAAGGGACTAAACGAGAACAAAATCCGAAAAATCGAAATAATACGATTTTTTGTAATGTATCCATTATTACTTATGGTTATGAGAACAGCATATTCTTATCATTTTGACACTCGAGTGTATATCCGTTGATGTCGTATATGATTTTATATAGAGTGATGTCGTTCTCGGTTGATTAACTGTGTCTAATTGTGTAGTATATATACTCGAGTTATAACAATTAGAAGAACATGCTGTTGGCATATCCCTAATGATTTATCCATTTGGTTGCCATAGCAGTTTTTGGTTGGATATTTTCAATCTGATACGGTTTAAATATCGCACTTTCGCTTACTACCTCAAAACTGTAATGAAAACGTGCGAAAAGAAGCGCTTAACCAAGTTGAGATGAAGAGAGAAAGAAGGTCATATTTTGTAACAAGAACAAATAAGGATAAATCTCATAAAAATGTCATTGTATGTGGTTTTAACGATTTTGTTTCTAAAATTAGACGGTCTATAAATTGAACGTCATCATTGATCAGATCATTTTCAGATTTTGATGTGAAACATCATACCTGCCGTAAAATCCAAGTTGATATCTACATATTATTTAAAATATATGCATTTATTTATACACCCGGAAGGAGCAGCACACAACAGCAGTTTGTGTATATTCGTTGGCTAGAATAACTTGAAATAAAGACGGAATATTGATGAATATAGAATTTTGTTTTTTCCTTCTAAATTCCCAAATACGTAGGAATATTTTTCTCTTGTTTTCATCAAATTATATACATATATATATATATATATATATATATATATATATATATATATACATATATATATATACGTATATGCATGTATACATACATATTTCTGTGTGTGTGTATATATACATATACGTGTATGTTTGTGTATATACATGTATACACACATGTCTGTGTGTGTGTATATATATATATACATACGTATATGTTTGTGTATATACATGTATACACACGTCTGTGTGTGTGTATATATATATATATACATATGTATATGTTTGTGTATATACATGTATACACACATATGTCTGTGTGTGTATATATATACATACGTATGTTTGTGTATATACATATATGTCTGTATATATATATGTGTGTGTGTCTATGTATATGTACTTATATATATATATATATATATATATATATATATATATATATGCACGCGTGTGTGTACGTATATACATAAATAAACGGATATAAGCAAATAAATTTACCTGCCTTCAAATAAAATATCATTAAACGCAAAGAAAAAAATCACGAACAAATAAAGGATTAGCTTGATATGTGTGTTTATTTTTTTTTTTCATCCGATATGCCGAAAATAAACTAACGAGCATCACTTTTTTTTTCCTAAATAATAATAATAATAATAATAATAAAATGAGATGGAAATAAAATCGCAGCAATCCTTAGATTAGAAAATGTCTTATCTGTATATTCCGGGTGACAGCTGCCATTAAATCCGGGTGGGATAAAACTCACCACATTTTGCGAAGCGATATGTTAAAACACGCTCGTGACATGATAACAAATTCAATCTACGAAATGAAATGTTAATGGTGAAGAAAGTTGAAAAAATATTTTTGATGATGCATCGAGCAGCGTTTATATATTCAGTGACAATTAGTGACATTGCTAAACATTTTGAATGTTTTATGTAATATTTACTGACCGATGTATGAATATCTACAATTATATAAATGCAAATTTGTCTGTGGGTGTGAGAGTTCGTTGCTTCTAGATTCCGGAACGGTTAAACATATTTTCTTTAAATTTTACTGAACATTTGTGTATAAGTCTGGGAGTCAAGTTTTGTATCTGAATACGACCGTTATTTTAATTTATCTATTATCTGTAGAGCCATTTTTCCATGTCGCCGCTTAGCAACAATGATAGAAAAATGGGTCCTTAAAATTCTATTGTGGGGAAGTTAATAGCGTTTTCTTTTTTTTCTTTTTTGCATAATGTAGGTGCAAACTCCGCACGTAAATTTCTTAATAAAATTCAAATAATTTTAGAGGATTGTAAAATTTACGTGATTTTTTTAAAATTTTATTTATTCATTTGTATTCTTTTCTTTTTTTTTCAAATCTTTTGCATGATCTGGAGTTTCAAACGTCGCAAGTAAATTTCTTTTTTTTTTCATCAGTTAACTGTAAAGAAGTGTATATAAAATGATTTTATAAAAAAGAGGGGATTCTCTCGAGTGCAATGTAGAACAATATATATTTGCGGACTAAGTTACTGTATGGATGCATGTGACGCTTCGCCCGGGTTATTTCACGGATTCCGGTAACAATAAAAATATAGCAGTGTGAAATATTCGTTGATCATCATCCAATCCTGGGCAACGTCGGCTCTTCCTGCTAGTTATTTATATAAGGTTGTAGGCGTTGGAAACAGAATTGCAAACTTTTGCTTTGTTAACTGAACGTAGCTGTTATATTAAGTAACGAAAAGCAGGCAAGGATTAGACTCTCGTCCTTTATTTTAGGTATTTCCAACATCGCACATTTTCTAAATAATTAAACAATTCATTTCTCTTTTTTCTGGCCACATGTGATTTTTTGTCTCGTCTCACACGACACGTCTAGAATACCACTCATCTAAACAGTTATGTCTCGAACACGTCCTTCTCCGCTTTCTCGTATCTCGAACACGAACACGTCTCGAATCCTTTGTCTCAGAAACATCTCCTCGCCTCCCGTGTGTCCTTTTGATCTCTTCTGTGAAGTCACATCCCGATGTCGGCTTTGTCATTTGCATATGGTTGCAGCTGCGTATCCAGCGTCAGCAGCTCTGTTACCTAATGAGTAAAGTGTATTTCAAAGGAGCAGAACTTTGCTTGAATACGGCACAAAGAATAGAGGGAAGGAGACGGGCAGAGAGAACGACACAAAGATGTATCCGAGATACCTATACATAGTTTACACAACGCCAGTCAAAACAGAAATGCACTCCCTTATATGCGTTGCACGCGCGAAAACCCATGTACCTTCGTTCGAGCCACGCTTTGTAATAAAACGGATTCAACTTGAAGTAATGTGACCCACTTCAGCTTCTGTCAGTGGTAAATTTATACTTATAAACCTTGTACTATTACAATAGGACAATGCTCCCTAGCATTTCCCCGCTTTTTGAAAAGTGGAGGGCAAGTCTATAATCAATTGTGCTTACTGTGCTGTAGAATAGTACTTACTGCATTTTCTTGAGATTATTCTCCTTTAGATTACCTCCCTTTGTTGGGTCCATTATAGTATGTTATTCATCCACGTATATACTAGCAAAAATAGAAGATCGAAATAAGAAAATATAGGGATTTATCATCTTAGTTTTTCGATGTTATATGTTCGAACTCAGTTTTTCTAGCAAGACAAAGGAATCAACTCAAAGATTGAAAACGGCCATCTTTATTTTGTTTCTCGGGATCAAAGTGTAGTATCTGTTCTAGAGATGCTGCCCTTAAGATAATTTGTACCGGTCAATGGAGGGGGACCCCCTCTATACTGGGGCAATTATTATTTTTGGTAACCAGAGTCCCTCATTTTTGTCCTACTTTTAGGGGAGCTGGTGTTTACCCCACATTATAAACGGCCTTGTGCCTAATTTGCTTTGGTGGGGAAGCAAACAAATACATTAATAAAGGACACTAAATCATCTTCACATTATGAATGACTCTGTTTTCGACGAAATATAATCTTTAAAATCTATTTTGGTCTCTTTTTTTTCTCATCAAATCTTTAAATCCATATATTAAATCCATTGATCCATTATGTTTCTCGTAAAATCTCTTCTCTAAACACTTTCCCACATTTTCACACCTGAATTTACTCTCTATCTCTACGGAGCTACTGTCAAACCCCGTATGGAGTACTGTTTTGTTATTTGGGCTGGTCAATCTGTATCTCGTTTTGAAGGGTCTTCATAAATTAGAGAAACGTATCTGTTGCTTGATTCCTTTTCTTCTTTGGTGCAACTTTTCTCACAGATATGATGCCAATAGTAGGTCGATGACAACAGAATATTTTTTCATTGTTTTGATCCTCGAGTATATATCCGACACGGTAAGACACGGTTAATCAACAAAGAACCACATCATAAAAGCATAAAGGATATCAACGGATACACACTGGAGGGGCTAAATAATAGGAAGAATATGCTGCTGTCCTAGCCTTAGTTATTAGTCACAGTGTCTGACTTAATATCTGCTCCTTTGTTCAAGTTCGTTTGATTCGTTGGCCCCGAGATCTCCTTAGTCTTTTTAAGGCTGAGGTAAATACTCAGCGACTACCTGTGCAATAAAAAGCCTTTGTTAATCACAGCGAGTTACATCAAGTCGTTTCATCTGTGTCTTACGCGATTTCAATAAAAGTATGATTACAAAAAGTTAATTCTTTCAAGTGTTATAGGGGGATACTTATCGTAAATGTAAAACCTTTTTAAATAGGTAAAATAACAATAGCTTCAGCTCTAAAAAAATCATCTTTCTGCCTAATACAAACGATGCCGCAGGTTTAAAATGAGATAGTGTCTCTAGTAACTATGTTGTGTTGCGGGGGGAATATTGGGGGGCACATTAATGCGGATGATAAGAGAGGAGGATTATGAGGGAGACATTTATAACAGGTTGGGATGATTCTTGATAAGACATATAGAAAGGAGATGCATTACTGCTGATGAAAATATAGATGATTTCATTATTCCTCAACCGGCCGATTGGTGGTATCAGGAATTCAAGTCTTTTCGACTACATGTTCTACTTATCTCCCTTCGCCTCTATGGGGTTCCCAGTCTCCAACCGACTCTATCACTGTGTGTGATCTGCTTCGATTATCTTACCCTTTCTTACTTCAAACCCCTGATTCATATATGGAGAAATCTCCTTTGTTTATGACGTCAACAGTGTGGTTCTCAACGTGAGTAACTTTCACGTGGCTTTATATATGTCTGTTCAACAGGCTTTAGCAACAAAGAAGTCCCAATTCTAATTGTTTAATATATAACCTATTTTTAAACAATATCCTTAAACTTGCATTGTCCATTATTTTAACTGACATATTTAATATCCAGTTATTCTAAATAGACGGACAAACACTTTTTTCCGACATAATATTTAGCTATTTCTAAAAGAATTAAGAATGGACTGCATTCCTCGGATTCCAATTCTCCGCTTGCCTACAGGGTTCGATTCTAGCCTTTTCCTAATATCATGTTCACTTATCTAGTCTGCCTTCTTACTTATATGAGAAAAGGGCATCCCTTATATAACAACTATAGTGAGTTTGGCTATTTAACTTATACAACTAGGTGAGCACAGAAAACATATACTTAAAATACTTAAGTTATAAATTCAGTAAAGGAAATATAATATCGATATATTCTATCGCCTGTAATTTAATGAAATTTATTTCTATGTAAAAAATACACTATTTGTATTCAAAAAAAAAATTTAACTACCATTATTACATTTTGGAAAATTAACCAACATTTTTCCCCCTTTTTAATAGATAAAGTAAGAAGCCATTCAAAAAATATAATCGACCTTTCCTTTATTTTTGGACGCTACTATATATATATATATATATATATATAATGGATTATCCCGTCGATTTCGACGTGTGCGGTTTCGCCACACCTAAGTAGCTCGAAAATCCATATAGATGATCCGTTTATAGTGGTGAATGCTTTGTGTAGAACCAATAACACTTCTTGGCATTACTTCTGTACACTGTCGGTGCAGATGACTGCCATAGGACAGAGTACTCATTAGACCGCACGTTTTTACACCGGAGTTTCCTTCTCCATGACATGTCTTTACGAAGAGTGATGGTGCATATCTCCTAGTGAAATAATGCGCCCCCAGATACCAACCTGGAAATTTCTACGACGCGATCCGGTACACACAGCGCCTAACCTTCTAAAATGGTCACTCATCTGGCACTAGCCAGGTTCAACGTTGCTTAACTTCGGTGATCTGTCAATAACCAATGTGTCAACATTGTTAACTTCGATGATCTTGCAATAATTAATGTGTCAACGTGATTGTGCCGTGTGTGTGTGTGTATATATATATATATATACATACAATTTTCGGAATGTGAGCTACATAATGATTTCCACAGTCAGACATTGTCACAGCTAACAAACCGGAAGTCAAAACCTCGAGTTTCGACATCATTGAAGCTCATAAGTTTGATACATCTTGAATCGGGATTCGAAACAGAGTTGGTATGTGTGTTAGTCATGAGCCCAAGTAAGGGCGAAATTTCAGTCGTGGAATTCCTCTTTGTAAGCTGCTACAGCTCTTATAAGGTGCGACGTTTTGGACCGTGCAAATAAGTATATATATATATATATATACATATATATATACATATATATATATATGTGTGTGTGTGTGTGTGTGGTTGCGTAATATGAATTAAGACACGGTTATAAACGAAGACTCTATACGGCAATAAGCTTTGATCGATTTGACATCGAATACTAATGAAGCAAGATCCAATCAGAATAGCGAATTCATATCACCTGACCGGAAAAAAACGCACGTTCTTATGCATCCATGTTTTATGCCTTCATTAAGCATGTAGCATTAAAGACAAATAATCTTAATGCTACATCCAGACACCTGTTGTTAATAAGCATTGCGCTTGTTTTCTACTGAGATTAAATGTTAGAGGTAAGGTTAAAACCACTAATCAGATTGGATGTTTCCGTAATTCACATAGACAGAAAGGTACACGGATAAATATGAATACACGCTTCATTGAAATTACCTCAATTACCGCAGTTTCTTTTTTTGTTGGAATAATAAAAGCGTATATACTATATCTGTTATTTATACTTATATATAAAATGAACCTTGTGTGTGTCCCTTTGTGTGAGTTCGGCACCTATCCTCTGCGAAATGGATGAATCGATAATTTTAAAAAAATTCCACAACTTATTTTCATGTGTCTGGAAATGTTCCTTGATAGGTTATGTATTGAGATGCGTTATATAAGTATCAAGATCAATATTTGAAAGAAAAAACGATTAAATTGTGCACCTTTATACCTACTTGACTCACAAATGCATTTTACACAGCAAAGCGAGATGGACCCGGTACATGACACCAAAGGACCATGTGTTCGAAATGAGTTTCTATTTAGAAAACAAGTAAACCGTCATACTTGATTTTGTATTTTAACATTAATTCAAGCTATTATATAAAGATAGTTTTATAAAATCTAAAGTCCGTTTTGTACAGCGCAATGTAGACACGAATGTACTGTGTACTAAGTCACTTCAGGTTTGCATGCGAATAACTATGACCCACCCATAGGTGAGTACCAGATTTGAATAGGTAATCAAGCGATTTGATTGAAAAGTGTGCGACTTAACGATTTTGATGACAATGCAAGTATTGGAGGTGTGGACAATTAGTTAGTCGTCATTCAATTCGAGTAAACTATCGAAAATGGCAATTAATGTCTGATAATTGGTAGGATGCACCATTGTTGATTGAAAATATGGAAGAAGTAAATCTATTTCCTACAGGACGCGAGTGTCTGTTTTCGTAGACACTGCAAAACAGTTTTCAGCTATTCGCTATAAAGCCACTGTTACTAAAGTAGATAAGGTAACTAATTTTCCTCTTTCTGATTGATATATTATATATATAGTATATATTACTCGTCTCTTTGCTTTATGATTCATATGACAAGGACACACATTATATATATATATATATATATATATATATACATAGAAGCAAACAGTTAATAAAATGTTAAAAACACTTTGAAAAAGAGTTAAAAACATATTTAATCAGCAAAGGAAATTGATACGTGGATAGTCCTTATTCCGCGGAGTTTCGAAGAAATACTGTCCTTCTAATCAGAGGCTAGGAATTAGCAAAATGCGGGATCGGATTTTGCATACAAAAGTATTTGATGAAACAAAAAGTAAGTCAAAGATCTTACTTGATAACAAAAAAAGTGAAGCAGAGCGAATATGTTGAAGAAAAAGGTGATTACACGTGAATGGATAGTCTGGTGAAAGGTAAATAATCCAATGACGGCATAATCCAAAAATATAACTCCAAGAAAGTTAATTGACTTTCCATTTGCACACGTAAAATCCAAGTATCCCCATATTCTACTATATATATATATATATATATATATATATATATATATTAGTAGAATCCGGGGATACGGTATTAAAAATTACTAACAAAATACATTACAGTGCGTAATACATATGTATATAATCAAATAACATTATAAATAACACCACAAGTCGGGGCTAAAACGTAACGCGGGGGCGGAAATAAGCATCGTATATTTCCTGCTTTCCGGCTGACTACAATATGGTTGTCTTCAAGTCTAACGTAAACAAGTTCTTGATGAGCCGTTCCATATAAGTTAACAAATTTACTGAATCTCCATTACTAACGATTACTATATTACCCAATTTCTACTGTAAACTCTTTAAGCCTTATCCTCGAGTGTCCTCTTGGGCTTTATAATGTGGTGATGCCTGTGTAAAAAAAACACATCGTGACCGCGATATAATCCGTATTCGAACACACTACAAAAAGTTTTAAGCTACCAAAGATTCTACTTCGTGTTATCAATAAAGTCATTTTTTAAGAAACTAGTTGAGAGAACTAAGTTTCCTTTCTTTGGTTTATGTGTTATAGTGTATTTTACTTGTAATCTTTTCGTTTTATGAATCATATGACTAGGATACTCACACACATATATATATACACACACATACACAT
>NC_136522.1:55723969-55743969 GCF_053919585.1 Euprymna scolopes | reverse complement strand
ATCCCACAGCTTTTCCGAGGAATGGTACACCTTCCCCAAGTGATATTACCTCAAGTAATAGCAGGAAGCTGAATACTCCACCAAACTAGATTAATTCTTGTCCTGGAATCCAGTAAGACCATGAGACCAACATGAAAGATATACTATAACGTATAAAAATGGTTAATTGAGGAGAGGACAATTGTTCTCAATGTCTTTACTAACTCAGTGCCTGAGAGATAAAGAACTTTAATGGAACATTCGAATATCTATGTATCTCATATAGATTCCAAGTGTTAACCCCAGATGATGGGCCCCTTGATTTCTGGTTAACTTCGACTTAAGTAAAATAAAACAAAAAAAAGGGATATATATATATATATATATATATATATATATATCTTGTCATATTTTTTTTAAAATATGGAATTGCCCGACTGTTGCAGATAAGAACCAAGTAAGATCCACAGAGTTTTATAATCCTATATATATATATATATATATATATATATATATATATATATATATATATATATATATATATACATATGTGTGTGTGTGACAGTGTAATTTACGTATGTTTTAAAAGTTGATTAAATAAGTTATCGTCAAATACTGACCAGGCCATGCTGTCACTGGCAATGTTTAAGCGTTTATCAAGTAACCTTCCTTCGCGGTAATTAAATTCTGGCGTTTGAATTTGGAACAGATCTGTTCTTATCTGTCGGCCATCATGAATAATGTCCGACTGCAGATGCTTTTCCAGTTGATTACGGCGTTCTACTTCTTTCTGGTAACAGTTTCTTCTCCACACTATCGATCGTGGAATTGTATCCGTTTTGCATTCCTGAACAGATACGTATCTTGAAACAACCAACTGCAGAGTTTTATTTTATTTCAGTGAAACGGCCTGTTAAATAAACGATCGTTTTAGACGACGAAATGTGCATTCGAAATTGTTATTTAAAAAAAAAAGAAACTGAAATACTTGGACGGTGTTATAAATTCACATAGGCGCTGAATTAGCTTGATTGATTGAAGAGATTGTTAGAGAAAAGTGTTCTTATTTCGTTTCTTTTTCTTACTTAGGAGTCACAACTTATTAAGGCCAGAAAGACACTCGGAGATAACTGTTAATAAATGTAAGATTGTAGTGTAGTGATCGTTTATTGTGTAAGTTTGGTACACCTTGCTTATTTAAGGAGACTGTTTTACAATAACATTTTTGAAGGCTACCATATTGTATTCAACCGAGAAGCAGGATAGCAGAACAGCGTTGAAAATGCGGACAGTTCTGGAAAAAAAACTTTGTTTATGTAATCTGCATAGACAAAATAATACCATTTGAATTGCGCTTTATCGGTATTAGACATATGCTAATGTGCAACATTGTGTGAAATCACGCGACTTTCTGTTCGTAAACCGTACACTTAAACGCTATTTCTATGTTCTACTTTTGCATCTTTTGGCCGTGTCATGGACGATTGCAGAATGTTCGCAGAGTCTCAGAAGTATAAATAATAAAACCATTTAAAAAAAAATCGACAGAAACAACAAACCTCGGCATATACTGTATATATCGATTGGATACCGGTTGCGTGTGTGATACCATCGCGGGAAGACATTCTTAAAACGTTAGGGTCCACGTCTATGTAGTTTGTCGAGGAAGTGTTCGTAAGTAAATATTAGTTTATCTTGATCTGATCTCAACGATATGCTTTGTTCGATCGTCGTCCAACTCGCAATTGTCGTCAACCTAATCATGTCCCTTACGGTGGAAAACTCAGGAATGCCTTAAATTGTTTCTAATCATCGTAATGTGTAGCAAAACTAATTGACACTGCTAAAACAGTCCGTAAACTACATCTAAGGTTTGCCGTATGTTCTGGTCATTGTCCAAATAATCCCACATCTCGATTAATGAGCCTATTTGAGTTCACGCTGTTGATACTGATAAACAACTTTGTTCCTGTGATAAACCTATTTGCGTCGTTTGTAATATTTTCTTCTTATTGATAGTCCCTCGTAATTATTTATATTATCACAACATCACACGCATAGGCTGCAACACGAATTTTTATTTAAAAGTTCGTATTTATGTAAATCGCTTCAGACAATACGTAAAGCTACTTTATGTAAGGGACTAAAAATACAACTTTAATGGTAAATACTTGCACACAATAAGTTAAAGATGACGTATAATCTTACATAGTAAACATAAATTCTTCCCTCTTTGTCAGAAACATAAAAGAAACCTCAGCAATTCCCCCACTTTTGTCAGAAATATACTTCATGGAATGTGAGAATTACCTAAGAAATAATGAGTTATGCAGCTGGCGAAAATAAACGCAAGATCCAATTTCTACCTCCCTTAAATTAAAACGTGGGGTCGAGTAGGAAATAATCCCGTCAGACTGGAGCAAAGAACAAATAATCACTTGTATTTTCTCCGGTTTTCTTTTTTACATTTTAATTTTTTCAACTGAAAAAAAACAACAAAAAAAACCGAAAAAAAAAAAAAAAAAAAAAAAAAAAAAACAGGTGTTCTTCTAATCAATCCGTTTGGAGACTACAATATTGTGGTTGCTTTTTATTCTTTCTGCTTTTTATTGTTTTATAGTTATCCGAGACATTTTCCGAAAATTGAAACCCCATTTAACTTACAAATTTCCCCCCCCCCACAGAAAAACGGATGCGTTTCTCTAATCGATATGTTTTCCATATAATGTAAAATTTCTGGATTTCTGAAATGAGGAGTTGTTATTCATAATGTTAAGATTTTTCGGACCACCGTTCTCATATCACAACGATTCTGCCTGTACAACTTCCGACCCTCGATAGATTACTCACGCTAAACTCGAGAACACGTCCTTCAAACCCGGTGGATCGCATAACTTGTTCTGTTAAAATTAATTCAAGTAATCAATCCGTTGTGTATCTACAATTTCGTAGTCTCTTTTTTATTCTTTCTGCTCTTTTAATTGTTTGTATAGTTATCCAAGACATTTTCAAAAAATTGAAAACACATTTAAGTTACAAAGATTAACTTTTTCCAAAACAAAAACCGATGCGTTGCTCTAATCGATCTGTTTTTAAAATATTGTTAAATTTCTCCATTTCTGAAATGAGGATTTGGTCTTCGAAATGTTTGGATTCGTCAGATCACCGTTCTCACATCACAACACTTCGGCCTATGCAACCTCCGACCCTCCATAGATGAATCACGCCGAACTCGAGAACATCTTCTTCAAACCCGGTGGATCGCATGACTTGGTCTGTAACGTATGATTTAGTTCACCGAAGGAGCGTGTTCTCGTTACGTCAGCAAGTAATGCGCAATAGTATTTTCGGTCGTATACACAATACGCAATAGTATTTTCGGTCGTATACACAATACGCAATAGTATTTTCGGTCGTCAACACTAAGAATTGAACATCCACTGAATTTAAGATTTAATTTTAATTCGGGCGTATATTTTTAAATCAGTTATTCATGTTTAGTGGGTATGTATAAATAAAAGTAATTGAAAAATACGGATAAATTGTTGAAGTTGTAAGAATTATACGGAAGTAAGTAGTGTGAATAATTGCAATAATTTTAAAATGTCTCGTGTAACTCGCTTACTATTCTACTGGAAAACACTGGAAAGTCTAATAATGGCAGATTATTATAAGTAAATGTAGAATGCCAACAAGAATCTAAACCACGTAGAATAATTAATTACCGTTTATGTGTTTACATCAAATATTTTTTTTTAATTTCATTCTGATAAAAACATTATTCGCTAAGACTGTTAGATCTTATACAGAAAATAGTTTGCTTACTTTACGCCATTTTCAACTTCGAAATTTGAAGGTCAAAATGGCGTAATTTAAGCAAACTATAAATTATTTGCAGTTTTTCTTCCAATTGTCAGGTTTTTAATCATGTCCAGACGCATTTTATTTCCCTAGGAATTTCTTTACGTGCGTTCAAAACAAAATCGAATCACCGATTGATATAATAATTAAATGAATGATCTTTAGCTACGAAACAGATACTGTCAGGAATTGTGAATGGCAACTGCATTAAAAGGAATAAATCGTACAATAGTAAATATTATGAAATTTGGAATATAGACTTTTATCATTTATTTATTATATGCTCTGTAATTACATTGAGTTTATTAAATAAAAATGTGTATGTATAAAAGCGGAAATATAATTGAATAAAGAATATTTCTATATATGTATATATATATATATTAATTTTTCATCCCTTTTAAAAAGATATAATCGTCTGATATCAATGAAGAAATGCTAGCTACAAAGTAAAACAGCAAAGCTCACAGAATTCTATAATTATATTAATATATGTATCTATCTCCCTCTCCCTTTCTGTCTCTCCTTCTCTCTCTCCCTGTCTCTCTCTCTATATATATACACACATAAATACATTTATATGTGTATTTATTTTATATACATAGATAAATATATATATATATATATATATATACATTTATATGTACTTTATATACATATATATGTATATGTACTTTATATATATATATAATGTCGACAAAGGCTTCGTTTCTATGACAATTGCTCTTGATATATCAAAGGCCTTCGATAACGTATGGCATAAGAGCTTACTTCACAAGAATTCCAGCTACGGTATAATTGAAAATGTTTTCTCAATCATTAAATCATTTCTCTCTGATAGACTCATAAAAGAAATCAGAGGCCCACGGTATTAATGCTAGAGTCTGTCTCAGGGGTCCATCCTGGGCCCAACTCTCTTCCTGATCTACATCAATGATCTCACAAAACACATACTTAAATCATTCGTTGGCAACTATGCTGATGACACGGCCATCTATGGCAACACATCTAGGGTCGTAAATGACAAAGTTCTCTCTGATTCTCACTCCTCTGATCTTGAGCACATGGTACAGTGGGAGAAAAGATAGCTGGGTACTTTTAATGCATCTAAAACCAACCTGCTATCTTTACATCAACGCTCTGATCCACATCTGGCATCAAGTGAAATAGATGGCTCTCGTCTAGGGGAAGCTTCATGTTTTGATAAGCTCCTGGCCTGTACTTTTACTCCTGGCCTGAAATGGAACACCTACATCACGGCAGATGCCAAGATCACTGGAATAATGGTAGGATCCTTCTACGCCTCCAGAAGATATCTCACTACTGATGCAATTCTCTGTCTATATAAAAGCCAAGTACGTCCAAGGATGGAGTATTGCTGCCACATCTGGGAACAACCTATCCTACCTTGAAAGAGTACAAAATAGACTTCGTGGCTTAGTGGAGGATGCCCTTTTCTCTTCCCTGCAATCTCTCTCCCACAGAAGAGAGTTTGCGAGACTGTCTTTGTTTTATCGTTATTTCCATGGCAAGTGGTCGTAAGAGCTGCAATCTCTGCCCCCCTCGCCAATCTTTCACGATAAACATCCGTCTAGCTGAAACCATTGACAAAACATTTTCCTCATTATTAATCTGTGCCAAAACTAAAACGTAGATTCCATTAACAAATCTTCTTTCTTAGAAGTGCACGCCTGTGTAACTCTCTTCCGTTTTCCTGTTTAACTAGTGAATTTCATCCTCTCATAAAACTTCCTTTTTCGTGTCATTTCAGTACAATACTTATATTATAATTGTTTTATTACAAAAAAGCCACCACTTATTAAGGCCCAGCGGATACTCGAGGATAAGGGTTTATAAGTATACGGCTGTCAATGGGACAGTGACGTAATAATTGTTAGTAGTGGAAATTTGGTAAATTGGATTACTTAAGGGGAAGGCTCATCAAGAACGTGCTTACGTTGGATTTGAAGATGACTATGTTGTAGTCAGCCGGCAAGCAGGCAAGTGGAAAAGTTACCTGGGTATGCAATTCTAAGAAAAAAACTTTCTCCATTGAATCTACCTTTACGTTTAGGCACGGATAAAAAGTGGGGGAAATTATTGATAGTGTTTTCAGCAAGACGAGTGTTTCTTGTGAGAGTTTGGCGATGGTGGATCATAGATTGGAGCTAAGACGAGCACTTTCAATGAAAATATCGATAAGCAGAGACAGTCTCGCAAAATCTCTTCTGTCAGAAAAAGGTTGCAGGGAGGAGAAAAGGGCACCCCCCACTAGTCTGCGAGGTCTATTTTGAACTCGGTCCAGGCAGGATAAGATCTTTTTAGCAGCTCCTTCCCAGATGTGGCAACAGTACTCCATTTTCCGACTTACCTGGCTCTTATATAGGTAGAGAATTGCATCAACAGTAGCAACATCTACTGGATAGATAGAAAAATCCCACCATTTACCCAACGATCTCGGCAACGGATTTGATGTACATGTTTCATTTCATAGCAAGAGTAATGCTTAAGCCCAGGAGCTTGTCTAAACATGGAACCTCCTCAAACCAGAGCCATTTATTTCAATCGATGCGAGATGGTGATCAGAGCATTGATGATGTAAATACAAAGGTTTGGTTTTAAATGCATTAAAAGTAAATAGTCACATCTTTCTTCAATATACCATATGCTCAATGTCAGAAGATAGAGAATCAGAGAGAACTTGGTCGTTTACGGCTTTTGATGTACTGCCATAGACTGTACTGTCGTAAACATAAATATCTACGAATCCTCTAAGGACATTATTTGTAAGATCGTTGATGTAGATTAGGAAGATATTTTGGCCTAGGATGGGACCCTCCACACTTTATCTGTGCCTAAATCCAAACGTAGATTCCATGGGCAGAGCTTCTTTCTCAGAAGTGCACGACTGTGGAATTCTCTTCCGTTTGCCGGTTTCCCACCTGACTACAACTTGGATGTCTTCAAGTCCAACATAAACAAATTCCTAACAAACCGCCCCCTTAAGTAAGACACTCTATCAAATCTCCAATACTAATGATTACTACAATACTTTCTCATTGATTACTGTACACGCAATAACTCTTATCCCTGAGTGGCCTCGTGGCCTTGATAAGTGGTTACCTCTATGTAAAAAAAACTCCAGAATTAATACTGTGAGCTTCTGATTTCTGCCCATAAACCATTACTCATGAATCTATCAGAGAGAAATGGTTTAATAATTGAGAAGACATTTCCAGCTATACCGTAGCTGGTGAGTTTGTTAAGTAAACCTTTATGCCATACCCTATCAAATGCCTTAGATATGTCAAGAGCAATTGCCCTAGCAAGGTTGGCTTCATCGAGAGATTGGCTAATCCTATGAGATATAACTGTAAGCACATCTGCTGTAGATTTAGAAGAACGGAAGCCATATTGTATGGTAATAAGACGGTTTTTTTATTCATTTTGTTATAATGTTAGCTTCCTGTGCATTATGTATTCACACACAAAGATTATATGGAGTTTTTCGAAGTAAATTGGGAAATTTGATAAAATATTCTATCGTGTATGTATTTCCTATAGAAACTCAATGTTACATTCGGGTGGGAAAACTTTTTTTTTTGTAACTATTACTGAAGTAACAGGAAACTAAACAATTTTATTTTTTAATTAGAAATAGAGCAGACGAAATAATAATTCAAGTAGAAAAATAGCGACTTTTTTTCCTTTTTTATCTTTTCATCTAATATAATTTTCGAAGTGGACATATTTGACGTTTCTTATATTGCTTTTTTGTAAGATAATAAGAAACTTATAAATTTATTTTCAAATTTTTATGGATTTAAAATTTGATGAATCCTCGATAAAAAAGTCACTAGTTATATTTTCTTATATTTAATTAAAAGCATTTACTTTTAACTGTAATTCATAAGCTATTATTAAATTAAGTGGATTCCTCCATGTAGTAGCTTATTTTTACATACCTAACTTTGATAGCAAGTAGGGCTGATTAGTGAACACTGAACACAAATTATATTTTCAATAGATTTTTGACATCTTATATTGATATTTAAAACTATCGATAAAAACGATAGACTTTCTTAAAATTCAGTTTAATATAGATAACTTACGATATATTTTAAGAGATTATTCTGAACACACTATTTTTTTTCAATACATAAGCATACTATAATTTCAGTTTTGTTTGCATTTTAAAGTTGTTTTTAAAACAGTTTGTCTATTCATTTGCATTTTTAATACGATAAATGGTGAATTAAGTTATTCTGCCACTCATATTTCCACTGGATTTCCATACTCCTTTCTATCTAATCACGTCGTTCGTAATGTTTGAATCTTAAATCTCGTTTTTTTTTAAACAGTTTATCTGTTCATTTGAATTTTTAATTATATAAATGTTTAGAGTGAGAGTTGCTTGACAGGGTATGACAGGATGGTTTTCTCAGGAAAATCAGATCACATTATATCACTGGAAGAATACATAACATAATTAAATCCTTAAGCAAATGAAGAATCCAGGTTGTCCTTGGCGTTCGTACATCTAAGCAATATGATATAAATGCGGGTGTACCTCAGGGTGTTATGGTTAGACCTTTATGATTCCTAATATTCATAAATGACCTGCCTGATAAAAATTGTCTACACCACGCTATGTAGCAGACACAAGAGGAAAGCAAATAAACACATGTCTAAGAGAATAGCATAAACACTAGGATGGAAACCAAAATAGATGGTCATAAGCAATGCAGCCAAGACCAAGCTTGTTTCCTTCAATAATTACAAGAAACCTTCTCTACCATCAATAGAAATGGCTAAAAATACATTACCTGAATGTACCTCTTTTAAACTCCTCGAGCTAACGTTCACAGGGAACATGAGTTGAAATAGATACATTGAGAGCATTGAAAAGGGTGCTGCAAAGAAGGTGGGCTCTCTTCCGTGCTAGAAAGCTACTTACGCCTGAAAGTATCCTGTACCTCTATAAGGCCACCATTCGCCCATATATGAGTACTGTTGTTACATTTGGGCTGGTGGATCTGCTACTAGTCTCTCCCTCCTGGACAGGGTTCAAGAGAGTCGCCAACCTGATCGGTCCTGAACTGTCATCTAAGCCTCAGCCTTTGTCCTATCGATGAAATGTTGCATCCCTCTGCCTGTTCTACAAGTATTTTTTTTCATGGTGAATACTCTGACGAACTCCAAACATTTGTGCTCCCATCGACGTAAATACCCCGGCAAACCCGACAAGCAGCAAAATCACACCCCTACACAGTAGAGATCCCTCGGTGTAAGAAAGCTGTCTACTCCAATTGTTTCTGCTCCAGAATTGCTAGACTTGTGAACTCCCTTCCGGGATTCCGCTTTCCCAACTCTACAGACATGCAGATGCTCAAGTGTAATGTGAGCAGACATCTTGCTACTCATCTCCCTTCATAATACCCCTGCAACTTATGTCCCCTATAATAGCCCCTACTTCAAGTTGCACTGTGCCTTGTTTGGGTGAAAATTGAATAAAACAATAAATTAATAAAAAGACCGTGCGTTTAATCGTCTATGTATTTTATATAGAAATTCAATGTTAAATTCGGGTGGGAATTATTCATGTTTTGTAATAGGAAATCAAACGTATATGATGCTTTTTTTAATTATAAAGAGAGAAAAAGAATATGGTTTATATTTAAGAGAATACATAGATTTATATGATTATGATTTTTTTTCTCTTTTAAATATAATATATGTTTGCACCTTAAAGTAGTTTTTAACGCAGTTTCTCTTAATTTGAATTTTTAATTAGATAAATGGTGCGTTAGGAGCTTCGACAAATCTTATTTACTCTGGATCACCACACTCCTAAACAGCTTACATTGTCTGAATGACAACACAGACACATGTTTTCGAACTACCAACACGTGGGCACGGATATTTAACTTACGTAAACCGAATAACAACAATAACAACAACAACAACAGAAAAAAATTCAGTCACCGATGATAGATTTTCGGAAGTTCGATAATATGAAGATACATTTCAATTACCAAGAGAGAAAAGGCGGAAGAATTAATGAAAACAAAAAAAATCGAATTACACTGTTTGTTTTCGTCTCATTGTATTAAATGGTTGTAAAAACTATTTTTTTAAAAACACTTTATTGATTCATTTAAAATTTTTAATTTTATAAATTTTATTCCGTCAATTAAGAAAAGAACAAAATTCGAGGGGCCACATTTAACACGCATTAGGAGTTATTATTGATTTATTTATTTTTTTAGATCAACGATTAACTCCTGATAAGTCTGTGGATTAAAGGGGCCCCCCGGTATTTGCGGGCTATTCTATTTCAATGCACTCCATTAGTTTTATACCGTCAAACATATACTAGCATTTCAGCCCGGTGTTCCCGGGTGTTTTGATGTGTATGTTGAAGCAAAGGAAAAAAAAAAGTGGTAGTTGAAATGCAGGCTCGAACCCGTACCGCAAATGAGAAAAAGAACGGGGTAAAACCTAACGTTTATGCTGTTACGACCACCGCCAAACCGGAAGCGACATTTTTTTTTAAATTTAGGCTAGACAATCGAAAGGAGAGGATAACTTAAAAAAAATATCGGCGAAAAAAGTGACCCCCCCCTGTAGAAAAGTGCCTAGTAGAAAGGGGAAGATATTAATATTTTTAGCCAATTTTTCTATATTGATCGTAGGAAGGGTCGAACTTTAAAACGATGGTGATCTTGGTAAAATCCGTCGCCTCTCTTGAAAGTTTAAGGCAGATATGCAAACAGACATACATACATACATTTATATATTGGTAACTAAAAATGTTCGACCCAAACTGATAAAAAAGCTTGCCCTATGAGTAATTTGGAAGAGACCGCAGAGGTCAATTTTTTTAACTTTGACCCCTATTATGTCCTCTTAAAATTTATTTTTTGGCTCAAATGAAGTTAAGTTCGATCCATGTCCAAGGAACCTATATCTAAAATTTCAAGTGCGTAGACTCAAAATTGTCGGAGGAGTTTGGTAGAGTTCTCAAAGGTCAAATCGTTGAAATTTGACCCCTTAATCTCCAAATTGCTGGCCAAAAACTGATCACATCGATTTTCCCAAATCTCAGTACACTGTATATCAAATTTCGAGTCGGTAGACTAAAAATGGCGGAGTTATTGCGTAGGGAAATGTACACACACACACGTTCACTTATATATATATATATATATATATATATATATATATATATATATATATATATGTATATATCCCTGTTTCATAATGTTCGTTGTGTTGTGCTATCGTTGTTGCTTTCAGTACTGTTTAATTAATGCAAATTCATTTCGACGGACCATATAAATAAAATCTTAGAATGTCATTTTGTCCGACGATAAGCCCACCTTATTCCTGAGATTCGTGACCTAATCTCTTTAACCCTTCAACCCCAGCAATACCAACGTTTTCAATATGTCGTGACTTAGCTGGCGTAAATGTAGAGGGCATCACCTTGGTTCCGCTGCAATGCAGCTCAATAGCCATCGTCGTCGGTCGATTTTGTAAACTGCCTCGTTGATTGAGATTGGTCATAATTGTCTCGTTGGACACTCGAAATGAATGAGAGACAGGATAATTGAATGAGCACGTTTTACATCTTTATGTAAAAGCGTCTGTTACACCTTTGGTGGTCAAATGACTAAATGACTAAAATTTAATTAGAAGAAGAAATAAATAAAATAAATTAACGTTAAATTACATTATTACAAAAAAACAACACAGAAAACAAGCTCATAAATAAAAACAATAACATTGAGTCAATTAATAAAATAGATTAAAAGTATGTTACTTGTAGTATTTAATTTGCTTTATTAAATATTTAAAAGCAACAGAATAAAGAAATACAATTCCGGAAGTTCGTTTTCGGTATAAAATTAAATTTGTTAAAAAAATCTTAAAGTTCTATATAGTAATTGAAATGTAAATAAACAAAAAATAAAAATAAATACGCTTTTATTAAAATGTATATAAACACGCACACACACACACACATATATATATATATATATTTAAATTATATATATATATATATATAAATTACTATTTGTATACTAAAAGTATATAGAGGTAAATAAAATATATATTTGCATGTAAATTCATATATATATATATATATATATATATATATATATATACACATATACTATATAATTGTATAGGCCATTGCATCTTAAACACACACACATATATGTGTGTTTGTATGAAAGGCAACGACATATACAGCTATATATTATTTTGTGTATATTTATATAAATATATATTTATATATGAATTTACATGTAAATATATATTATTTATTTACCTATATATGATTATATTATAAAAAGAATATTATACGTATGTATATTTCTATAAATGCGTAGTTAAATATATTTTATTTGTAATATATGTTCATATATATAATATATATTAGAGTTTATTTATATATATATATATATATATATTCATATATACTTCAAGATATTGAAATTCATTAGACTATAGGTAAATGAATCTATAATTTTTCTGTCTTACAACATTCTATTGGAGGGATTTATTTATGAGAACATTATTTTGAAAGAAATGGACATATAAGACAATCCCAGCCAACTGAAATTGCTTCATATACTAGATGGAGCAAATAAAATGAGAGTTTATGTATTCAAATTTTATTTAAAAATAATTATTTTTTCAAATTAAAATGTATTGTTGTACGGAAGAATACAATGTTTAAATATTGTATTCTTTGGTTAGAATTTTTTTTTTTAATGATTGTGTTTACATGAAATTTGGATTCATATATTCGTATTTATATTTATATAGATATTTATTTATGTTTATATTTTATGCGTTTACTTTATACACACGAACGCACATATATGTATATACATGCTAATTTACAGTTATTCAAGAGTTTTAACTCGTGAATTGAAGCGAAGTTATTTATTAAAAGTGTTAAATAACTGTTTATTTATTAAAAGTGTTAAATAACTGTTTATTTATTAAGAGTGTTAAATAACTGTTTATTTATTAGGAGTGTTAAATAACTGTTTATTTATTAGGAGTGTTAAATAACTGTTTATTTATTAGGAGTGTTTAATAACTGTTTATTTATTAAGAGTGTTTAATAACTGTTTATTTATTAAGAGTGTTTAATAACTGTTTACTTATTAAGGGTTTTTAATAACTGTTTACTTATTAAGAGTGTTTAATAACTGTTTACTTATTAAAGGTGCAATATAACTATTCAGAGCGTTAAATAGCTATTTATTAATAGCGTAAAATAACTATTTATTTATTAAGAGCGTTAAATAACTATTTATTTATTAAGAGCGTTAAATAACTATTTATTTATTAAGAGCGTTAAATAACTATTTATTAATAGCGTTAAATAACTATTGATTTATTAAGAGCGTTAAATAACTGTTTATTTATTAAGAGCGTTAAATAACTGTTTATTTATTAAGAGTCTTAAATAACTATTTATTCATTAAGAGTGTAAAAAAGTACCAAAACTCCAATATATATGTAGTATTAAGTAATTTTCACTACCATGAAAACCTACAAACCATGCTTAAAAAACAGTCAACAACCCCCACCACGATTCCATTTAAACGCCAACCAAAAACCTCATAACTGCCAATAATCCCCACATCGGAAATCACCAACTTTCGAAAATCAAAAAAGTGATTACAGCCACAGATTTGTTATACGGAACCTCCAAATTTATAAACCACATTCTCCGATTTTTTTCATTTCACAAGCAATCATCCCAACATGTCTGTTGGTTAAAAATATTTCTCATTTTGGGGAATTTTCACAAATCATTCACATTATCATTATCATCATTATTATTATTATTAACATTATTATTATTAGTAGGAGTATTATTATTATTAGTAGTAGTAGTATTATTAGTAGTAGTATTATTATATTAATATTAGTAGTAGTAGTAGTATTCTTATAAGTAGTAGTATTATTCTTATTAGTAGTAGTATTATTATTATTAGTAGTAGTATTATTAATATTATTATTAGTATTTTTATTAGTAGCATTATCATTAGTAGTATTATTAGTATTAGAGTTAGTATTCTTATTAGTATTCTTTTTCTTTTTTCTTATTCTTCTTTTCATTCTTATTCTTCTTTTTCTTATTATTCTTATTCTTATTTTTCTTTTATTTTTATGTTTCTTTTTCTTCTTTTTCTTTCTTTTTCGTCTCATACTTATTATTCTTTTTCTTATTCTTAGTATTTTGTTCTTATTCCTTTTCTTTTTATTCTTATTTTTATTCTTCTCATTTTTATTATTTTTATTCTTCTCATTTTTATTCTTATTATTCTTATTCTTCTTATTTTTATTCTTCTCATTTTTATTATTCTCATTTTTATTCTTCTCATTTTTATTCTTATTTTTATTCTTATTTTTATTCTTCTTATTCCTTTTCTTATTATTCTTATTTTTATTCTTATTTTTATTCTTATTATTCTTATTCTTCTCATTTTTATTCTTATTCTTCTCATTTTTATTCTTATTATTCTTATTCTTCTTATTTTTATTCTCATCATCATCGTCACCAGAACACAAAGTTTTTACATTACGGGCATAAATACACTTGTTTTGCGTTGGCAAAAGTGCGTTTATTCTGATGTTGCTTATTTCAATCAATAAATATTTGAGTGAGCCGAGATGTGTTCATCTGAATAAAAAAGTTAAACACTGCAAGAACTTTCTTGTCAACAATGAGAATAATTATTATCGTTTATAGTAGTAGTGGTAATCGATGTAATATTCGTTAAAGAAAGGCGGCAGAGATAAAACACAATTGTCCGGATTGTTTTCCATTTATTAGACTAACAAACGAGTGCCTAATAAAACACATTTCTAAACAAATCCCCCTGAATAACATCAATGAAATGAGGCCTAATTAGTTTATTGAGAGAACTAATTGAAAACAAGCGATTTGAAAAATCGAATAATCGATCCGTGAACATAAACGACTACTCAGCAACAACAACAACAGAAAAACAAAACCAAGAAATTGATAGCGTTCCGTGTAAGCTGTTGAAACGCTGATTAATAGCAAGACCTCGGTTGGCTAAGACGATTATATTTGACTTCATAAAATGAAAAGATAGCACAAATTGCGTGGCGAGACACCACGCTTCGGTGACTTTTTTTTTGATAGAAACTTTATCCAGACAAAACGTGAAACTACTTAATGTAAGCGGCTAACAAGAAAAAATATGAATCTCAAAAAGGCAGAATATTCCTTTTGATTTTAGTCATAGAAGAGATTAAGGTAATAGGTATGAGAGAAACTGTCAGCAGGTAGAGAGTTCCGCAAGTACTCGATTCTTAAAAATGAAACTGTACTACACTGAGATTACATAAACGCGAATTGATGGATGCCTCTTGACCAATGAGTCAAACAAGCTGGACAAAATACGCATTTATTATATCGAAAACTTTTTTAAAAATACGTGCTTGAATATTGTCAAGTGGGTCAGTTCGATATAAAAACGTTGATTTAATTTGAATCAAATAAAATACGCATCAACTGCGCTTGAAAGCCAAATAAAAATGTAATATTAGGAAAATAAACAAATATTTTACATGCTTGAAATTTATAACATTAATATATTTCGGAGGTATACTCCATCATCAGTATATTGTTTTAATTTTTTTTCTTCTTCCTTGCCATGCTGTAAAGTTGCAGAAAGAAAACTTTGTTCGTAAAGAGCTGCGCGTTGTATCTCAGCGGTTGTCTTTTGATATGTCGGAACTACTCGTAGGCAACGCGAGAATAACATCAAGGGCGTGAGTTCAATATAGAAACGTTGCTTTAATTTGAATAAAATAAAATATGCTTCAAGTGCGCTTGAAAGCCAAATCACAACGAAATATTTTTTCACACGGTGGTCACCACTTATCAAGGCCCGGAAGCCACTCAGGGATAAGGGTTATTGCAAGTACATTACGTTAGTGTGGAGATTTGATGAATTGTTTACTTAAGGGGGCATTTCATAAGGAATTGTTAACGTTGAACTTGAAGACATCCAAGTTGTAGTCAGGTGGGAAGCAGGCAGACGGAACAGAGTTCCACAGGCGTGCAGCTCTAAGAAAGAAGCTTTGTTCATGGAATCCACGTTTTGATTTAGGAAAATAAACATTTTACCTTATTTAACATACTAATGATGGAGTATGGCTCCAAACTGTTTTTGTTATAAATTCCACACTTGTAAACTATTTGTTTTTTTTTCATAACATTACGTTGTGATTTGGCTTTCATTCGCACTTTATGCGTATTTTATATTATGCTAGAATATCATTTATAGAAAAGACTGAGATAGCAAAATCACGTCTTTGTTAGTTAGGTTGCAGTAAATAATAAAAGGTGGGTATAATCAAATTATTTGGATTATCAATTACGGGACTTTAAAAGGAAAGAATAACCTACAATCTAAATGAACGACACAATAATAGGAGTAGCGAAATATATTACATGATACACGAAAAGATAGAACATTTATTCATTGATGCATCTTTTTGCTCTCGGGGTGCACGCGTATATTTTAGTGATTACATCGCGCTGTCTTCGAAGCCATTTGCTTCCATTATAATCGACTTCCACCTCTAATACTCACTCTCTTTAACTGGTCTGTTCTCCTGAATCTGACTAACGTGTTTATATATATATTTATATAAAAAAAAACTATCCGCTTTTTTTTGTTAAAATCGCTGACTACATAATAAACGCAACGTAGCACAAATGACCAGTCACCTAACAATGTCACATAATCACTTAATTTTTTTAAACTAAATGATATTTTATTATCTTACCATTCCTGATAAGTGTTTAGCTGAATTCCATTTTCTAAATTTCTAAACCGTTATCGAAATACTTTGTTTTAAACAACTATTTTTCTATTGCAGGTTTTTAAATCTGAACATAATAATAATAATAATAATTTTTTATAATAAAAGTTATTTTTATAATAATTATAATAATAATAATTGCTGTCCCAGCTGACCACAGGGTCAGTATGAAAGAAAATGGGAAACCAAGCAAATACACAGAACAAGCCAGAGAGTTAAAGAGATTTGGATAAAGAAAATCAAAATAGTACCGATAATAGTAAGAGCACTAGGAACAATTCCGAAAAACCTGGAAAAAAGAATGGCAGAAATTCGAATCAGAGGAATGTCTGCAAAAATACAACGCCTAACGATAAGGAAAACGGCTGAAATATTAAGGAAAACCCTTGAATGCGGAGAGTAACACAAGACAATATAACGAAGAAGCGTTAAACGGAATGAAGAACACCGAAACTGCAGATATACAGGCTCTACACCCCCATCATGAATCACTCCATTGTTTCACCACCGTTCCCCCAATAGAAAAGTGAGTGATACCAAAGAGCCGATAAGGGTCAAGGAGAATGGAAAGATCGAGGAGGGAGCACTGACCAGGCCTCCGCTGGACAAGTGCGAAGAGAACTGGAATCTTGGGGAGGCTGAGTACCACTCAATTTCAAGTATAAACCAATGGCCACTGCAAGCGAGAAATCAATGGTAAAAGGCTGTTGCGATGATGCGCATTTATTTGCAAATGCAATCGAAGGAGGAGAGAGCTGGACGTCTGGGGAGACTTGTTGCCACTCAGCTTCCAGAGAACACAACAGGTCTCCAATCAGATCGTTTGGTGACTTGTGTGAAAGCTCCATGTGAGTCAATAATAAATCGTGTAGGAGCCTTGACGATGCCAGTAATGCTTATATAAAAGAGAAAGATCTCTAAATCGAAAAAAAAAAGAAAGACAAGCAGTTATTTAGTATAAGCATATATACTACATATTGATTCTAAGGATTATCATGTAAAAGTTGAATTATGACACATCCGTTTTTCTTCCGTTTTTTTTTTTTTTTTTAGATATAAACTGTATTTATTAAATAGCCGCACAGAAGAGTTTCTATTTAATTTCCGCTCTAATTTTATCTGATTAATGAAATATATTACGTTAACGAGGAAGTGATCATTTCGCGTGTTTATTAATATACACTGCGTGTCAAATTATTAACGAGATAACATTTTTCTACCAGTTTCAGAGATGTACCGGTAGTTTCGTATCAAAAGCTTCGAAAACGTTGGCAATGCTGAGCTGCGTGTACTGTGAAATTTTCGTACTGTTCTGCGAAATGTAAACAATTTGCTATCGCAATTGCTGAATCCACGGTATTTGAGGTGTGTTAAAGTATCCTGTGCCTCTATAAGGCCACCATTCGCCCATGTATGGAGTGTTGTTGTCACATTCGGGCTGGTGCATCTGCTACTAGTCGCTCGCTCCTAGACAAGGTTAAAAAAAGAGTCGCCAATCTGATGGGCCCTGAACTAGCATCTAAGCTTCAGCCTCTGTCCCATCGACGAAACGTTGCATCTCTCTGCCTGTTCTACAAGTATTTTAATGGTGAATGCTCTGACGAACTGCAGATACTTGTGCCCCCACGACGTAGAACCCCTCGACAAACCCGACAGGCAGCTAAATCCCACCCCCACACAGTAGAGATCCCTAGATGTAAAAGATATGTCTACTCCAGTAGTTTCTTCCCCAGAACAGCTAGACTCTGGAATTCCATTCCAGGTTCCTGCTTCCCTAACTGTACTGGCATGAAGAAGTTCAAGTGTAACGTGAACCTACATCTTGCTGCCCAAATCCCAACATAGTGTCCCAGTCGTTGTTGCCCCTGATAGTAGTCCCCTACACCAAAGTGGAAATTTGCCTTGTTTGGGGTGAAAATCTAATTAAAAAAAAATTATTAACAAGGCAGTTGGTTCGTCCATAAAATGGGTCGTAAAGGTGGTTTGATTTGTTCTGAAAAGAGTACTATTACAGAACAGCTAGCAAAAAGTAAAACTACGAAATATCGAAAAGAAAAGAAGGTACAATCAAACTGTGAAGAACCTTGTTAACGACCATACAAAGTTAGTTATTTCACGCTGTTCTCTACTCCCGTTTATACGTGAAGTTGTTAAGAACACTGGGCAGACAAGTCGAGAAGTATTTGACCAAGCCGGATTGAAGAATGCCTCAAAAAGTACTCGATGTTGTCTTCAGAAATGCGTGGCAAAGTCAGTTAAGATCCTGACAGAGCCTCCGATAAAACAACATCAAATACAAAACCGATTGAAATGGGCAGGGGACAACATGAAAACAGATTTTTAAAGTTTTGTTTACGGATTAAGTGCGTGTCACTCTTGATAGCCCAGATGGATGGTGAAAGGGATGGGCCCTGGATGGACGACATCTTCATCACCGTTTAAGGTGCCAACAAGTTGGTGGTAAGATAATGATTTGGGCTGGGATTATTTTTCCAGACGGCGCCAAAATTACGGCAAGTGCTTACATAGGTTTTATGAAGGGCACGTTGAACCATGGCTGAAGAAACAAAAGTTGACGTCCAGAAGAACTACTATTTTGTATGCAGGATAATGCTTCTTTCGCATTCTGCAAACTGAGGTTCTCTGATCTACGGAAGAGTAGGTGGCGTGCGTATTCGCAAACTTTGAACCCAGTTGAGAACCTTCGAAGTATTATGACGCGACGTCTCTATGCAACTGGATGCCAATTTAAGAGTAAAGATGAGTTGTGGGATGCTCTCCAAGAGATATCGTAAGGAATAACTGTTGACGAAATCACAAATTTGATTTATTCTATGGACCAATGTCTTTCATAAAAGTCGTAACGTCTTTCACAAGTCATTCATGAAAACGATCGCATATCCCTTACTAATTATGTCAACATAAAAATTGCTATGTAGTTATTGCGTTCTAAGCATTTTTCCTAGTTCATTTTATGTGTGAAAATTATTGTAATACACAAGTCATGGGTATATATTTTTTTCTTTTTTTCTCAACCTCGTTAATAACTTGACACATTCAAATCAACAGATATTCCTATCTTTTGCCATAGTTTCGTTAATACTGCTTTAAATACTGCATATTTGACTCAAGTAGCTTAATATTATTGTAAGCACTTTCACAAAGTTTCATGGATTTTTATTCCCTCGTTCCTTAAATATTCCGAAAAATATAAACTCCTTAATAATTTGATATGCAGTGTAATATAATAAAATTCGTGCTCAACG
>NC_136522.1:55696469-55711469 GCF_053919585.1 Euprymna scolopes | reverse complement strand
GAATGGTCAATCAAGTTACAGATACGTTTCTGCAAGAAACCTCAAATGGTACAATCATAAAGCCAACCACTGTTCACAGGGTTCAAATTTCAACTCCAAGTCATCTCCCGCTAACCTGATCAACGTGACTCACACGTAGATCCGATCAGCTGATAAGATACTTCCGGTAAACTTGTCTATGATCAAGCTTTGTTTTATGTTGACAGGTTTTATGAAAACATCATGTCTACCTCTTCAGTTAAATAGATAGATAGATCGAGATGGACAGATAGCAAGATTGATACAGATAAATAGCTACACAAATAACTTAAACAAAAAAAATATGTGTAAGTATGACAAGAATGCTCTTTTCGACGGCCGGATACAATATATATATATATATATATATATATATATATATATATATATATATATATATATATGGCTCCTCACTCGAGTATTTAGAGCGATAGGGGAAACCAATTTTACGAGAAGCCGAAAGAAAAATAGATTCAGTTAGTGAAGGGCGAGAATTATCTGATGAGAAAGATTCACCAAGAAGTCGATAATATAAATTGGAGCGAAGCCGTGCAGGAACATCTAAAGACGAAATTGCTTATAACAACTAGACCACTGAGTCAGGCGAGCTGCAACAATTTAAGCAGGAAATACGAGCTGCCTTCAATAAGTTTCCAGACTTTTTTTTTGTATGGCCACTTTGACAGATAGTAATCATAGTCAACTCTACCAAACTTCAAATAATCTCCTCCGACTACAATGCACTTACCAAAGACTCCTCTATCTCCTCAATTGTCACATGACAACTTCTAAGGTTTTCCCTTAGCTAGGGGAATAATTTAAAGTCACAGGGAGCAAAGTCTGGACATTAGGGTGTGTGATGAACTGTCTTAATGCTCATCTTGGTCAAATATTCTTTGGCATGGGTGGAGTTGTGAACTGATACATATGGGAAAATAATCCGCATATTCAGTTCCTTGCGAATAATTGTCTGTGCATTCCCCACTTTTATCAAACTGAACTTATTGTAACTATAGACGCTCGACGGCCCTTATCTATGAAATTCTTTATTTGGCTAATAATTTTTGTTTTCTGACGTATTTGCTCCTTCTACACCATAACTGAAAGACTCCTCGGCATACTGGAATCTTTTATGATACTCAAAAACTGATGCAAGATAGTCCAAAACAGTTCGAAGCATTCGATACTTGCTTTTGGTATGTGTACAGAACATTAATGCACATTGTTCTTTTAAAGCATCCTCACGTTCAGATTGTAATTTTGCAATTAACTAGCTGTGAGAATCAGGCTTAAGTGGGGCGTATTCTGATTCCTGTTATAACTGTGTATTTGAGGCTAACATCATAACAATTAGTCATCTCCATAAAATAGAAACATTCCTACTGAATTTTCAAGCCTCTACGACAATTTTTAATTCCTTTACGAAAAAATCAAGAAAATTATTGATCGCACCTCGATCAATGAGTCAAATGAGCTGCAGCAAATGAAGCAGTAAATAGATCAGATAATTCTGTAGTACCCCTGCCACAAATAAATGAATAAAATTTTAGTTAAGTCGTAAATACCTAACATATTCGCCTAATAATAAACACATACGGTTCTTTACGAATAATGATATACTTGTGAGTTCCAACAGTAATGCTTCGTATCGTTTGTTCCTGCAAAACAGATCAAAATCGATTGCAAATTACATTGTTAGTATGGTTCACAAACCAAAAGTTGCATCTGTCTGTTACGGATATTGACGGTGTGAGAGTTTAAATATATAACACTTATAATAGAATTGCGTCAGAAGCTGGCATGCGTCATTCAACTACTGGTAAGATACATTGAGCATATTAATTGCTACGTAGAAATAAAAATTCTGGAGAAAAACATTTTGCTCGTTTTAATGGTACTTCTTACGTCGTTAGAGATCTTCAACTTTGAGTTAAAAAACAAATAGAACGCTAAAATTTTGGAAACCCTCTTGTACATACATAGATATCGGATTGGGTTTGCTTGATAAAATCGATAAAGTTATACACATATAACGAGACAGATAGTTACTATTTCCAAGTCAGTTTTGTTGGCTTTATCTTGAATTCTTATTTCATTCTTCATCCTCCCCTTTTTATTTGATATTTAGTCTGAATTTCCCCCTTCATCCTCATTTTGCAAGTTGGTTTTGTTTTCTTGAAGGCAATACAGCGTACAATGAAACGATGTTGAACAATTCAACGAATGATTTGCTCACGATCGATTGAAGATTTGACCTCAATGCCAACATCAGCATCTATATTAATATATACGTGTATATATATATATATATATATATATATATATATATATATAAATATATAATACACACACATGATCCGCAGAACTATATATGCATGCGTTCATATATGTGCACTCTAAGCATTTCTAGTTACACGCGCATTATATATATATATATATATATATATATATATATATATATTTATATACATATATGTATTTATACATACGTACACGACTTCACATTTATGATTATATAAAGACGGTTATATAATGACACATATATTGCTGTGACCATATATATATATATATGGGTGGGTGTGTCTGTATGCTCTTATAAATATAGGTGTATATATATGCATTGTATGTGCGCGCATACACACACACATATATATATAATCAAATTATATTCTAATAACTTGTATAACCCGTGGACGTACATGATATCTACACTGAACCTCCATGCTTCTGCTTCGACATTTATTTCATCGATTAAATGTGGTCCGTTTTATTTCTTTTTCCTCATTTTTGTCTTTTTTCCTCTACTTCTCTCCTTTGCTGTTCTTTTTTTTATTCATGCCATAGTCTATTATTATTATTATTATTACTATTATTATTATCGTCGTCGTAGTTGTTGTAGTAGAAGTGGAATATTTCCTTCAAGCACGAAAGACAATGGATAATCCCTGTAAGAGTAGCTGCTCATATAATTATGAGGCCAGAATTGCGCAGTCCCTAACCACACCTCCCTGCATCGGGACCGCTAGAGTCCAGTGACAGAGGGAATCCAAACAAATAAAAAAAAATGCCGAGATAAGCGGAGATATGAACATGATTATAAGCTAGCAGTTAGACCCAGCTTTGCTCGGGCCCTGTGCACTGTTTATAAGTTCATGTGTATACTTTTAAGCCTGACACATGTCCAGGAAACCTATAATTTCGAGTGTCTAGGCCCAAAATTGGGGGAGGAGTTTGGTAGAGTCTGCAATGGTCAACCTTTTCAACTTTTGTCTCTCGACAGCCGAATTTTTGCCCACAAACCTAAGTAAACGGCTTGCTATATATCTGAATACCCTTTTTGTAAAATTTCAACTGTTTAGACACAAAGCTTGCTGAATAGTTTTCCGGAAACTGCAAACGTCAACTCTTTAAAACTTTGACCCCACGGTAGAGGAAATTTCGGCCAAAAACCAATTAAAAAGCTTGCCCTATGTCCGAACACACTTTGTGTAAAATTTCAAATGTTTAGACAAAAAATTGGCTGAGAGTTCAACTTTTTTAAAAATTCGACCCCAATTTTTACTTAAGATTTCATGTATTGGACACGGATGAAGGTAAAACCTTAGATCCATGCTCAAGTAACTTACATCTAAAATTTCAAGAGTTTGGATCCAAAATTGGAGGAGGCGTTTGGTAGAGTTTTCAAAGGTAAAATGGGTGAACTTTGACACCTTGACAACCAAAGTTCTGGCCGAAAACCGGTTAAAAAGATTTTCCAAATCTCAATACCCTTTATGTCAAGTCTCGAATCTGTAGACTAAAATTGAGAGAGTAAATTGGTAGGGAAATGTGCAGATACATTTCACTTCTATATATAGATAGATATTAACATTATTGTTATTCTTATAATAAAAGAAATACTGGCACTGTTAGAACATCTACTTTTTATTACTTTACTCAGTAGGAGTCCTTATACAGGTCATCATCGGACATTGATTGCACAAAAAAGACCGCTTGTGTTCCCTAGAGTCCGCATGATAACTAGTCTCCTAGATGTTCCGGCCTTGTCGGTGGGGCATTAGAATACGCCGACTACCCCCCCTGCAGAGGGTAAAACTCCCTCAATGGGAGTCCTGGATATGACCTTAAACTATATCTAATGATGAGGCCCCAGCTTGCGGGCTCTGGGGAGTGTGCAGCCACCTTTTAATTGCCATTGCTCCCAGGTCCACTCTGACCCAGAGTGGTAGTACCTGTTAGGGTCCCAACTATGGGTTGAATAGAAACTGACTTGCAAAAAACAAATATATTCTGTTAAAAAAAATTCTTCAAAATCACCGGATTCGGCATTAAATAACCTGAAAAGGGTTGATATGCCGTAAAACAAAAGCAGCCAACCAACCTATATGTTTAGCTTTTTCGACAACCTCAGAAAATAAAGTTGCACCCTCGCAGCAATCGCTTGTCGTTGATTCCTCGCTGACAATGAATTTGTGTCTTCATTAGAATTTGGCTAGCAATAAACTCCCCAACGTCTTAGTCCTCCTCTGCACTACTCCAGTGGAGGTCTTGGAAGTGCTTTCACTCCTCGGTCCTTCTATCTTGTTCGACCCTTCGACAGTGTGGCTGCATCGGCTGGCACTACAAAGTTTGTTTTTTTCTTTCTTTTTGGAAGGGGTGAGGAAAGGAGCTGAATATGGGTAGGGGGAATGCAAGGGTATGGAATAGAGAGGGAGATGGGAATGGAGATATAGTAGACAGTCTACCACGTAACTGCTTCAGTTTTCTTGATATGATTTTTGCATTTTCTATATGCACGGTTGGCGATTTTCATTCTTATAGGGTTTCGCATTCGTGGGTTTTCTTTAAGATTTTCGCTGCTGTCAGCATTTCTTTCTGTTACAAAGTATGCACCTTTCCGTTGATTTTCATTTCCCTAATCTCGTTTCAAAATTCTTTTGGACTGTTCGTAATGCTATTACAATTATTGATAATATGTTCATTTTCTCAAGGCACCTTGTACTTGTTGTGCAAGTTTCTCGTATTTGTCTCGTTTTTCTGTCTCTGTTTTTCAGCCTACAAAATGACAGGCTTTTTTCTTAACTATTATATCTGGTCCTCTGGTTTGGATTCTTCTCATTATTATTATTAGTAGTAGTATTAATAGTATTTTTAGTATTGGTAGTAGTATTATTAATAGTATTAATATTAGTATTATTATTATTATTAGTAGTAGTAGTCTCAATCTTTCGTTGTTTTTAGTTGGATTTTCTTTCTTTAACATCAGGTCAATTCCTTTGACTTTGGACATTCAAGCTGTATTAACACTATCGCCGTTCCCAACGGGCAAGCCTTTTGCAAAACTTCTAAAAGAAATTGTCTTGTCACTCTGATTAAGCCATTTACGGTGGCTTTTTGTCATGTTAGCAAGCTTTTTAATTACAATGGGGGTCACTTGACTCTCATGCAGTTAAAGGTGTTGACATATTATTCCTGTTTCATAGCATTCTTAAATTTATGATTTTCTTTTTATTTTGTTTTTTTTTTTAAATTGTTATTTATGGTATTTATATTATTATTATTATTATTATTATTGTTATTATTATTTTTATTATTATTATTATATTATCGTCATTGTTGCAGTGTTTTACGCTCGTCTGTTTTTTTTTTTTTTTTTGCTAAAGAGCAAACTCTTACGCCAAAGCTAGTGAAGATCTTACAAAGAGTCGATTAGATAGAAAGCACATGGCGTACGATGATTGCTGATCAAATCAGAACTGACTTCTTGAGTACAGGGATGTTGTATCCGATTCCCATAGGGTCTAGCTCTTTCATAAGATCTACAGGGATTGAGTCACGCGCAACTATGATTATTGGCACGATGGAATTTTTTTTTTTATTCCACAAGCTAGCAATCTCCTTCCCCATATAGGATTCTCATCTACCTATACCTACGCCCCCTCTTGTTTGGACTTTGAAATTTGATAGTTCCGTATTTTCTCATTCTGTTTGCCGATTTAGCTGATACCATTTGGCAATCCACATTAACAGTATTACATGCATGCGTCTTTTTGTTCACTATCTGACTTCCGGTGAGTTATCTCTTGCTCACACTGAAGCATGAAATATCAGAGAATCTTTACGTTCTTTAATTTCACTTCCTCTTCTGGGTGATGCTGGTACCAGATGTCCGTAACTTGGATTTCAAACTTTTGCCACAAACTCCAGTGCAGAATGTACAAAATTCCTCGTGGGGACGTTTGTATTTTTTGAGCAAGTATAGATATATACCACACAACTTGCACTTATCAGAACAGTTTTCCCATAAATGTTTTTATTTATTGCGTTTATATTTATTCCTCAGCAGCAAATTTAAGATTCATTGTCTGCCTTTTGAAGTCACTTTTAGCCAGAGAATTTCACGTATCCTGACATTTTTGTGTCTTAATTTCGCGTTTAAACTGACCATGAAGTTTTATTTTTACCAATCCAGTCAACCTTTTTTTGCCTAGATTCTTTTATGTTACTTCTGCTTATCTTCCAATGAATCTTTATCTAGTTTTTCCTCTTTCGACACTGTTTCAAGCAACACTTCGTGACTGTTGGATAAGTAGTGCTGACACTTCTAAGATCTCATCCGACACAATCTTCCAGTCCAAGACAGTCTTTTTCGCCTTTCTTACTTGATGGTATAAAGCCTGAGCACATTAGAATTTAGGTGAAGTGTTTCAGTCTTGACCAGCAGCCTCTGTGTGTATCTATCCAGCTGTTTTTTCTTCCTATATTTAAGCTACAAAAGCTACACTAGATGAATTGATGACTGAGAACAGGTTTTTAACATTCAGTCTAGATTTCAGGATCAATTTGAGTCTTCTCAAATATACCTATTTCATCCTCTCTTTTGGTTCATTGCAAAGCATCGTATCGAATGAACCCCCCCCCCCCAAAGTAATCGTAGCTTTTTGTATGTTTAGCAAGTAAATCCACTGACCACTGTCTTTAATCCTATTCATTGTTGATAGCATCGCTTATGACGATATCCACATCAGGATAAAGGTCTTTTTGAGCTCGATAGACAGGGAAACTACACCGCAGATATAAGCAATGATAACCCACGTGTAGAATTTAGTCATAAAAGGGTTCGAAATGGCAGTATTTACATTATACTTAAACACTTCTGTTACAGTTAGGCTGGAAGCAGCCCCACAGTAGTGTGTTCAACAGAGAAAAAATTGGCTCACATAGTTTTCGTTTAGTTTATGCACAGATAAAACAGTAAGTGGTTGAGAATTGTTTTAGCTATACGGATATTTCTTGCAAATATTAAAGTGTCGCATAGATTGAAGCTCAGTCGAGCACCTTCAATGAGAGTAACCCTAGAGCAGAGATAGACTCGCAGTGTATCCTCTGGGAGAAATACGATATAGGGAAGCAGAACATGTCATTGCCTCCTTGATTAGTAGACGGGTTTTTACTGTCTCAAGTTTGGAAAGGATACACGTGGCAGCTCCTTCTCTGATTTATGTAGCCCAAGTAAAGACAACTGTGCTGGAATTGAATATACGTAGGTATATTTAAAATGAAAACTTTAGCTTTTCATGAAAGATGACGCATATATAATGCCAAGTAAAACAACCTTCACAATGAAACTAGCCAAATATTTTCGCTAAAACCTGTCGTGCATATTATACAGATTCACAAAACAAGCATACTACAGAAACAAACTTAAAGTGTCGCCAAGAATACTCTAAGAGCTAAAAAGATTTTTAATAAATAAAAGAAAAGGTCAATAATATAGGTTAATAAATAAAAGCCAAGTACGTCCAAGGATGGAATACTGTTGCCATATCTGGGCAGGAGCTGCCAAAAACAGCCTATCATGCCTTGACAGAGTACAAAATAGACTTCGTGGTTTAGTGGGGGATGCCCTTTTCTCTACCCTGCAATTCCTCTCCAACAGAGAGACGTTGCGAGCCTATCCTTGTTTTATCGTTATTTTCATGGAAGGTGATCGCCCGAACTCCAATCCCTGGTCCCCCTCGCCAATCTTTCACGAAAAACACCCGTCTAGCTGAATCCACTGTGAAAAATTTCCCCCACTCTATATTTGTGCCTAAATCAAAACGCGGATTCCATGAGCAAAGCTTTTTTCTTAGAACTGCACGCCTGTGGAACTCTGTTCCGTCTGCCTGCTTCCCTCCGGACTACAACTTGGATGTCTTCAAGTCCAATGTTAACAAATTCCTAATGAACCGCCCCCTTAAGTAAACACTTCAGCAAATATCCACACTAACGTAATGTACTTGCAATAACCCTTATCCCTGAGTGGCTTCCGGGCCTTGATAAGTGGTGATCACTGTGTAAAAAAAAAAAGCCACACTCTCAATGTTTGTGTTGTTTCACCCCGCAAACAAGGCTGGTGCTACCAGATAAGGCTGTCTGAAAATATTGGCTTCCTGGGGCGAAAAGCATCTAACAGTGATGCATTTCGTTTTTTTCTACTTTCCTATGCAAAAGTTAATTACGTTCTGCAAAACCAAAATCAAAAACAACTCCCCTCCCTCTTTTTCCTTCTTCCAATTCCCCCTCTCTCTTTCTATCTCCCCGACTTCCTGATTTGTTTTCTAACTTAAACTCACCTAAACATTAATACTGTAACCTTTTTCCCTTCCCATTGCAAAGCTCATTTATGTTCTGCAGGGAAGGGACCAAAACGATAGTATTCACTATAAAACAACCAAACCAAACACTACAAACTAGCGATTGTAAATACAAAGTGATTGAAAGATAAAACCTTTTAAGATATAAGTGGATGCAACATGAATACTATTTCCAAAATAACTGGATTTGGGATTAAAGTGTTGATATGCTGTAAATACAAAACAACCAAATAAAACAACACAAGACATAGACCCACTTAGTCGTGAGGGGCTACTATTTGTGGCCAGAATTGTAGGGATGATATTTATAGAATTTGACAGCGACATGACCGTTTACATCACACTTGAATTTCTGCATGTTAGTACATTCAGTAAAACTAGGGCAACGGAAGGGGGTTCTTATTTTCCGAGGGTGTAAAAGCTATTGGAGTAAACATTATTCACGAAGTCTAGGGATCTATATAGTGCAGAGGTGGGATTTTGCTGCTAGGCGGGTTTGTCGGAACTATTGTCGTCGAGGAGGTACTTGTGCTTGGAATTCGTCAGAGCACTTGTCATTGGAATACTTGTAGAACAGGCATAAGGATGGCATGTTCGGTGATGTGACAGATGTTGGTTTAGTTGATAGTTCACGACCTATTAGGTTGGCGACGTTTCGTTGAATCCTACCAGGAAGCTAAGGACTAGTGGCAGGTGGGCAAGCCCAGATGTGGCAACAATGCTCTCTGCATGCGCATAACTGTGGCCTTGTAAAGATACAGGATACTCTTGGGTGTGAGTAGTTTTTTAGCACGGTAGAAGTAGCCCACCTTCCTAGCAACAGCTTTGGCAATCACCGCAATGTATTTGATCCACTTAATGTTGTATGTGAGGAGCTTGAGGGAAGTACTTTCAGGCAGTGTATCATTATCCATGGGCCTCGGTGGTTGAGAAGGTTTGTTTTAATGATTAAAGGAAATAAGCTTATTCTTAGCAGCAGTGAATCTTACCAACCAGTTACGACCCCATTCCATTAAAAACTGGGTATCTTTCTCTAGAGATTTAGCAATTTCTTTAGATATGTGTTCATAAATTTTACCCTCGTGTCTGTTATGTAGCCTGGTGTCATCAGGAAAGGCTCTATAAATTGGCTAAAATGAGAATCGCTCCACAATGATCAGCAGAGAATTTTAGCGTCTGCACCAAATCAAGGTTGATTACCAATGCTTTGAAGAGGATAATAGAACTTAGAAATAACAAGAAGAAGCGAGTCTGAGCTACCTTACATCCAGCTGTAAAATTCTCCTGCTGGACGTTTACTGTAGGATGCGACATAGTAGATAAGGTAAATATCACCACTTAAACACCTGTAAAATATAGAATATAGAATGTAGCATCAATTTCGGGAGGAGGGGTGCATAACTGAATGACCATTTTGAAATTAGTCGTTCACCATCAAATACGTTTATGCAATTCCTGCAGTAACATATCTATTGAAAATAATAAATTAATATGAGACCGGAAGTAGAAAGAAAGAAGCTTAGGGGAAGTAAGTGCCCCTCCCCAATAAAGCTGGGTTAACAACAGCTAGAAGTGAAAATATAAGGAACTATCAAAGTGTTATAAGAGACATAACTACATATCGAACCGGATACGAAACTGTATATAAAAGAGCTACCGTTTTAAGGTAGGGAGTCGTGTCTTGTTTGCTGCCTTGCGTCCTACCAGTCTCGCGTCTTACAAGCTACAAGTGTACTCCGGTTAACCAAGCTTCCCAGGGACGAGCTTTTAGCTCTCACACGCTAAGTTCCTTTTTCTTTACCTTGATTTACATTTATCTAACTTCAAAAGCAAGTAGCCATTTTGTATTTGTATTATTACGAAGTACTAATAAATCTTTTGTTATGCATTCCACTCGGCGTATTTTGTCATATTATTATATACCGTTGAAACAGGATATAACACAAAGGAGTTTATACGACATAAAAACAAACGTATTAGAACATCGTCTTCCACTAAATATAGAAACAATCTCACTCATTAAAAAGAGTGTCAATAACTACCCAGGAAATACACATGGTGAGCAAAGTCTAGAGAAGATACAAACAGTTGCACATAAAGGGACGATTTGAGTCTTAAAAGAAATTCTAACTGTTTGAATATCAGGGATACGGAGTAAGTGTCTTATATCCGGTAGGATGCCCTATCCTTAACTAGTAAAAATACCTTTTTTTTTTAAGTTCCATCGTAGAGCACCAGAAGTTTCAATATAATTCGTTAGTGCAAGTTGGTCTATTACTGAAACTGGGTGAATTATTGGCATTATAATGGTAAAATAATGGTGCACATTCTTATAACCACTAGAGCTGTTACAACAGCATATTCGTTTCTTTCTTTTAACGCTCACGTATATATCCGACACGGTAAGACAGTCAATCAACTGAGAACCGCATCAATCTATATAGAAGCATATAAAATATTACCGGATATATACTCGAGTAAAAACAATGAAAATAATATGCTGTTGTCACAACCCGAGTAATAACCCAACCGCTACTACTACTACTACTACTACTACTATTAATAATATTAATGTCATTCATACTTTATTTTCCTTGCACGATCACATCTTTGCCATTTTATAATCTTCCTCATCCTACTAATGTCGCTTCCTCTTTCGTTTTCCTCGCACTATCACTACATTTGTACTCTTTACACCCACCTTGCTCTTCCTTTTGTATTTTTTTATTCTTATCCTTATTTGTAATCTCTTTCCGGTACGCATTCTCTTTCGACTTTATTTTGTGTGTGTGTGTTTTCATAGTTTTTGTTAATTATTGTTAATGTCAGTGTTTATCCTCCCTCGTACTGCTATTAAAACTACAAACTCTAACAAGTATTTAAACTACTATTCCACGTGATCCTGATCCGTATAAATAGTTTATATTTTTTCTTTGTCCTCTTGCCGTATGTTTTTGTTCGCACTTTTTCTTTTTCTAAGTTTGCATTTTTTTTATTCTTTCTTTTTCTTCATTTTCTCCTTCTCTACTCCTCCTCTTTATTTATCTTCTTCTTCGACTTCATCTTCTTCTTCTTCTTCTTCGTCGTCTTCTTCTTCGTCGTCTTCTTCGTCGTCTTCTTCGTCTTCTTCTTCGTCTTCTTCTCGTCTTCTTCGTCTTCTTCTTCGTCCTCTTCTTCGTCTTCTTCTTCGTCGTCTTCTTCTTCGTCTTCTTCTTCTCCTTCTTCGTCTTCTCCTTCTCGTCTTCTCCTTCTCGTCTTCTCCTTCTCGTCTTCTCCTTCTTCGTTTTCTCCTTCTTCCTCTTCTCCTTCTTCCTCTTCTCCTTCCTCGTCTTCTCCTTCCTCGTCTTCTCCTTCCTCGTCTTCTCCTTCCTCGTCTTCTCCTTCCTCGTCTTCTCCTTCCTCGTCTTCTCCTTCCTCGTCTTCTCCTTCCTCGTCTTCTCCTTCCTCTTCGTCTTTTTTCTTCTTGTCTTTTTTCTTCTCCGTCTTTTTTCTTCTCCGTCTTTTTTCTTCTCCGTCTTTTTTCTTCTCCGTCTTTTTTCTTCTTCGTCTTTTTTCTTCTTCGTCTTTTTTCTTCGTCGTCTTTTTCGTCGTCGTCTTTTTCGTCGCCTTCTTTTTCGTCGCCTTTTTCGTCGCCTTCTTTTTTCGTCGCCTTCTTTTTTGGTCGTCTTCATTTTCGTCGTCTTCATTTTCGTCGTCTTCATTTTCGTCGTCTTTTTCTTTATTTTCGTCTTCTTTTTCTTTATTTTCGTCTTTTTCTTTATTTTCGTCTTTTTCTTTATTTTCGTCTTCTTTTTCTTTATTTTCGTCTTCTTTTTCTTTATTTTCGTCTTTTTCTTTATTTTCGTCTTTTTCTTTATTTTCGTCTTCTTCTTTATTTTCGTCTTCTTTTTCTTTATTTTCGTCTTCTTTTTCTTCATTTTCGTCTTTTTCTTCTTTGTCGTCTTTTTCTTCTTTGTCGTCTTTTTCTTCTTTGTCGTCTTTTTCTTCTTTGTCGTCTTTTTCTTCTTTGTCGTCTTCTTGTTCTTATTATTATTCTTATTATTAATAATACTTTTCTACTCCTATTTTTCTTTTGTTTTCCCTTGCACCTTCTTTCACCTGTTGAGTTCCATATTATTTTTATTTGTTATTAATTTGGAATGTCTTTATCCTCCTTATACTTCCTCGTTCCACGACTTGCGTTTCCTCTTTCTTGTCCGGTGTCCCTACCCCCTCTTTATCTTGCGTTTTTCGTTAATTTCAATTTCACTAATTTATTAATGAATCCAACTCTTTTTCTTCGTCCACTTTTTATTAGTTTTTTTTTCTCTCTTTTACTTCTCCCCTGTTTTTTCTTCCGCTTCTCTTTCTTCTTCTTCTTTCACAATGTATTATATTTTATTCTTCCCTAACCCTAACCCTCCTTTTACTTTCACAGCCTATCCTTATATTTCTTCTTCTATATATTCTACCTTTTTTTCCGTGTTTTCTCTCGCTTCTTCTTTGTCTACTTTCAACGACTGAATTATACGTCTTATTTCTATATCTTCTTTTTTCTTCTTCTTCTTGTTTTATTATTATTATTATTATTATTATTATTATTATTATTATTATTATTATTATTATTATTATTATCATCATCATTCCGCGGTAGTCTCAACCTTTGCAGGTGTTTTAGTTGGATATTTTTTTCTTGAATATCAGGTACAATTCTTTGGACTTTAGTACATTCAGCTGTATTAACACTATCGCCGTTCGTTACAGGCAAGCCTTTTGCTAAATTGGAGAAAATTTGTGTTGTCAATCTTATTAAGTCATTTATGGTGGCCTTTTGTTATGGTGCCAAGCGTTTCCATTCCAATGGGAATCACCTTGACCTTCTTACAGTTCGAGATTGTTGTTTCATAGCAGTCTCTACATTCTGTTGTTGTTCTTCTTCTTTTTCTTCTTCTTACTATTGGCTAACAAGGAGCTTTCACACAGGTCATCAAAGATCTCATTGAATAAAGGACTGTGCTGCTCTCTGGAAGCTGATTGACAAGTTTACTCGGATTTTTTCGTAGCCTCACCCCTTTAGATAACATTTGCAAATGAATTTGCATTATCGCAACAGCTGTTTGCCATTGATTTCTTGTTGGCAGTGACCATGTTTTTTACTGGAATTTGAGTGGCAACAAGCCTCCCCAAGGTCCCAGTTCTCTTCGCACTTATACAACGGAGGGCTGGTCAGTTCTCACCCCTCGGTCTCTCCTTTCTCCCTGACTACTTGGCTATTCGATCTCACTCTTTTTTTTTGGGGGGGGGGGCGGGGTACAGTGATGGTGTAATGGGGGATGTGGTGGGTCAGAGAACTTATAGGTATGCAGCTTCAATGTTCTTCGGTCCATGTAGCGATTCATGTTTTGTCTCTCTTTCGATAACCTTTGCTAATAAATTTGCATTATCGCAACAGCTGCTGGCCATTAATTTCTCGTTGGCAGCAACTATTGATCTTTGTTGTGATTTAAGTGGCAATAAGCCTCCCCAAGGTCCCAGTTCTCTTCGCACTCATTCAGCTGAGGTCCGGTCAGTTCATCAGTCTGTCCGTTCTCCTTATCTCTATTTGGTAATTTGGTCTCACTCTTTTGGAGCGAGGTAATTATGTGGCCATGGGGGTAGGGTTGGGTTAGAGAACTCATAGATATGCAGTTTCAGTATTCTTGGTTCCGTGTAGTGTTTCATGTTTTGCCTTTGCAGCAGTTTTCCCGGCCCGCACTTGTTGCTCCTGTCTGTTAGTTTCCACATTCATAGTTTAAAAAAAAAAAAATGTTTCAGCTGTTTTCATGAGTGTTGTTCGTTATATTTTCCCAGTCATTCCTTTGATTCTAATTTCTCCCATTGTTTTTTTCAAAGTTTTTGGGGATTGTTCCTACTGCCCCTAGTATTATAGGTATTATTTTGATTTCCTTCATCTTCCAAATACCTTTCAGCTCCCTGGCTAGCTCTGTGGACATGCTCCGTTTCTTCTTTTTCTGTGATATTCAACTTTTGGCCATATGGAATAGCAAAGTCTACCATTTAACCCGATTTTTCTTTCTTATGGATTGTTACGACATCCGGTCTTCTTGCTTGGATAGGTTTATCAGTGTGTATGTCAGTGCCCCATAGGAGTTTGTGATTCTTGTTTTCAAGTACTGTAGCCGGGTAATGTTTGTACCACTTGTATGGGCATTATTATTGTTGTTGTTGTTGTTGTTATTATTATTTTTTTTTTTTTCTTTTCTCATTTTCTTATCAGGTTATATGCATTTTTTGCTTTTTTTGTCAGTGTTATCTTCGTCTTATCAGACATCAGTGGTCCTGGATATGACCTTAAACTATATCC
>NC_136522.1:55666469-55686469 GCF_053919585.1 Euprymna scolopes | reverse complement strand
TATATATATATATAATGTGTGTGTATATATGTGTGTGTATATTTGGGTGTGGGTGTATATGTGAGTGTGTATATATCGATGTGTGTGTATATTTATATGTGGGTGTATGTGTGTATATATAGAGATATATATAAATATAAAGATATGTATAAATATATATATAAAAATATGTATAGATATATATATATATATATATATATATATAAATATATGTATAAATATATATATATATAAATATATGTGTATATATATATATATATATATATATATATATATATATATATATATATATATATATATATATAATGATTGTTGAGCTGGATTAAATCCGACGATATGAAATAAAATGGAGGTGGAAGGACCTGAATACTCAAAGTTTCGCCCGATTCTTATATTTAGACGGCATCTTTTAAGTTACTGCGCTATTTTATCCCAATTCAATTATCTCTAATTTAAAAAAAAAAACATCCCTCGTAATCTCGTGTAATTTTATTTACTTAATCTATAACGGCTATATTTTAAGATGCAATTTTTTTCTCTCTACGATTTTTTTAACTTTTAGACGTAATCCACATCACCAGTTTATTATGATTTATTTTCTCTCATAAAAAGTATATGTGTATATGACATCTAATTTACATGAGGAAAACACGCTGCTTTCACCCATCATTATATATGGCCCAAATCCTCCGACTCTCTCGTCAATGACCATCCCTCCTGAAGAGGCCCGTATAAATCGGGCGAAACGTTGAGTATTCAGGTCCTTCCACCTCCATTTTATTTCATATATATATATATATATATATATATATATATACATATATACACATAAATATATATACATATATATAAATATATATATATAATTATATATATATATACATAAATATATATACATATATATAAATATATATATATATATAATTATATATATATATACATAAATATATATACATATATATAAATATATATATATATATATAATTATATATATATATACATAAATATATATAATTATATATATATATATACATAAATATATATACATATATATAAATATATATATATATATATAATTATATATATATATATACATAAATATATAAATATATATATATATATATAATTATATATATATATACATAAATATATATACATAAATATATATATATAATTATAAATATATATACACATATATATAAATATATATATATAATTATATATATATATATATACATAAATATATATACACATATATATATAATTATATATATATACATAAATATATATATACATATATATATAAAGATATATATATAATTATATATATATATATACATAAATATATATACATATATATATATAAAGATATATATATATAATTATATATATATACGTAAATATATATACATATATATAAATATATATACAAATACATATATATATATATATAAATATATATATATGTATTAACATATATATGCATATATATAAATATATATATATATATACATATATATAAATATGTATATAAATATATATATAGATACATATATACATATATATAGATATATATACATATATACACATATATATAGATATATATATACACATATATACACATATATGCACACATATATATATACGTATATATATACCTATATATAAATATATACATATATATGAATATATATATGAATATATATATATATATATATATATATATAAATATATATACATATATAAATATATATATATAAATATATATATAAATATATATTTATAAATATATATACATATATATAAATATATATATAAATATAAATATATATATATACATATATATAAATATATATATATATATATATATATATATATAAATATATATACATATATATATAAGTATATATACATATATATAAATATGTATATATATGTGTATTTATATCAATATATATGTATATATAAATATATATATTAATATATGTATATATATTAATATATGTATACATATTAATATATGTATATATATTAATATATGTATATATATTAATATATGTATATATATTAATATATGTATACATATTAATATATGTATATATATTAATATATGTATATATATTAATATATGTATATATATTAATATATGTATATATATTAATATATGTGCATATATCTATATGTGTATATATATAATTATATATATATATCTATATGTATTTATATTAATATATGTATACATATATATCAATATGTATATATATATCAATATGTATATATATATCAATATGTATATATATATATATCAATATGTATATATATATATCAATATGTATATATATATCAATATGTATATATATATATCAATATGTATATATATATATATCAATATGTATATATATATATATCAATATGTATATATATATCAATATGTATATATATCAATATGTATATATATATCAATATGTATATATATATCAATATGTATATATATATATCAATATGTATATATATATATATCAATATGTATATATATATCAATATGTATATATATATCAATATGTATATATATATATATCAATATGTATATATATATATCAATATGTATATATATATATCAATATGTATATATATATATCAATATGTATATATATATATATATCAATATGTATATATATATATCAATATGTATATATATATATATATCAATATGTATATATATATCAATATTTATATATATATATATCAATATGTATATATATATATCAATATTTATATATATATATCAATATTTATATATATATATCAATATTTATATATATATCAATATTTATATATATATATATATATATATATCAATATGTATATATATATATATATATCAATATGTATATATATATATATCAATATGTATATATATATATCAATATGTATATATATATATATCAATATATATATATATATATTAATATGTATATATATATCAATATGTATATATATATATCAATATGTATATATATATATCAATATATATGTATATATATATCAATATATATGTATATATATCAATATATATGTATATATATCAATATATATGTATATATATCAATATATATGTATATATATATCAATATGTATGTATATATATACACTATATATCTATAATATAAAGCTGAATGTCTGTGTGTGTTTCCTGTTACGAATAGTCTCCCATATGTTTGACTATTAAAAAAAAAATTGATTACATATAATGATGGAATATGTATCGAGACACAGGGTATGTTTTATCTTGCAGGACGGTTGTTCATTTAATTTGTGAGGTCGGTGTTCGCGCCTGGTCCAGAATGTATAGAAATAAAAGAAAATTATAAATTTAAAAAACAAGTTTATGTAGAATACTTGAATAATTATGTTTTTACGTAAATAAGCATGGTATAATATCATTGTGGGGTCTGCGTTGTCACCTGGCTTCCGTTCAAGGGAGATAGGCACAAACTGTAGTAAAGACATTTCATATTTATCTGCGTAATTATTCTTTGATAACTATGTTTCAGTTTGATGAAATATGGTATAATAAAATTATTTGGTGTTCGTTCGCATCTTACCTCCATAGAATGGAAATATGTCAGAAAGTTTAACAAGGTTTTTTAATATAAATCCACTACTATTGTAATAAGTGTTTTAAATATAGATCCACAGAATAGTGTGATAACTGTTTCAGTGTTAACAGGAATGGTATAATACATTATGGGGTTTATCTATTGCATCTTTATTTTCATCATATTTAACTTTGATTTGGTACCACCAAATTCGAATTTGATACAACCAAATATATATGTGTGTGTGTATGTATTATATGTATGGGTGTGTATATATTTGTGCATAATTATATATGCCATAATCACGTTGACACACCAGTTCCCGCTGGATCACCGAACTTAAGCAACGTTGAATCTGGCCAGTACTTAATATATGACCATTTCGCACTTCCAGGTGCTGTATGTGTTCTCGGTTTATCTCGGCATTGTTTCCTGTCGTCCTGATCTTCTCCTTTCCACTGGACTAAAACAGTGCCGTGCCGAGAGAGGAGAGCTGTGGTGGGAGATTGCGCAAAACGTCCCTCACAATTACACCCGCTATTGCCCCTTAGGGGTATCGTTTGTCTTTTGTTACATTGCGCAGGGCCCCAGGTTGGGAACGGTCGTAGTTAGTAGATTTGTAACAAAAACATAGTAGCCGTCAATTTCCATGATCGTCCGCTAGTGTCACTTCTTTACGATCGGAGCTAAACGGTTGTTATGGCAACTGCTAAGACGGCATAGTTGTTTCCCCCTTGACCGGGCATTTTTTCATTCAAGCTGACTTATCAATTGTCGATCTTGTCATAACAACGACGGTATGTGAAACAAAGTTTTGACATGCACATAACGATCAGGCGTAACTCAAAACATGAAGGAAAGACGTAAGTCACGATTGCTTTTCATATAGAAATATATTTTTAACTAAAGCCTTACATGCATTTTATCTAATTGTTCATTTCTGCGGCTTGGCTTTCCTTTCATTGAGTGATCAGAGGGGAGGAACGCGATTTCCGTCGACAATCGCACCTTCTTCGACGGTCCTCAGACCTACTTCTTCTGCTGGACTCCAAAAATCACGTCATTATATTGACATGATTTTTGTTCGTTTTTTTTCCATTCCACTGGTCGATCAACTCTGTTATTGATAATGGATCACGCATTTCCCGGTCACGTTTTAAGTTTTGTTGACAAATGCGTTGGCTGCATCCAACCCAGAGACTCAGTAACCCATTTCTCTACAGCTGCCCGACTATTGAATTTGTTTATACACGTGCTTCGTCACATCGTGCCAGCTTTACATGACATTCCGATCCTCTATTGTAGTGCAAGGAATGTCACGTTTCAGCCAAAAATATGTCTCCCCACAAACCTTCACTTTTGTAAACAAAAAATCGTCGTCCGTTTTTTTGTTTACGATGTAATTATTTTGCCGCTTCGACTGGTGGACAATCGATATTCGATGCCCACCTTTCAAATATATTTTTTAAGGGAGTTTTTATTTTCACAGTTATGTATCGGATGGTCCTAGCCATCCATTACATACCACTTTACAGACTGGGCAGAGTCGTATATATGTGTATATATATATATATATATATATATATATATATAAGACATTTTAGAGACAAAAGAAAGCCTCGTTGTTTTTATACCTGCATTTTTTTTTTATTTATTCAATGTTCCGTCCACTGTCTATTGTATATACGTCGAAGGTATGGATGGATGATTCAAGAACCTTTCTTCTCTGTCCATGGTTTATTTTTTAACATTTTTGTTTTTTAACGTTTCGTGTAATCATCTACACCTCTTCAAGTAATGTGTGAGCAGCTCGGTGGGAAGTGTAATAATGGGCGTAAATTTTCTTTGTTGTGTTGATTTTAATTGATTCGCCTTTAAGAACACCGCGTACACCGGGGTCGGTAGTTTTTATTATTTTTTTTTTTACTCTTTCGAGTAAGGTAATTTTTTTTCATATTAATTCGATTCATGCTTTCTTGTTTTGGTTTTTAAACGAATTTAAGAAATGTCAGATTCATCTAAGCTTAAAAAATTCTTTCTGACAGTCGTTGGCTGATAGATTTTTTTTGGTTAGGGAGTATGATGATTCCTCTGTATAAAGAGTTTTTTTTTAAATTTGATTCGATAGGAGTGTTTCAAGTTGGCGAGTATATCATTTAGCCGATACTAGAATTCTGTGCTTTGTCTATATTGCAAATTTCAATTTGTTGACTATCTTACTATTTACTTTCTTTATTTCGTAGGGATACATAATTCATTATAAAGCCAATTTTGAGACTACATAAAGCATATTCAGACATGTAGACACTTTTTTAACCAGAGTTGGGGCGAAAATTTGGTTGCCAAGGTGTCACAGTTGAAAGAGAGTACTTTTGCCGATTCTACAAAATCTCTTTGTTAATGTTGAGTTCAAACACTTTAAATTTTAGATGTAGGTAACTTGAAAATGGGACAAACGTTTTAGGTTGATTTTAGACCAAAACAATACATTTTATGCAGTCAAAATTAGGGTTATATCTTAAAAAAAAATATAATTTTCCGGTCTTTACCAAATTAATCAGACAACATTGGGTCTAAACATTTAATTTTTTTCATAAAGGCTATTCACACATAAGGCAAGTAATTAACAGTACAAAGCTGGGCTGACCGGCTAGTATATATATCTTTATACGGACGTTATTGTCTTCACATGTGCATAGATATTTCAGTTGTGCCACTTTTCCGAGGGCTTACGTAGTCAGAGATCTAGACTAGATAATATATATATATATATATATATAAATTAGATATAGGCCTGCTGTGTGTGTACAACGTTCTTTCAATAAATTCCCTATATGCACACATGAAATTTATGTCTCCGTCGATGCAATGTTCTCTTGCTACAATACACTTGTTGTACCACTCCAAAACTTCTGTAAGCTTCCAGGGAAAACCTCTTGTGTGAGCATGCCAATGATCTGCTTGTCACAGCCTCTTTCATCTCATCAATTTCTCAGAACGACAGCATCTAAGGCTTTCTTTAGTCACAGCGAGTAAAGTCTGAACTGCAGGAATGGTGATGAACAGCTTTGATGCCCATCTTGGTAAAATAGGCTGTGACAAGTATGGAGTAATGGACTTCACCTTTGCGACAAACTGCACGAAAATCTTCCGCATCTCCAGTTTTTTTTTTTACATAGTCATCACCACATTATCAAGGCCAAGAGGCCACTCAAGGATAAGGGTTTAAGAGTGTACATTAGAAATTGGACAATATAGTAATCATTAGTAATGAAAATTTGGTAAATTTGATAACCTATATGGAACGGCTCATCAAGAACTTATTTACGTTAGACTTGAACACAACCATATTGTAGTCAGCCGGAAAGCAGGAAAACGGAAGACAATTCCACAGGCGTGCAGTTCTGAGAAAGAAACTCTGTTCATGGAATCTACGTTTAGGTTTAGGCACAGATAAAGAGTGAGGGGAATTATTGATAGTGTTTACAGCTAGACGAGTGTTTCTTGTGAAAGTTTGGCGAGGGGGGCATAGATTGAAGCTCAGTCGAACACTTTCCATGAAAATGACGATACATCAGAGACAAACTCGCAACATCTCTTCTGTGAGATAGAGGTTGCAAGGAAGAGAAAAGGACATCTCTTACGAGGCTACGAAGTCTATTTTGGACTCTACGAAGGCAGGTCAAGTCCTTTCTAGCAGCTCCTTTGCAACTAATCGTGTGTACAGTATCTATACTGGCATCAAACTGTGGACATTCTTGTATCTATAGACACACGACAGTCCTTAATAATAACATTCTTTATTTGGCAAATCAACTATGGGGTTCTGATTTCCTTACTCCTAGAATATCATATGTCACTCAAAAACTGAGGTTCGATTCATGTTAGTTGGGGAATTTTTCGAGTTTAAAACATAATTTTAATGCATATAATTTTTCTAAAGTGTCCTCATATTCAGATTGATTTTTTAAAAATTTACCGGCTGTTATAATCAGGCTTTAGTAGCGTGTATTCCAATTCAGGTTGTAGCCGTTTATTGTAATGTTAAATCATAGAAAATTGGTCAATCATCGCATATGTATAGCAATATAATACTGAATGTTTAAGAGTCTATGATAGTTTTATGTACATACTAACGGGGAAATAACTCTGCCTGGGCGTAAAATACACTTATAATATTTTATTTGTCCAGATTTTGGATATATTATTACAGAGTAGCGAGTTCAAAAGTAAAAAAAAAGAAATAATTTAGTTGCCATCAGCAAGTATGGAAACCGAAATTTTAGCATTGAAAGCAGGTGACGTTACCACTATATCGACGTGACACGTATATAAAACGATTAAAAATTAATAAAGAAATTAGATTAATGTCCAATATTTAAGGATTTCTTACAATTTTGACTCGTTCTTTAGACGCTTTAAACACAATTTTAACTGGCTCAATACCCATAAAATATACCATTCATGCTAAAATGCAATCATTTGAAGCCCTTAGCACCCCTCAGCGACTTTTGGTTTCGGTGGAGATAGTTTGAAAATGTCGAGACGGACAGACAGACAGACATCTAAAATTTAATATATTAAGTAAGCAAATTATGATGTTGCGAGGATCAAATGTATATTACATGTTTCGAAAATTGTCAAAAATCGACGGTGGTAATTAAATCTTAACGAGGCTTTAAAATCCTATGTTGCTACGTAACAACCACTCGCCCACGAAGAATTATTGCCACGTGTAGACTGACGCATCTGCAACTAGTCTGTCGCTCTTAGACAAGGTCCGAAAATACCATCAACGAAAATTCAACTCGTTTCCCATCGTCTAAATGTTGTCTTTGTGCCTGTTTCACATGTATTTTAATGGAATGTGCTCCAACGAAATCTAAGCACTTGTAACGCCTCGAGATAAATACCCTCGACTTAATAGACAAACATGGAAATCCAACTGCCACATCGTAAAAATACAGAAATTCTGGAAAGCGTTCTGTTCTAACAATTTTTTTTTAATTCCTAGAACTGCTATTCGTTGGAATTCCCTCCCCGTTTATTGCTTGCTTGGCTGTACTGACATTATGAAGCTCAAAGGTAATGTGAATAGGTATTTCGCTGTTCAACTCCTTACATAGTGTCCTTGCATATTTTATCCCAAATAGTAGCCAGTTACGTCTAATTGACACTGTGCCTTGTTTCTTGTAAATTGTAGTAAAATATATATTTAAAAAAAGGAATTAAAAACAAAGATTAATTAATAACAGATACATGGTTTGATTTAATGTTTGGAGAATTGGTTCAAACCTGAAGTTTGTAGCGTGTGGTGTCAGGCGGCAGACAAAAAGGATAAAGAAAACAAGGCTACATGATTCTTTTTATATTCTGGCGATCTTATGCAGTAACGGTGTCTCAATTTATATGTAAATGAGTGCTACCAGTTATTAAAAGAGGAGATTTTTATTTTGCAGCATCGATTTTAACCATAAGGTATTACACGTGGAATCTGTAGCTTTGCCGGTAGCGTAGCAGATTTGCTTCAGGAACTTGTAAGTTTAATGATAGAGTTGGAAACAATGCATTCGGGAAAGTAAAACCTTGCTAATAAATTTGTTACAGCAAACGGACACACCAGGGCCCAATCAGAATGAATAGTTCGTTTCTTAGGGAAAGCCCCATGATTTGACAAGCTTTTGGGGCTGAATTTCACTCCAGATGTGAAATGCAACGCATACACCAAATATGTTGACAAGATCGCTGGAACAATGATTGGATTATTCAACCGCTTTTAGTAGATACCTCACTGCCAACCCAACCCTCTAGCTGCATAAGAGCGAAATACGTACTAAGATGGAGTACTATTGACACATATGGGTAGGGGCTGCCATGCATGCCGTATCCTGCCTGGATACACTATGATACCAGCTTTAAAACCTAGTAGGCGATACTCTTTTGTCTTCCCGCTAACCTTTTTTTCCAACTGAAGAGACATTGTGAGCCTGTCTCTGTTCTATCGTTATTTACATAGCAAGTGCTATTCTGAGTTCCAATCGATGGACTCCCCTTGTCGGACTTTCAAAAAGGCACTTTGCTTGTTACAACAACTATAACCTATTTCCCCACTAGATATATATATATATATATATATATATATATATATATATATATATATATATATATATATATATATATATATAAACAAAAGTACCCGTCGTTGACTGGGTTCAAAAACAGCCTACAGAAAATGGACTCTGATTTATGAAAGTATGATAGGTTATGAAAAGGAAGGGTCCTACAGAGATGGCTTCGAATTTGGGTGTATCAAAACCAAACCAAAATATGATAAAAGTCAAAATAAAATAGACAAACCCCATAATTTATTATACCATACTTGTTCACACTGAAACACTTTTCACAATTTTATGGTGATCTATATTATAAAACCTTGTTAAACTTTGTGACATATTTCCATTCTATCGAGGTCAGTCACGAACGAACATTCCATAATTTTTATTATACCATATTTCTTCAAACTGAAACATAATTATCAAAGTATACTTGCATAGATAGATATACAAAGTCTGTATTAAAGTTTGTGCCTATTTCCATTCTATGGAGGCCCAACAATTTTATTATACCAATGATATTTAATTTAATTATTCTTATGTACATCTATATCAAACACACTTGTAAACATTCTTTTTAATTTTTTTGTTTCCATACTTTGTGGACCAGGCACGAACGCAGACACCGCAATTTTAATGACCCACCGTTCTGCCAGATTAAACCTACCAATTCCTGTGTCTCGATACATCTATCATTATATGAGGTCAGTTTTCTATAATAGTCAAACATATAGGAGCCTTTTCATGACCAGACACACACACAAACACATTCAGCTTTATTTTATAGATATGAGAGAGAGTATAATGGAATTAGTATTCAGACAAAATAAAGAAATAAAGAACAAACCGACCCATATGTTCATCAGCATTTCCTCCATATTTCGATGAAACCTCGAAATAAAGACGAAACGTTGATGAACACATAACTCGGTTAGTTATTTTTATATATCTCTCTCGCTCTCTCTCTCTTTCTCTCTCTCTCTCTTTCTCTCTCTCTCTCTTTCTCTCTCTCTCTCTCTTTCTCTCTCTCTCTCTTTCTCTCTCTCTCTCTCTTTCTCTCTCTCTCTCTTTCTCTCTCTCTCTCTCTCTCTCTCTCTCTCTCTCTCTATATATATATATATATATATATATATATATACGTGGATATGTGTATTTGACAGCATTCTTTCTCTCATGCATAATTCATTTAATTGCATAGATGTTTTAGTCGATTAATTTTACATTGGATTCTTTTCCATTTTTCGTATTGTAATCTTCACGTCAGGTGGAAACTGGCTTATGTAATAACCATAACTTTAATTTTCCAAGTACTTTAAAGTCTTAAGTTCATCTCCGGAGATTAATTACACTGGTTCCATTTTTACTATTTATATTTACGGGAGCTTAATTTTCATTGGTTATAATTATTGTTTTTTATGAACACTTCAAAAGTTTAATGCTATTAGTAAAGTCTATTTTTCTAATGTAAGCTTTTTCGTTGTTATTAGTATAGCTTTCAATATTTCATTTTTGTTATTAGTATAGCTTTCAAGTATTTATTTGTTTTAGAAAGTTAGTATTATCAATTAAAAGCTTTCTAAACTGAGACAAGATAACGGAATTCTGGTGTGTGCGGTGATTTGTTCAGAACGATGCAATGTAAGTCTCCTAGACATTGTCGCCGTAGTCATTCCTATGGTATGTTTCTCTCGATGGCTCAGTCTCATAATGGGCATCTTAATGCATATACAAGTTTAGTCTTACCAAGTGACTCTGTAGATGGGAAGGAATTAGCCATTATGATAAAAGAAAGTTTTTAAATTGTTATAATAGGTAGTTAATTTTACTTTTTTATTAGTGATAATACGGTGTACATTTTTTCTTCTCTATATAAACAAAATGAACTCATTTTTCTCGTCTGAGTTTGACCTTAATAGAATTAAAAATCGAGACATTACATGAAAACCTATTGCATACGAGCTGCAGCAAAATATCTGAGGTGGATTATAGGAAGTAGTAAACTCTTCTCTCTCTATTAGATTCCTCCTTCCACCGCCACACATTTACACCGGACTTGACTGTCTACAGAAGAAAATTACGAGAAACACCGGTTTGCGTTCGTAGTTCTTTAAAAATGTGGATTGGTATCCAGCTATTCTAACGGTTACTTATTACATTTTCTTTTCTTTTTATTTCTTTTTCTTTTATTACCTAATCCAATGGGTACTTACGCCATCTTTTCCTTATTTGGTTTTTATTTTATTGTTTTTTTATTCTCATTATCGTTTAGAGTTTACACAGAAAATCGCGTTTATTAAAAAAAAAATAAACGAAACGAACTAACCATGGATTCCATGTTTTACGACAAACTCTTACAGTCGACAACTATTACTTGCGTATCCAACTGTATTTATGCAACGTTCCTTTCTTTTCTACCATGGATTTTTATTTTCTCTGTGTTTCATGAGTTATTTTTTTCTTTACCATCTGCGACTGATTCACGGTCAGGCATGGAGTGGGCGACACCGGCAATCATCGGTGCCACCATCGAGTGTTCTATATATGTTCATACGATTACTCCACTTTATAGTTCCCTTAATTTATTAATTTTCTTTTTCCTTTCGGTTATGTTTACAGTTAGTTTTAAGTAGACACTCGACTTTATATTTCCTTATTTTAGTTATATCTCCTTGCGTCGGCTATGTTCATAGATACTTTTAAGGTGATACTAAGGTTGAGGGGTAAATTCTTATTAGATTAGTTACTTATTCATTATTTATTTTCTTAACTGGAAAGCTACTATGACAGCGATAAATACCGTATGTAACCGATATTTATAATCTACGAAACGAAACGAATTGGAAAATTAACACAAAAATACAAAAAAAAATATGATTAAATATTTGGCAAAAAAAAAAAAAAAAAAACATCCGAAAAATTACATACTAAAATATATTAAACATATTGGAATTTTACAAGGTAGGTGTCTTCAAGTTTCTTTTTTGGGGTTTATTTGCATTGGGATTTGACTTTTCGGTTTGTTTTATTTTGTTTTTTTAGACGTACTCTGCGTCTGTTACGACGCTGCTCGGCTGACACCCATAATTGCCGGTCTTGTCCAATCCGTGCTTGACGGGAATTCACTTTCAGTTTTGGTTCAGTTTTGACATTTTTTATGAATGCATACTGCTTTTGCTTTTTATGAATACATACATTTAGGCAACGCCGGGCACCCACCGCTAGTTATTAATAACTTTTAGAGATTTTTGTTCATCTATTCTGTAATTATTATGCATTTTATTTTTTTAAAAACAGTTAAATATATTAAGACGCTGTTGGTTTTAAATCTGCCTCAATATCCGCAAACACACACACAGCTGAACGTGAAAAGATAACCAAGTATCAGGATTATAGAATGATTTGAGGATGACATGGTCTCTGGAAGAAATAGACATTATACCGGTTGTGAAAGGAGCAACTGACAGTGAAAAAGAATCCCAAGTAGTACATGGAAACAATCCCTGTAAGACCAAGCTGTAATGAAATACAGATAGCAGCCATAAAGGGAACAACATCTATTCTAAAAAGAGCCCTCGAATATGAATACCAATCCTTACAAAATTAAGTGTTAGCCCCGGCAGTGATGCCCTTAATCTCTTAATAATCGATCAAGTAAAATAAAACACACACACACAGATATATACGCAAACACACACACACACACACACACACACACACACACAGGAAGGGGTAAGGATTAAGTGCTAATCGGGATGTCTGAGAGTATATATCTCGATGAGGCACATTATATTGAAATATTTCGAAAATTGGTAAAGGAATGTGACATTGCAGCGATGGGTGGGTCTTGGATGATTGCGCCAGTCATATAAGATTAATACTTATTTTATTATCCGGTGTAATAATGATGGACTAGTAATAGATGTTCCAACCAAAATTCCAGTAACTTGTTGGTTGTATTACTAGTGTGTGCATGCCTCTAACACTAAAAGGCGCATATGTATAGGTGTGGATATATATATATATATATATATATATATATATATATATTAGTAATTTATAAAATATATATGGCGATTAATCCACTCTAGGACTCCTCAGGCGAGGAGTCCTAGAGTGGATGAAATGCGGAATATTTAGTGTAGCTTAATCGCCATGTATATTTAATAAATTACTAATTAGCTCTACCTACGTATTGAGCACTTTTGAAGTAAATGTTTAAAGTTTACGCATAAATCTATACTTTCGTATAATTTTTTGTGAGTAAATTAAGCAGTCCTATATATATATATATATATATATATATATATATATATATATATATAAACTACTTAATTTACTTTATATATTTATATATATATATGTGTGTGTGTGCGTTTTTAGATATAGAGAATTAAATGACCAATAACTCCAAAATTGAAAGAAATATCCTCTAAATTTACAAAATTTACAAAAGAAAATTTCCCTGTACTTTCGTATCCGACAATGGCTGACTTCCGGTTCTGTAAAACCCGAGTAGTAGCATTATATTTTTTTTATTTGTTATTTTTCTGCTATCGTTTAAACTATTTTCATTTCTATTATTTACTTTGCTATTAATATGATCGCCGTGAATGCTTTTTATGTATTTAGACTGGAAATTGCTAAACGGTAAAGATATGTTTATTTATTTTTTACCATCATTTACAATTATTACTGTTCGTTAAGTATCGATCGGCATTCGATATTGAAACAATGTCCGCTTGGAAATAAGAATAAGTTCACAAGGGAATTAGACGATCTGAAAGAATGAACTAAAAATGTCTGGTGTAATTTGATATGGCGTCTGGCATTGCAAAACCGACAGATAAATAAAAGTAAAATTTTAATAACAAAAGAATATAGACAAATGAAACTAACTGTTAAAACTTAGTGGAATACGCAAACATTCACGGTGAAACGAAGATTACGTTGCGACAACGCACGAATGTATAAACTGTCAAGATCACATAGTTATGCATCTACACATATATTCGATTAATTGAGCGCTATACTAGTTTAAATATTCATTTGTATTAAAAAGATTTATTTAAGGGTAAAGTTGTATATATTGAACGATTATGGAATTTACTAAAAACAAAATGTTATACTTTTTTCCGCAAATTTAATTGACGTTTTTTCTTACCCCTCTCTGTATTAAACACATATACAAACTGATCAAAATACACACACATATACACGTACACACACACACTTATATATATATATATATATATATATATATATATATATATTTACCGTTTAGCAATTTCCAGTCTAAATACATAAAAAGCATTCACGGCGATCGTACTAATAGTAAAGTAAATAATAGAAATGAAAATAGTTTAAACGATAGCAGAAAAGTAACAAATAAAAAAAATATAATGCTACTACTCGGGTTTTACAGAACCGGAAGTCAGCCATTGTCGGAAACGAAAGACCAGGGAAATTTTCTTTTGTAAATTTAGAGGATATTTCTTTCAACTTTGGAGTTATTGGTCATTTAATCCTCTATATCTAAAACACACACACACACACACACATATATATATATATATATATATAAAGTAGATTAAGTAGTTATATATATATATATATAACTACTTCATTTACTCACATAAATTTAATATACGAAAGTATAGATTTATGCGTAAACTTTAGTAAAGTATTTACTTCAAAAGTGCTCAATACGTAGGTAGAGCTAGTTAGTAATTTATAAAATATATATGGCGATTAAGCTACACTGAATATTACTAGTTCTAAAACATATCCTTTGTTCGATAAAATGTATGCCCATTGGCTGATAGGAAGGGGCGCGGTGGATACTAGAAAGCTGATTGGCTAACTAAAAATTCTCAACATATATAAAAACAAGCAACAACGACAGAATTCGCGCATAAACCTGACGAATCCTATACTGGATGAAACGCCGAATATTCAGTGTAGCTTAACCGCCATATATATATATATATATATATATATATATATATATATAAAGCTGAATTTCTCTGTGTATCTGGTCACGAAGATGCTCTTATGTGCTTTACTATTTTAAAAAAACTGATTACATATAATGACAGAAGATGTATCGAGACACGGGAATGAGTATGTTTGATCTGTAAGAACGGTGGTTCATCAAAATTGTGGGGTCTGCGTTCGCGCCTGGTCAACAAAGTATGGAAAAAAAAATTAAGAATAAAAAAAAAAACGTTTACAAGTGTTTTTGATATAGATGTACATAAGAATACTTTTTTAAGTATGTTTTAACTTAATTAGGGATGATATAAAATTGTGGGGTCTGCGTTCGCGGCTGACCTCCATAGAATGGAAATAGTCACAAACTTTAATAAAGACTTTTCATATCTATCTGCGTGAGTATACTTTGCTAATTATGTTTCAGTTTGAAGAAATAGTGTATAATAAAATTATGGGGTGTTCGTTCGAACCTGACCTCCATAGAATGGAAATATGTCACAAAGTTTAACAAGTTTTTTTTTTTTTTAAATAGAGATGTCCGTAATATTGTGATAAGTGTTTCAGTGTGAACAGGTATGGTATAATAAATTATGGGGTTTATCTTTTTCATTTTTAGTTTCATCATATTTTGGTTTGGTTTTGATACCCCCAAATTCGAAGCTATCTCTTTACAACCCTTCCTTTGCATAACCTATCGTACTTTGATAAATCAAAGTCCATTTTCTGTTGGCTGTTTTTGAACCCAGGCAACAACGGGTACTTTTGCTAGTATATATATATATATATATATATATATATATATATATATATATATATATATATATATATATCCAAACTAAATTAGTATATAGAATGCAGAAAAATGCAAATGTATGACGGATAGATTCATACTGACGTAACCAAAAATATCACAGAGGGACCAACTTTGTTGTTTAGCGACGTTTGAGTCAGTCTATATGTATATGTATAACCGGCGATATATATATATATATATATATATATATATATATATATATATATATATAGATATATACCCATAATGATTTTTTTTTATATTAGTCAGTGTCTATTCGTCTTCATTTATTTTTTAAAGCTTCAATGTTCGATTAAATATTAAACACGCCCAATGGTATGATAAAAAAAAAATACAAAGGAAGATAAAATGAAACCTTTTAAAACTCCGAAGAGAAAAAAAAAGCAAAAAAAGGAAGATTAAAGATTAGTAAAAAATTCATTAAGGCAAACTATTCATATAAAACTTCAAAAAATATCGAGCAACAACACTCGTCAATATTAGTGAATTATGCATTCGAAACGATTAAGTAAATTTCCAATAAATCCCGTCACGCTAGTTCACGCAAGTTCTGGGAATAAAACACACCCTGTCGAAGGGAAGGCTTCCTGAAATATATCATCATGGATACACCAGCTGATCATCTGAAAGCAAGTATGACAATCCAACATATAAAATATTATATATATATATATATATATATATATATATATATATATATATATATATATATATTAGTAATTTATAAAATATATATTGCGATTAAGCTACACTTATGCACCTGAAGAATCCTAGAGTGGATGAAACGCGGAATATTCAGTGTAGCTTAATCGCCATATATATATATTTTATAAATTACTACCTATATCTACCTAGGTAGTGAGCACTTTTGAAGTAAATACTCCTAGTTTACGCATAAACGTATACTTTTGTATATTAATTTTATGTGAGTAAATGGAGTAGTTATATATATATAAGTTATAAAACCATGTGTGATAATTAAACTCCCCAGAATATTCCGCGTTTCATTCTCATGAGAAGTTGTCAGGCACAAGCGCTTATATATATATATATATATATATATATATATATATGTATATAATTTGTCAAATGAAACGCGGAATATTCTGTGTAGCTTAATTGGCATATATGTGAATAACTGATTACCGAACCCTACCTATGTAATGGCAACCGTTGAAGTAAATACTGAACACTTACGCATAAAATTATATTTTCGTATATTAATTTATGTGATTAAATGAAGCTGGGTGTTTGATTATTTTTGTTTTACGGCATATCAACACTTTTCAGATTATTTTATGCCGAATCCAGTGATTTTGAAGAAATATGTTTCAATAGAATATTTTTTTTTTGTAAAGCCATTTTCTATTGAACCCATAGTAGCAACTCTAACAGGTACTACTACTCCGGATCAGAGTGGACCTGGGAGCAATATCAATTTAAAAGTGGCTCCACACTCCTCCAAGCTCGCAAGCTGGGGATAAAGTTTAAGGTCATATCCAGGACCGAGTATATGATGTAGTCATATAATATATATATATATATATATATATATATATATATATATATATATATGTTTATATATATATATATGAGGTTGCTATTTTCCAAAGGTATGGTAAACAGTGAAATATAACAAGGTTAATACAAGAGTGCTCAATACAGAGGTAGAGCCGGTTACATTTGTCTTTACATAAGCGAGTAAATACTAGTAGACCGAAACATGCTCCTGACTGTGTAGCAACCAACTAATGCTTATGTAAAGACATATATATATATATATATATATATATACAAAAAAATAACCAATAAAAATGAAAGCATAATTTATTAAGTCGCTATAGTTTTTGTCTAGCAGTTCCAAATTTGCCTTGTTCTGCCTTACATTTCCTCTTAAATAATGCTTAAAGGAATGCTTTAATCTATTGCCTAAACTGTTAAGTTTGTGTTTTTGTGTGTGGGTGGGTGTATATATATATATATAATATATATATATATATATAGAGAGAGAGAGAGATAGAGAGATATAGATAGATAGTTGAAAAGATCTATATCATTTATATATTCTTTTAAACATTCATTTTAATTAATTCCCTATATGTTTATCTGTTTTCTTGTGGGATGATTATCTTTAGTAAGGTATTAGTTACATAAATTATGTGCGTTTATGTTGGTGGGGGATGCCTACATTTTTAAGCGATTTTTGTTTTACGAAGTAGTCAATCGAACTTAAGTTTATGGGAAACGATTTAAACATCCATAAAGAATTAGCGCGGTACAGAAGTGATGGTTATTTTACGTAAAGTTCGGAACTGAGCTTTCACTCTAAATTCGGAACTGAGCTTTCACTCTAAATACTAAAATTATTGCTCTTTTTCCGTCAAGTTTTAAAGGTTTCACACGTAAATCACCCATAAAAGTAATATTTTATTTTGAAATATGGATTTAGCTGAGAGTATGAATCTACAAATTTATTATCTATATATTAATATTGTAGCATATGTGTTCTTTTGTGTGTCACGCTTTCATCCGGCTTGTTTTATTATTTTCTTCTATTTCATGTCATAAATAATTTTACGAAGAATTCTTCATAAGTTTTGGTGTCGGTTTCGTCTATAGCTGATGGCACTTGAATCATCTTTTTTTTATAAATAATTTTGTCAAGAATTTTTCATAGGTTTTAGTCTCGGTTTCGATTATGGCTGAAGGAACTGAAGTTATATATACATATATATATATATATATATACATATTTTTATATATTTTATAAATCAAGTTATATATATATTTTATAAATTACTATATATATATATATATATATATATATATATATATATACATATATACATACCTATTTTTCGGGTTCGATTCAAGCTAAGGCACCCAAGTCATATGGATATAATTTTTATTTTTGAAATCGCAACTTCACGACATATAAAAATCGATAGAACATTTACTTTTTAATAATATATACGAAATCTGCAAGAATTAAAATATATCTAAGCGTACTTTACGACCGGGCTTTGCTGGTCCGTCGTGCTAGCTTAGATACTTTTGCAGTGTTAACAAAAACGCTGCAATCATATCAGAGCGTTTCCATTTGTACTGAACATCTACAGAATGCCGACATCAATATATTACATATATCACAGTTCATTGGAAAAAGACGTGTTAACATACCAAGTGAACTGATTAGGAACGTTTTGAATTCAATCGATGGATGTTGTCAGCTGTTCATGTACAACAATGGCCAATAATTTGAACACTTTCAATAATATGCATAATTATTTGTTCACAGTATTTTGATGTATGACCCTTTTATTTATTTTACTAAGTGTTGATTTTATGGTCATTTAAAGAGTGTATACATTCTATTGGGACACCATATTAACATATATATATATATATATATATATATAGGTGTGTGTATATTTGTGTGTATATGTGTAGTTGTGTGTATGCATATATATATATAGGTGTGTG
>NC_136522.1:55661469-55663969 GCF_053919585.1 Euprymna scolopes | reverse complement strand
ACTATATAAATGTGATCAATGTGGAAATATTTTTCTTATATCAAACAATTGTTATTCAAATTCGACAAGGGGACCTACCCCCCCCCCGATATCTTGGGAAAATAAAAATAAAAACCCAGCAGTTAAAGTTGACCTCATTAAGTCATTAAAACGTTCACCTGCAAATTCTAAGTAATTAAATAAATTCAAACGTGTTTCCGTTAGTATGTCTTGGTGACACAATTGTTAACGTCGCATGTTTTTTTTTTCACACTTTAAGTTCCAACTTTGCCTCAAGGGTTCGGGTTCGATCCTCATACTCACCTACCAAAACTTTTTTATTTTACCCCCCCCACACACACCCGGAGTTTTGATTCACCTCCAAACACCCGGGCAACGCCGGGTACCCCCGGCTTATATATTATAAAAGAAAAATGCGAGCATGAAAATAAATATGGTTGGGCTAAAACATGGAAAAGAAAAGGGCAAGATATTCTAGTAAAAAAAGTATAATATATAACTAAAATATTGTAGCATTAAGAACTGATCATATAATGTTAAATTGATCTTTAAAAAACAACCTGATGTTGCAATATTTTAAGTTCTAAATTCATTATAAATTTTACTAGATGATCTTGTCCTTTTCTTTTCCATGTTTAAGCTTTACTTTAAATTCTCGCATTTTTCTAGTGTAATCCATAATATTTCTAGGCTTCCAGTAAAATCACATGTTCTTTGTTTAATTCCAGTCTTATGTTTTGCCCCCATAAACATAACATAAACATATGTAATAACAATGCACGGCACTCGTCTGCTTTCAGTTTCTCTGTTTCACTTGTTACTTCTCTTTTTGCGAGGCCGGTTAATTAGTAGGAACACTAGTCGCTGAAGCGACGTGGTTGCCATGGAAAACAATCATGACAACCGTCGCTCACTTGTTTACGAATTTTGTATGATTTTGAACACCAGTAAAATAATAACTTTTGTTTTACTGAACGAAAATTGAAAAACTTTTTCACAATATAGTTGAAAAAGTGATTTCTTAACTGTAATAAGTGTTTGAAATTTGGTCGAAAAATGAGTAAGCGGTAAAGCTTTAAAACAGTTCTAAATTACTAAAACTGCCACTTAACTATATATTAAATCACTACCGTGTTTGAAATATATGTATGTGGGTGTGTTTGTCTGAAGTATGTGCATACGTATTTGTTCATATCTATGAACAACTTTCTGTATGCGTGTATATATATATATATATATATATATATATATATATATATATATATATATAATGTTATTTATATGGAAGCCCATTTTTTTTCCTAATTCCTAGTTGGGAATAATTTTCACTTTGACCAGTTTGTTACCCCAAAATGGGGAGCGGCATATGTATGATTTTTTAAATATAATTATCCACTGACACGTGGTTCGTCGTCTATGACCTATCACAGGAGCTGACTCTAGCGAGTTGCTGAATCATATATATATATATATATATATATATATATATATATATATATATATATATAAGCGAAATGAGACACTGATAGAATTCAGATGAAAAATTCTGATAGATATTACATGAAGTAATACTTTTAAGGTGATCCTAGCTAAAAAGGAAAAGCTCAATATTAAAGAATAGAGCAATATATAAGTTCTCTTTGTTTTTCAGAATTTAAAATTAAACCACGAAACTTATATATATGTGTGTGTGTATATATATATATATATATATATATATATATATATATATATATATATATATATATATACACACACGTTTCACCATTATCTGGCCATTAAAAAGAAACACCCCGTGAATAAATGAGGAAAGTTACAAATAAATAAAATTCTTTAAAAATCGATTTTATTTGTCAAAATCCATGTATAAAATACAGTTTTACTTATTTTAATGAACACACACAAAAAAAATGCACTGTTTATGATTTCAGATTTAATGACGTAATGTCATAGGAGAATTATGCTGTAAAAAATGTGTCTTTTTGATAAATGTGTAGGAGTACTACGCTATGATTTAAAAACAATTAGTGTTTCGTCTGTTTTGCACGCGTTTACAAGCAGGAAACCATGGACCACTCATAATTGGTTTCACGAGACCGGCGAAAGGTAAAAAGATCGAAATGTCGAGAACTTGCCTTAACCGCTTACTAACTTTTACAAAAGGAAAAAAAAAAAACCGTGTCGAAATCTCTCCTAATCCATTACAAGCGTTTTACCGTGCTACTAGACATGAACTTCAACTGCCCCGTTTCATTAGACACAGACGTTTTATGAATTAATTATATTGTTTTGATAATCAAATGGGTGTCTAAAAGTTTGTTTATTACATAATGAATTAGGATTTTTATTATATATTTATCCATTTATTTACGAAAATATCTATGGAAGGCAGTAATTGCTGTGGATACAGTTAGTAGATTCGGCGTTTCTATCCTGTCGCGGTTAACCACCGGGCAAAGTCTAAATAAACAGTTTGCCGTCATGCAAAAACAACTGGAAG
>NC_136522.1:55640204-55652704 GCF_053919585.1 Euprymna scolopes | reverse complement strand
TATAATTATACATAATATAATACATTTTTCTCTCTCATATAATTATACATAATATAATACATTTTTGGGTATATATAGTCTGTTTATTATACAAACATTAATAGTTAGATATGTTCATACATGTTTCAATGGGATCCCAATCCAAGGATAGTATCGCACGAAACCAAAAAAGAATCGATATTGAAATGGGACTCATTTGAGATTTATAAGATATATTTGGGTATATTTAAACGTTCTGGAAGAATGTAGGCTGTATACTTTATGAAATTTAGCAGTAGGGGGTCATGACTGAGGTGTGGTGAAGGAAGGAATAAGGGTGATGGCAGAAGGGAAAGTATGATTTCGTGTGATAAAGCTGTCGCCGTAGAGAGGGTTTGCTATGTTTTTTATTTGGCGGTTATTTATTGGCCTAAGCTTTCGCTTTGATCTGGAATAATACACTTTGATGATCCCTATTTACATGTACTAGGTTTGTATGATTGTTTTTTTCTGTTCTGATTGCGACTTCATTTTCCTATTTACAAGTATTTTTATTGATTTTTTTTAATTCATTTAATTAGTGTGATACATCGGCTTCGAATTATTAGCTGATTGGATGACCGCCTCTCTTGCCGAGAACAAGGACGTCCATTCCATAGTAGGATTTCGGCGCGGTTTACTTGATCTGGGTTAGTTAATAGAATTTATTGTGTGCGGGGCGATCGCTCAGTTGCGCAGAGTGCTTACCTCGCATCCAATATGCTCGGGTTTCGAATGCCGGCTTCAAATATGTCTAACTGATCAGCCCCAAAAAGGGCGAAACTTGAGTCATGGACTTCCGGTTCGTTGGCTGTTATGGCTTTTATGGGTTGCGGCGTTGTTTGGCTGTGGAAATAATTATATTATCTCTCACTTATTTATTTATTGCGGACTATCATCCTTATCATTCTTAGTTTCACGACGTTTCAGTCGACTATTCCTCGAGCCTTCCATCAGGAGGTAGCCGCGACGGCATAGGAACTCCGAATTTCCTAACTGCATTCTCAGCAATTACTGCCATCGCATCACCACGTTTTTGACCAAGTAAGCCTCTTGGCGGTTTTGGCTAGGATTGAAACCGCTATCTTCAGACAATTTTAACCTGGAATCATAAGCGAAGACCAGAGAAATGGGAAACGTTTTGACGCAACAACTAAGAAAGATGAGCATAATAATCCGCAACAAATTAATAAATAATACTCATCTCAAGAATAAATTCTATTTAAAAATAATAATCTCTCACATTATTAAAATTATATATATATATATATATATATATTGAGAGAGAGAAATATGTGTGTAATAATCTCACATTATTAAAATCATATATATTGAGAGAGAGAGAGAAATATGTGCGTAATAATCTCTCACATTATTAAAATCATATATATATATATATATATATATATATATATACGGGGTGAACAGAAAGTCCTTGGACCAATTCAAAAGTGGTTTATTAATAGAAAATTACAAACATATACATTAAACATGAATGAAAATTATGAGTTAGGAAACCAAGAATAAATTCAAATTATTTATTTTCAATGTGATGTCCCTTCCTTTCGATTAGACGTTCAATTCTCTGTTTGAAGTTACCAACCGAGCCACGCAGCGTTTCCTGAGGTATTTTAGCCCATTCACTCAGAAGAGATGTCTTCAAAGCATCAACACTTGGATGAGCAACAGAACAGACCTTTGCCTCCAACAAAGACCACACCGAAAAATCCATGGGATTCAAATCAGGCGATGCAGGAGGCTACATCTCCTTACTCCAGAATCTTAGAAAATGACGTTGGCACCAGTCCTGAGTTTTCTGGAGGTGTGGGATGGTGCTCTATCTTATTGGAAGGTTAAAGGCTGATCTTTGAAGTGTTTCTTCATCTCTTCAAGTGCTGGAACCAAAATATCGTTAATGCAGCGATCTGTGTTGATCTTAACCCTCTGCTCCACGAAAATCAGAGGCGACTTCCAAGATTTGGAGACTGCAGCCCACACCATGAGGGAAGACGGCTTTTTGTCGGCGGACAACTATTCTCACGGAGTCATCAATGCCTGCTGAAGATTTTGCGTAAACTCTGTCGTTCTGCTTGTTAACAGTGGCTTCAATTGTGAAAGAGTTTTTCATCAGAAAACGATCTCTCACTCTGCCGTGCCAGCCTTCAGTTATCCAAGAAGAAGCTTTGCTCTTTCAAGTCTCTTGTGTTTTTGGGCAAGTGTAGGGTATTGTCTCTTTCTCATCTTGTAGGGGGACAAGTGGAGATCGTTTTTTACGATGGTTCTCATCGAGGTCACGCCCACATTCATGTCTTTAGCCATTTGTCTTGCAGATCTCTTCGGGTTCCTCCTTACCCTCTCTCGGACAGCTTTAATCACCTTTGTTCGAGCAGTGCGAGGTCTTCCACTCCTAGGACGGTCTTCTGATGTACCACGTTCCTTAAATCTGTTCACAACATGGTACACGGTGGATTTAGCCACTTTCAAGAGCTTAATAATCTCTGAGCTTGTCCTTCCCGCGCAATGAAGCTGAATTATGGCCTCTCGTTTGCTCCTTTTTCTGAAAGTTTAAACAAAATTATTTTTATATTTTTGTTGAAAATAATTAGATCAATAGTTAGACTAAATACTTACTTTATTCGAAAAGAGAAAAAATGATTTTAACAATATTTAATTTTAAAACTAAAAATGGTCCAAGGACTTTCTGTTCACCCTGTATATATATATATTGAGAGAGAGAGAAATATGTGCTTAGAATCAGTTGAGCTTATTTTAAATAATACGCTATTACTCATGTTAGAGTGTTCCAATAGTCTGTAGAGTTTTGAAAGCACATTTTTAAGATACTAAACAAGCTGATATTCCTTTTGCTTAAAGCACGAACAGAATGTGTTACGCATTTTATTTCCATTGCTGCCAATGAAGAATTTGTATTTCCTTGCAGATACCCCTAATTCCAAGAAAATAGATATCTACAAATGTCATGTCTGAAGAAGGAGAAACTGCTGGTAAAACTGTCAAAATAGATTGGTGAAGTGTATGTAAATCAACTGTTCAGAAATGGTTCTTGCCATTACTCGAACCGGGAAACATCAGTTTTGAAGATTACACTTTGCACTGGAAGATCTGCAAAATTTGATATTGACTTTTTGAAGACAACATTGGAGGAGCATCTAAATATCAGAAGTAGAGAATTTGAACAGGAGTTTAAAAAAGTACAGTCCATTACTATTTTTTATTGAATAAGTATTGATAAGAAAAGAAACCTAATATTTAGTGCTGGAAAGTTTCACTGCCAATTTTACTGTAGTCTCCACGTTTTGAACTTAGAAAATATCTATTTTCCTATCTGTGTGTGTGTCTCTCTCTCCATCTATCTATCTATCTGTCTATCTATCTATATATCTATCTATATGTATGTATATGTATATATATATATATATATATATATATATATATATGTATTATATTATATATATTATATTAAAATAACTTTGTGTGTGTGTCCGTGAGTTCGTTCCGTATAGACTCAAAAAAGCTTAGTCGATTTTTACGAGATTTCGCACCAAGGCACTTCATGTGTTTGGCAGTGTATTTATATAGGGTTTTGTGTCGGAATCTCTTCGATAAGTATTAATACTCGATATTCAAAATAATCCGATGGAAGCGGACACAAGAAATTTGACATAAGTTTATCTTACACGACCTAACATCACAAGAGCATTTAAGGTGTTTTATTAAACCGACATACCCAACATACAAAATCGACAGTAGGTTCTTTGATATAACAAAGGCGTGTTCGAAATGAACGCTTCTTTTTAAAAGGCAATTTCACAATGATACTTGACTTCCTGTTTTTTAACGTAAAGTCGAGCCATTATCATTGCACAAGCAGTAATGCCAGACGTATAAAATCAACAGCAGGTTCTTTGATATGACAAGGGCGTGTTTGAAATGAATGTTTCTGTTTAAAGCACAATTGTACCATAATACTTGACTATTTTTAAATCTTCATTCAAACCATTATATATAACACACTATATAAATTACTCAGTAGGTTTTCTACAGTGCCATGCAAACTACAATATATTGTGGACTAATTTACGGCGGGGGACATATAAAGCTTGCTCTCAGTGCACCGCGGTGGGTCCCCAACTAAAGCAGGCAATCAATCGATTTGATTGAAAATTGGTCGATTTCACCGATTTCGATGCCAATAAGATATGGGAGTGTGAAAGATTCGCTTATCATTAATTAATTCCCAGCCTTCCTGCAAGTATGATATATTTCTTCGAGTTTTCCTTACCAATTTTTATTCAGCTTCCTCGTTTTATCTGTCGGGTAGAACAACACACATGAAACTTGAATGACTATCAGAGAGTATCCTCAAGTGGCTAACATATCTCTGTATAGAGTTTTACCAGGCAAACGTGATATGAGGATACCTTACCTTAAAAGTAGACTCAGATTTTATATTCAAAATACCATATTATTCGCGGCCCAAATAAGACCTTCTTGGTATGGGTAACAAAAATATGGCGTTTCGGTAGGCCACAAGAAATGCATAGTGTAACATTTAAGGTGTCAATTGAAGACAGGAAAATTATGTTCGCACTTTTTTATTTAGTGTTTAAGACGTAAAGTAGAAATTTCATAGAACTTTCGAATATCTATGTATCTCATATATAGATCAAATGTTAGTCAAAGAACCTACTACTAATTTTATAAACCAGTTAGTAATGAAACTTTTTAATGCACTTTTGATGTTAGGATGTGTAAGGTGTTAACTTTGGTCCAAATCACCTGTTCTTTCTTTCATCGGATTATTTCCATGATCGATTATCGGTACTTATCGAAGACATTCCGACGCAAAACCAGTTATAAGAACACTAGCCGACGCATGAAGTATCTCCGTGTAATATTTCATAAATATAGGCCTAGCTATTTTGGAGTCCATAGGGGATGAACTAACAGACGCACAGGCTAAGTTGATTTTTTTTTTGTTATACTAGAGATAGGCAAAAGTTTGAAACTGAATTAAACCACAAGCAAAAAAGATTGATGTCGAAAAGAGGAAAGGGTTGGTATTTTAGACTGGGAATAAGGTTTACGAATGATAAGAAAAACGAAAAAAAAAAACCCGAAGTATTTACCGACGTTAGCTAAGGGCAATAAAAAAAAACATAATGAGAAAGTGGATGACAACAAGTCTAATGTTGCTTATATTATGAACAAAAACGTAACGTTAACGATAATTATGATAAACATCAACAAAAAAATGGAGAAAAATAAACATGAACGGCGGTAATAAATATACTGTTAAGATATATTACAAGCTTAATGAGAGACAGAAAAATATGTCCAAGAATATGAAACTGAACAATAAATTATCCGATCATATTTTAGAATGACAGCATTAGAAGCAATAAATCTTAAACTTATATTTGCCATTAGCAGGAAAATCAATTCTCAAAGAACAAAAACAAAAAATCCCTGAATTTATTTCATTTTTTTGCAAATTGATGCAGACGTGTAATAGAATTTAATGCTCTGGAGGTTTTTCTTTAGGAATAACTTGCGTATAGTAAGTGATTCCAAAAGTAAAACCTCCTATATTTTTATTTATTTTTATTTTTAGAGAAATACAATAACTAAGCTCATTCCACTGGCGCATCGCCGCAACGTTACGTTCTTGTGTCTGCTTTACAAATACTTTAATGAAATGTGGTCTGATGAACTCGTCACACATGTGACCTGCTCGAGGTACATATCTCCAACAAGCCCAGTTAGCAACAAACTCTCACTCCTTCACTGCTGCGGTCCCCAAATTTCAGAAAGCTTCTTACTCTAATAGTTTCTTCCCTCGAACAGCGAGACTTTGGAATTCGCTTCCTACTACCTGCTTCTCTGACTGTACTGAGATGCAGAAATTTAAATGTGGCGTAAACCAACATCTTGTCAATATTTCCTAGGCATTGTCCGAAATAGTATCCCCTTTACATCCAAGTGGCGATTTGCCTTGTTAGAGATGAATGCAAGTCAAAAAAAATCATGGTTATATACCGGTACAAGAAATGTGAAATAATTGACAGAGAATTGACTCTGTAATATGAAATATGCGTAAATTAAAATATTATGTATAAGCATATTTACAACTGGGTAACATCGCGTACCCCTTGCTTGTATGTTAATTAACTTCTGATCCTCATCTGACATCAATTGGGATGGATGGCTCTCGTTGGGAGACACCCCGTGTTTTGACAAGCTTCTGGGTTTGACCTTTACTCCTGATCTGAAATGGAACACGTACATCAAGTCTGTTGTCAAAGTCGCTGGAAAGATGGTGGGATCCTTCTACCGCTCAAAAAGAGATCTCGCTGCAGATGCAATTCTCTATCTATATAAAAGCCTAGTACGTCCAAGGATGGAACACTGCTGCCATATCTGGACAGGAGCTGCTAAAAACAGCCTATCCTGCCTTGCAGAGTACAAAATAGGCTTCGTGGCGGATGCCCTTTTCTCTACTCTGCAACCTCTCTCCCACAGAAGAGACGTTGCGAGCATATCCTTGTTTTATCGTTATTTTCATTGCAGGTGCTCGTCTGAAATCCAATCTCTGGTCCCCCCTCGCCAATCTTTCACGAAAAACACCCGTCTAGCCGAATCCACTGTGAAAAATTTCCCCAATTCTTTATCTGTGCCTAAATCAAAACGTGGATTCCATGAACAAAGCTTCTTTCTTAGAACTGCACGCCTGTGGAACTTTGTTCCGTGTGCTTGCTTCCCACCTGACTACAACTTGGATGTGTTCAAGTCCAACGTTAACAAATTCCTAATGAACCGCCCCCTTAAGTAAACACTTCATTAAATCTCCATACATACGTAATGTACTTGCAATAACCCTCATCCCTGAGTGGCTTCCGGGCCTTGATAAGTGGTGACCACTGTGTAAAAAAAGGCGTTTCGACTAGAGCAATACTTTACGTTATACATTAGAAATTAGAAACGTATATTTTACTGGCAATATAAAATACAATAATGATAGACAGTTATCATTTAAGTGTTCATAATTTCCGATGTAAGAAGTTGTTCCATCACTAATCAATTCCTAAATACGTTGCATATTTATTTATCTATACTACATTAACTTCAAAATGTCAAGGTAAGGCGGGTTCTTTCTAAGCCAGCACAAGTAAGTGCGATCTGACCTTTAATACATGAGCCAGAAGTACCGATTCGTATCTCCCGGTAAGAAAGCATACGTTTAGCAGCAATGTCAGTAAAAAGACGGCGTCTCCGAGGAAAGGGAAAGATGTAGATTATTATTAAGTTGCAAGGAGCCAGACTGCCTTCCTCTTTCTTTACTATTTTATAGAAGTCACTCAGTATGTGTGTGTGTGTGTGTATGTCGTTATTTTTATATTTTGCGATTAAGTCCACCAGGTAAACTTTTCCTCGTAATATATAATAATCATTAGATAGGTTCCTGTTCCCGCTGCCTGTTCTACTTTAACGGTGAACGCTCTGACGAACTGCAAGCACTTGTACCCCCATCGACGTAAATACCCCCGACAAATCCGACAAGCAGCTAAATCCCACCCCTTCACAGTACAGATCCCTAGATGTAAGAGAGATTTCTACTCCAGTGGTTTCTTCCCCAGGACAGGTAGACTTTGAAATTCTCTTCCGGGTCCCTGCTTCCCCAACTGTACTGACATGCAGAAGTTCAAGTGCAACGTGAACCGACAGCTTGCTGCCCAACTCTCTACACAGTACCCCTGATGCCTTGGTCCTGATAGTAGCCCCTACAACAAAGTGGCAATGTGCCTTGTTTGGGGTGAATATGTAATTTTAAAAAAAGTTGTCCTATGATAATACAAACGCAATCTGCTAAAATTAAAAAAAAAAAATAGCAATGTAAAGTCGCACACTATAGAAAACATTTTTTTAATGCACTTAAATAATGTTTTTTCTTCTTCATAATGATGTAATAAGAAGTCGTAGCCTCCCGAAGAGAAAACATGTCCTGTTTCGGTAACAGTTCAAATCCGTGAGTTGTCGCTCAGTTTAGGCGCGAAATTTAAGCAATGTAATGTCTCACATTTTAGAATACATTTTTTTTATCAATTTAGATAAGAAAATTTGAAAACCTGAAAATGTTGAAAAATGATAAAATCATTTTTTTTTAATTTAATTGTTTTTTTTTGTGTGTTATTAAATTCCGAATCATTATGAAGAAGAAAAAAAAAATCAATCGGACTGACGTCTCATTGATAAAACCATGTTATTGGCGAAAATTCGTAATTTTATAACACCAAAATAAAAAATAAATTAAATAAAAAAAAAAAATGAGTTCATCATTTCTCAACATTTTCAAGTTTTCAAATTTGCTTATTTAAATTCATTAGAAATATAAAAAACACGTATTTTACAACTAGGCAGCGCCAGGCTGGTAGCTAGTTCATCTATGTATCAGTTTGTACTTTTTTCACGCACATTCTAACGCTGTTTTTGTTTTTCTTTCTGGGTGTGTATTACATATTAACATTTCTTTAAAAAAACAAAAAAAACATTTTAAACGAAATATTAAACATCGTCGTCGCGGTGATTGTTTTCATAGGCTATCAAGAGATTCAGCCGTAACAAATAGGTGTATAACTGTTTCTACAATAAGCGTTATAAAAGTATTACCGTTTTAATTTTACCCGGATTGATCAGTGAGAATAAAAAATTGAATTGTTAGGATGACTGTATTTATGCTTACATGATCTGAAATTTCATTCATTTTAAACGTCTTTAGAGTGACGATTATTTACGTAAATTCTTTGCATGAAACATCTAAGCTAAGTATGGCTTGATAGACGTGGTTCATTGGAATGAACTATACACACTCACAAATGTGAGTATATATATGTGTATATATATATATATATATATATATTGTATATATATATAATATATATATATATATTGTATGTATGTATCATATACGTATATTGTATGTATGTGTCATGTACGTATATTGTATGTCTGTGTCATGTACGTATATTGTATGCCTGTGTCATGTACGTATATTGTATGCCTGTGTCATGTACGTATATTGTATGCCTGTGTCATGTACGTATATTGTATGCCTGTGTCATGTACGTATACTGTATGTATGTGTCATGTACGTATATTGTGTGTATGTGTCATGCACGTATATTGTATGCCTGTGTCATGCACGTATATTGTATGCCTGTGTCATGTACGTATATTGTATGCCTGTGTCATGTACGTATATTGTATGCCTGCGTCATGTACGTATATTGTATGCCTGCGTCATGTACGTATATTGTATGCATAAAGTATATATATAATGTATGTACATATATGTGTGTGTGTTTGTATATTTTGACAGCAACCCATTATGCAAGCACGTCTGATTGAACACGGTACAGTTATTCTCTTTTTTTTTTTCCAGATATCGTTTAGATTCACCGAGAGGTCTTGTTTATTTCAGTCGGCATGTTGTATAAATTGGCGCCCAAAATTTGTTGTTCAGCCATATTCTTCTCAAGCGCTTTCTATCGATGCGTCCAATTATCATCAGATGCGGTTGTTGTTGTCGTTTTGTTTTTCTTTTGAGGCTTAGTGCATTTATAATTTATTTTTATTATTTTCATATTAGCATTTAAGCCCGGCGTTGCTCGTGTGTTTCGAGGTGTGTGTTGAGCAAAAATAAAAGTGGTAGGAAGGCAGGCTCGAACCTGTACCGCGAAGGAGGAAAAGAACGGGGGAAAAAACTGACCTCTTTGCTGTTATGACGATTGTCAAACAGGAAGTGACACAGGTTTAAATTATGGCTTCACAATCGAAAAGAGGGGATGAATTTCGAAAATATCGGTTAAAAATCGACCCCTCCCTGTAGAAAAGTTCCCAGTTGAAGGTTGAGAAATTGATGTTTTTAGCCAATTTTTCGATATGTTTCGTCTGAATGTGCGAGCTTAAAAGCAATACTGATCTGGTAAAATCTGTCCCCTCTGTCGAAAGTTTTAGGTAGACATACTAACATACATACATACATACATACATTTATATATTAGTAGCTCGAATTTGCGACTCCAACCGATTAAAGATCTTGCCCTATCTCTGAATACCCTTTCTGTAAAATGTCAAATGTTTAGACCAGAAATTGTCTGAGTAATTTGGTAGAGACCGCAGATGTCAAATCTTTTTAATTTGACCCCTATTATGACCAATCTACATTTATTGTTTTCGGCTTAAGTCAAGTTATTTAGTTAGATCTATGTCCAAGAAACGTATATCTTAATTTTCAAGTGTTTATACCCAAAATTGGCGGAGGAGTTTGGTAGAATTCTCAAACGTCAAATCGTTGAACTTTGACCATTTCAACAGTCATATTTCTGGCCGAAAATGGATTACAAAGCTTTTTTGATATTTCCATACTCTGTATGTCAAATTTCGAGACTAAAGGCTGAAAATTGACAGTTATTGTGTCGGGAAATGTGCACACACACACACACACACACACACAAACAGATACTTTCACTTTTATAGATATATAGATTCATTTATTTTCTTGTTAGTTATAAAATACTGTTAATATATTTGCGCCGGTGTTTAATGATATCCGGTTAAAAAGGGGTTGTAGTTTGTCTTTTTTTATTAGTAGTATGGCTTCTAGTAATTTTCCACTAACCATCCTGCACCCACTTTTAACCAAAATAAATAAATACAGTAAGCCTCAAAGGAAAAGAAAATGACAACAACAACTGCTCCTGATGATAATCGAACCAACCGATGGAAAGCGCTTGAGTAGAATATGGCTGAACATCGACTCTTTGGTCTCACTTCATGCAACGGGCGACTGAAATAAAATAAAAAAAAACAGTGCTCGGCGAATGGAAAAGATATCCAGAAAAATCGGAAAAAAAGATTAACCCTGCCGTGTTCAATCAGCTGTGCTTGAATCTCTCTCTCTCCCTCTCTCTCTCTCTCTCTCTCTCTATATATATATATATATATATATATATATATATATATAGAGAGAGAGAGAGAGAGTCCGCTGGTAAAATATCGGGCTTCGTATCGAGCGGTGGTGAGTGCGAGTCTCAATAAGTTTAGCTATACTGATGAGAAGTGAAACTTCGAAACCTGTCATATCTATAGATACCTTAATTCTATGCACGTAAAATATTTAAATATTTACATAAGAAATTAATCGCAAATAATAATCCCAAAAATGTTGGGCGTCTAGAATATAAACAAAGGGGAGATACCCCCCACCTTTAAAGCACTCAGGGAGTAAAAAAAACGCAACAGAATCGCTTATAAAAAATAAATCAACAACCTTATATAATTTATAATTTTACGGTTCCAAAGACAAGACAAATGCATTTTTTTAAATAAAAGCATTTATTTCTTAAAATATTAATATATGATTGGTAACACGCTCCAAAGTGTTGCTGTTTCTTGTTTCTCGCGTTTAAGTGGTTGTAAAACATTTGCCAAGGCCGCTGGAAAAATGGTGGAATCTTTCTATCGATCCGGTAGATATCTCACTGCTGATGCTATTCTCTATCTATATAAGAGCCAGGTACGTCCAAGGATGGAATACTGTTGCCACATCTGGGCAGGAGCTGCTAGAAAGGACTTGTCCTGCCTTGATAGAGTTCAAAATAGACTTCGTAGCCTCGTAGGAGATGTCCTTTTCTCTTCCTTGCAACCTCTATCTCACTGAAGAGATGTTGCGAGTTTGTCTTTGATGTATCATTATTTTCATGGAAGGTGTTCAAACGGAGCTTCAATCTATGGTCCCCCCTCGCCAAACTTTCACAAGAAACACTCGTCTAGCTGTAAACACTATCAATAATTCCCCCCACTCTTTATCTGTGCCTAAACCTAAATGTAGATTCCATGAACAAAGCTTCTTTCTTAGAACTGCACGCCTGTGGAATTGTCTTCCGTTTTCCTGCTTTCCGGCTGACTACAATATGGTTGTCTTCAAGTCTAACGTAAATAAGTTCTTGATGAGCCGTTCCATATAAGTTATCAAATTTACCAAATTTTAATTACTAATGATTACTATATTGTACAATTTCTACTGTACACTCTTTAACCCTTATCCTTGAGTGGCCTCTTGGCCTTGATAATATGGTGATGCCTATGTAAAAAAAAACAAACAAAAAAAAAACATTTCAAGTGCTCAAAGATTTAAAATTGAATTTTCAACAGCGTTAAGAATTGGTCATACGCATGCGTACAAATTATGGGAAATTAACGGTTAAATAAACATTCTATGATATGGCTGGTTATATGAGGAATTATTGTATATGACTAACATTTTCATTTAAAAAGTAAGAAATGACAATCCTGCACTACCAAATTTAATGTTACGTATGTACTAATATATTTACATATGTATCTCATGGACGCAGCTGTTTTTTTTTTTTTAATTTAGTCTATCTTATTGAATCAATCAT
>NC_136522.1:55627704-55635204 GCF_053919585.1 Euprymna scolopes | reverse complement strand
GAGAATAACAAAGAATTTGACTATTCTGCAAGCCACGTAAGGCATGAATCTTAGCTTTGCTTTAGTTCCTCTCAAGACTCTTTCTCTCTCTTCCGTTCACCCTCTCTCATCCTCTCTATTTCCCTTTCCCGTACCATCTTAAAATTTCATCTTTTTCGATTTCTCTCGTACATTTTACCCATAAGTCTCTCTCCCCCTCTCCGTCCCCCTCTCTCTCCCCCTCTCCGCCCCCCTCTCTCTCCCCCTCTCCGCCCCCCGCTCTCCCCCTCTCTCACATCTCTATCTCCCCCTCTCTCACATCTCTATCTCCCCCTCTCTCACATCTCTATCTCCCCCTCTCTCACATCTCTATCTCCCCCTTTCTCACATCTCTATCTCCCCCTTTCTCACATCTCTATCTCCCCCTCTCTTACATCTCTATCTTCCCCTCTCTCACATCTCTATCTTCCCCCTCTCTCACATCTCTATCTCCCCCTCTCTCACATCTCTATCTCCCCCTCTCTCACATCTCTATCTCCCCCTCTCTCACATCTCTATCTCCCCCTCTCTCACATCTCTATCTCCCCCTCTCTCACATCTCTATCTCCCCCTCTCTCACATCTCTATCTCCCCCTCTCTCACATCTCTATCTCCCCCTCTCTCACATCTCTATCTCCCCCTCTCTCACATCTCTATCTCCCCCTCTCTCACATCTCTATCTCCCCCTCTCTCACATCTCTATCTCCCCCTCTCTCACATCTCTATCTCCCCCTCTCTCACATCTCTCCCCTTTCTCCCCCCTCTCCCTCTATCTCTCCCTCTCTCCCCCTCCCCCTCCCCCCTCTCTCCATCCCTCTCTTTCCCTCCCTCTCTCACTCCCTCTCCCTCTATCTCTCTCTCTCTCTCCCCCCTCTCCATCTCCCTCTCTCCCTCCCTCTCTCTCATTCCCTTCCCCTCTCCCTCTATTTCGCTCCCTCTCCCTCCACCCCCTCCACATCCCGCTCTCCCTCTCCCCCTCTCCATCTCCCGCTCTCCCTCCACCCTCCCTCTCCCCCTCTCCCTCCTCTATTTCTCTTTTTCACGTTCTCTTTCGTGCGATATTTCTTTCGTCCTTACTATCTAGCCATCTGCAGTGCGATGACCTGCGTTTTATTTCTTTCTCACTCCCGTCTCTGTCCGTATCTCTGTTTCCCGATCGCTCTCTGGGGTTCCTATTGTCAACGAAAAGCGAACCTGTGCCATCAATCTGCCGCCATCATTGGCACGTCATACGATAGATTAGACGCCATTAACGTTACCATTTTGTGTGAAAATAACGACCGCTTGAATGGAGTCTCTCCCGTCACAGTCAGATTTTAATAGGCACTGATTTAATGATATTTGCTTTTCGATCTTTTTATTGAATTTTTATTTCTTTGCTGGCATTTTTTGTTTGCTTTTCTTTGAATAAATATTCTTCGTCTTTTATTTCTTTTTTTCTTTTTTCTTTTTTTTCTTCTCGTTCAATCATTTCTATATTTTCCTGTTCCTCATTTTTTCTCCTATTCATATTTTTGTCGCCGTCTTATTCTTAGTTATCTATCAATTATTTTTTGTGTCTTTTTTTTTTGTCTATAATGATCAAATTCACTTTATCTTAGAAACTTTTTCGACATAATTTTCTTCCTCGTCTGGTTTTACTTCTTTTTAAAAAATTTGTTTTTTTAACTTCTTCGTCGTGATGGTCTTTTAAGTCTTCTATTTTCCTTTATCGACTTAATATAATTTTTTTTTTATTTTCGTTATTCGTCTCAATCTTATTTTTCCCCGTTTTCTTCGTGTTTTCTATTTTCCATCTTCTTCGCTATTTGTTTTACTTTTTGCTTCCTCATCTTATTTTCTGCTTCCTAATCTTATTTTTAACATTCATCTTCTTTCCCTTAGTCGTCATTTTCGAACTCGTCATGGTCTTCATTTTCTTCTTTTTCTCCTCTTTCTTTATCTCTTCTTTTTCTTCATCACTTTTTTATCTTTTATTTCATCTTTGTTGTTTTCGTCGTCATCGTCTTTTAAATGCCTTGTTTTATAATTCCTCTCCCGTGTTCACTTTCTCTTAATTCTCCACGGGTTATTGGAGACGGAAGAGATTAAGACCTACGGGATTAATAGCGCCTTCGAAACCATACAATAGCAAAGTTCAGCTTTTTTTATGTTTACCAGATTTTAATAATTAGCCCGCGTTGTTTCCATCCTCTTTCATGCAGCGGCCGTGTTTGTTGGGAAGAAAAATAAAAACAGTAGTTTGCTGTTGCTTTCTGTCTTGAATCGGCAGTGTATCTCCCTCAATCCATTCAGTAAACAAACCCCAAGATACCGAATTGGATGTTTCTATGACTCGGCACGGTACATTCAGCGCATATTCTTCCTTACTGACCACCCATCTGGCACTGACCAAGCTAATCTGGCGAGAATTATTGTGTTAACTTGATTTTGTCGTATATATGGCAGGTGGTCGTGCCAGTCATCTAGTATAAAGTTGTAATAAAATGTAAGAAAATAAAAAAAAAATGAAAAATGCAAAATTGCCGATAAACCATAGGCAGTCGTACAATATGATGCCCATTTTGTTCAGTTTGTATCAAGGGTTAGATTGCAGTTTATTTTTTTTAATGGAATAAAAGTGCATTGGATTTTTTGTGTAATTAACAAAAAACAAGGAAATGCAAAGTTACCGTTAAAATATAGATTCGTACAATATGGTGATCATTTTCATAGGTTTGTAGAAAAAGTTTAGACTGCAGTTTATTAAAACCAAAATTAATCTATAGTCAAGCATTTGTTTAATTAAAAAAGAAAATTGCAATAGTTGCTGTTTAAATACAGATCCGTACAATGTGATATTCATTTTGATGGGTCTGTTGCAAAAGTTGAGACTGCAGTCTACTAAAACAAGAATTTATTTATAGTCGATCGTTTATTTAATTGAAAAAGAAAAATGCAAGGTTGCCGTTAAAAGGTGATGTTAATTTTAATGGGTTTGTAGCAAAGTTGAGACGGCATTCCTTTATTTTCTCTATGAAAAAGGAATTAAATTTTGTTATGATTTTATCTTTTGTTTAATATTCTCTTTCTTTATGAAAGCGAAGGTTAACGCATGAAAAAAGAAATTCATATATTTAGATAACTAGCATTTCAGCCCGGCGTTGTCCGGGTGTTTGGAGGTGTATGTTGAGCCAAAAAAAAAAAAAGAAAAAAACGCTCATTTTTTTAAAATTTGACCCCTATTTATGACCCTTTAACATTTATTGTTTTAGGCTCAAATCAAGTTATTAAATTAGATCCATATCCAAGGAACCTATATCTAAAATGTCAATAGTTTATAGCCAAAATTGTCGGAGGAGTTTGGTAGAGTTCTCAAAGGTCAGTTCGTTTAACTTTAACAGCCAAAGTTCTGGCCGAACACGTATTACGAAGATTTTCCCTAATCTCAGTACCCTGTCTATCAAATTTCGAGTCTGTAGACTAAAAATTGACAGTTATTGCGTAGGGAAATGTACATATACAGGTACAGACATGTTCACATTTATAGGGATATAGATAGATTATTTCCAGTTTCGTTACTGCCTTTACAGAATAATGGTGCCGTAGAGGTTTTACGCCATCGTTTACATTTACTGTGTTGCAAACGAGATTTCTCATGATTCCTATTCCGCTGTTCCGCTATTCTTACATTGCCCATCGAAAGGTTTTCTTAATTATCAGCTTCATATTTAATTAGATCGTTTTATCACAGTTTTATGTGATTGGTAGATCCATATCTTAATATTTAAAACCCACCTTTGTCTCTACCTCTACTTTTATATAAAAGCCACTTTATGTGTATACGTTGCTTTATCATAAGTTCCGAAATGGTTGAAACTACCTTTTGCAAATTTATTACATTATACATTTGTATTTCTGGCAGAGTTTTTGGATAGGTATTGTACACACGTTCATCCGATGAATATCGGAAATCGAAAAATCAGATCTAAAATATAGCCTTTCTTCTGTCTTGGTTTTTTTTTTTTTTAAAAAGTTCGTGTGAATATTTTACGTTACACCGGCGTAACTATTGAAATAAAAAAAAATCCTCTGTAAAAATATTACTTTTTATATGCATGAGAGAAGAAAGGCTATTTTTAGGATAGTCAAAACCAAATATCCACTGACGTGATAATGTTAACAAACACAGAATGGATTTGATGAACGATATTTTAATTATTATTTATTTTATATTTATTTATTTTTGAAAATTAGACAGCCAGGCAAATTCTTCCTTGTACAACATGATGATGATGATTATGCCTCCGTTCAACCTCGATAGACAAAGGCTACCCCTGTGTGACTACAGTTGAAAGGAGAAGTCGATGACGATTGGAAACAATGCCGAGATAAGCGGAGAGCATGTGCATAATATTCAACAGAGGATTGATTCGATGATAATACATGCGCAATCTTCCGAAACTAAAATGTTTAATAATGTGCTGTACAACCGGGTAACGCCGGGCGTCCAACTAGTAGAATACAATCCAACCGAAGTAATGCCGAGGCATAATTGATGTAGAATGCTTTAATAATTTAATCTAAAAAACAATACTCAAGTGTAATGGTCTTTACAAAGCGCATTGTAAAAAAAAATATTTCCTGTGTTTTTTTCCAAGAAAATAATATTTGAATAATCAAAGATTTTGCATTAATATGTAAGCACTTGATACTTGATATTAATCTCTCTCTCTCTCTCTCTCTCTATATATATATATATATATATATATATATATATATATATATATATATATATATATATATATACTAGCAAAAGGACCCGTCGTTAACTGGGTTCAAAAACAGCCTACAGAGATGGATTTATGAAAGTATGATAGGTTATGAAAAGGAAGGGTTGTAAAGAGATAGCTTCGAATTTGGGGTATAAAAACCAAAGCAAAATATGATGAAAATAAAATAGATAAACCTCATAATTTATTATACTATGCCTTTTCACACTGAAACACTTATCACAATATTCTGTGGATCTATATTAAAAAACCTTGTTAAACTTTGTGACATATTTCCATTTTATGGAGTTCAGGCGCGAACGAACACCCCATAATTTTATCATACCATATTTCTTCAAACTGAAACATAATTATCAAAGGATACTAACGCAGATAGATATGAAAAGTCTTAATGGTTGTGCCTATTTCCATTCTATGGAGGTCAGGCGCAAACGCAGACCCCGTCCTTTTATTATACCACCCCTATTTAAGTTAAAACATACTTATCAAATTATTCTTATGTTCATCCATATCAAAAAACCTTGTAAATGTTTTTAAATTTTTTATTTCAATACTTTCTAGACCACTTTTATTTAAATACTTTCTGAGCCACTGTTATGTCATATCAAACATACGCATTCCTGTGTCTCGGTACATCTATCATTATATGCAATCGTTTTTTTTTTTAAATAGCTAACCATACAGGAGCCTATTCGTGACCACGCACACACAGACATTCAGCTTTATATATATATATATATATATATATATATATATATATATATATATAAAAATAATATATATGCCCTTTTATGCGTGTGTATATATATATATATATATATATATATATATATATATATACACATGACCTTTTATGCACGTGTGTGTAAATATATATATATGACCTTGTGTATGTATGTATATATATATATGGGCTTTTATGTGTGCATATATATGACCTTTCATGTGTGTGTATACATATGACCTTGTATGTGTCTGTATGTATATATATATGTATATGACCTTGTATGTGTGTATATATATATGTATATGACCTTGTATGTGTGTATATATATGGTGTTGTGTGTATATATATGGCGTTGTGGGTATATATATGACCTTCTATATGTGTGTACATATATATGACCTTGTGTGGGTATATATGACCTTGTATGTGTGTATATATATATATACACATACAAGGTCATATATAATTACACATACACGGATGTATATATATATATATATATACATGTATGTATATATATACACATGCAAGGTTATATATATATATCAGATAGTTTTTAGTTTCCAGGCATGAAACTTGGTATGTAGGTGATTCGAACCTCTGATCCAAGATGCAAGGGGAGCTTCGGAAGTGAGTTAAAGGAGTAAATTATGAGGTGGGTATGGGATGTTAGTTGTAAGTCTATAATAATACATTCCAGAAGCCGATATATATTAATATGCAGGGTTGCCCTTTTATTTTGTGTATAGGGTGGAGGGTTGAAGTGTAAGGCAGAGGTATAAATATACTACTACTATTATTACTACTACTACTACTACTACTACTACTAATGATGATAATAATAATATAAATAGATTAATAACATTAAAGGGCAAACAAGTGAAAAATAATGTTAATTGGAATAAAAAGGTATTTTCCAAAAACGAACACGTATAAAATGCAAGTCTATGTTAGTAAGTTTATTCTGTTTGAAGTCCTCGTAAGGATTGCACATGCGAGATTTTCTATTTCTGGTCTTGTCGTCTGATGTGTTATATTAGCCAGATGTAGAGAAAGATAAAATTCCGCATTTACCAAAAAATAAATAAAAGGGAATACACTCCCACTAGTGCGCTAGTCATACACAAAAACACTTTTGAACATGTTTTTTTTTATTGCTCCCCACTTTAAACTTTACACTTTCATACTTTCGTACGCAAATGTGCTTTAATCCTTCTCTTATTGAAACCTCGCAAATAGAAAAACAAATAAAAGAGAATTAAATAAACAAAAATCCGAGTTGGCACTTTTTTTCTTTTTTTAAATAAGTTTTTTTTTTATTCCCGTTACTTTCGGCACCAAATTAAAAAAAAAAAAATACTCTCTTGCTGCCATGTATTTATCTGGCCTTGCTGGAGTTATCATTTCCTTCGACCATATCACGGTCAAAGCCGGCCTATTCGCGCCACATATCAATTTTCTTCGACGAGAGTTTGCTTTTTTCCCCAACGCATTTTTTCTCATTTTTTCCTTTCTCTCGACGCGCACACTTCCTAATGTGCATATGCTCTTATTCTGTTTCTGCTGTTGCTAATCATTTCGCAGCTGCTTATATCTTCCCCCGCGCGCATATGCACTATTGTACACCAATACTATCAAACGTAAATCACAGGACCGGATGTTGTTATTTAAGCAGATATATATATATATATATATATATATATATATATATATATATATATATATGTGAAATATTTATTCAATATTTTTTATCAACAAGTAGTTTCTATATCCGCACCTGAAGACACCAAGTACTCTAGTGTAAAGATCAGCAGTAGCAACGTATGCCTATTCAAATAGAACAAACGTTATAATAATAATAATAATAATAATAATAATAATAATAATAATAATAATGATAGGAATAATAATATAAACAAAAACATCAGCAATAATATCAAGTTGGTGCAAAAATAATGTCGTTTTGATATATAAATACATATG
>NC_136522.1:55620204-55622704 GCF_053919585.1 Euprymna scolopes | reverse complement strand
TTTTGGGTTGTATAAAATTGTAAACTTTGGTCAAAATCCGACCTTCGTCTCTTTTCTCAGATTTATTTTTCGATTATTGATTTTGGATACTTCTTAGATGCCTTCCTTTAGAAACCCCACGTTAGAACACTCACAGCCACATCAAGTATCATTGTGTTAAATTTCAGAAGAATCGGGCCCGTCATTTCCGAGTCTATAGGGAACGACCCCCCTCCGGACACAAAAAAAGTTAATTTCATATAATATATAATATTAGCGATCCTAATATATATATGATTAGAGCTTCTCTCTATACATTGCTTTTAATCTATCTTTCAATCACTCTCTCTTTCTCTCTCCTCTTGTCTGCTCCAGCCTGAAATTAAACTTAAGGAAAAATAAGTATTATTGTAGTTATTCAAACTACCGTTATCATCTAGAATATAAAAATATAGATGGAATATTTATGTCGAACTCTGGAATCTGAGGGGGGGGGCAATCTCTGTTATCTAGCTTTATATTTACAATCCTCCGAGACTCCCATTGTCTCCACTACCATTCCATATCTCCCACTCTTTCTATCTCTTCTATAACTTAAACTTGTTCTAATATATATATATATATATATATATATATATATGTGTGTGTGTGTGTGTGTTTATATGTTTATTTCAGCATGTTTTCATTCAGTAAAGTGATGTTAAATAGCACGGACTGTTCTTGATTACTAAGCTCTTTTGTAGTCTTTTTTTTCAATTTTTTCCAATTGTCTTTCTTGTATCTCGGTTGAATCTGTATAAGATTCATAATCGTCTTGGTGAATCTGTTTTTCCCTATAAAACAGATGGACCAGGACGACTATGGGACTTTCTTATACAGATTTAACTGAGGAGCAATAAAGACAATCACTCTCTCTCTCTCTCTCTCTCTCTCTCTATATATATATATATATATATATATATATATATAATACTAAAAGTCTATGGATCTTGTATGTTTGCAATCAGATTTCCGGTTTTCAACATCCGGTTGCGCATGCGTAAATAGCAACGTCTTCAATCCGTTATTCCAATTCCGGATATTTTATATCGCTTTTAATACAAACAATTTCATTTAATTTGATCAAATAGTTATTTATATATACAAATAATACATAGATTCATAGATAATTATAATATATATTATAAAATCTATTTATCTATGAATCTATTAATAATATGAAATATTACCCTATACAATTTATGGAAAGAAAACACCTCTCACTTTCCCTCTAATAGATTTCAACACTCCTACTCCCTCTGTTTTCGTTACGTACGCGAGAAATAGTTACGTGTATGTGTGAGAGAGAGAAAAAGGGGCGATGTAAAACTGGATAGAGTTATCCCCCTTAACTAATGCAGACCTTTTTACTAGAGGGCGTTATTACAAAAAAATTTCTTTTTCTTCTTCCCATGTTTTTTAAAGTCGTCTGCTTACATTTCCAAACGGAAAGCTGAATCGGTAAATGCACACATTTCTATTACATTAAATAGTGTTTTCCTTTACACAATGGGTACTGAATGTTTGCTTAAATTAAATGAAAAAAGTTACATTTTATTTTCATTTTCTATTTAAAAAGCCATTATTAACATGTGGAGAGTGTTTTTTTTATTATTCTGTACTTTCAACTAACAATTTCATTTAAAAGATGATATATCAAAATTTGAATTTAACTATAATAAGGATTATGATACCTGTTCAGTGCATATTTACCTATAAGTATGACCAACCACTTATAATTCAGTAACTGTAATTTAAAAAAAAATAACAATTATAATAAACAGAACGACTCATAGAAATCTATCTATATTCTTTTTTCATTTTAATATACTTTCATAGAAATGCTTCTGTTATGTAAAAAAAAACTATTTTCTTTATGCCACAAGTGTCACGCTCATACATGAATTCCATAGCTAATATAACGTACTGACCCAACGGGTCACGGGTGGTCTAGTATATATATATATATATATATATATATATATATATATATATATATAATGACCATGACCTGAGGAAATTCTGCAGTGAACTTTTTCATACGTAATATATTGATGTATGTATCCTCTAGATATTCAGCGTGATTAGAGACGCTATGATATATTGTAGCTCTTTAGGTAAAACTGGAAAACTATTTATCCAAGCAAGCAGGGGCACCCAGCGAAGTCCGGTAAAAAAATATATTAATATGATATTTAAACAGAGGGAAATTTCGTATATAATATCACAGTACAAATTTTCTATCGATTCTTATATTTTATGAATTGTAACTTAAAAAATAACATATTTATATCCATCTGAGTTACGTGCATCAACTTGCCTCGAAGCCAAACCAAAACCTAGGAAGAATATATATATATATATATATATATATATATATATATATATATATAAAGTTGAGAACCTAAAGCTACAATTGATCAAAAGTAAAACTAAGAAAGAATTTGTAATAAAAAAAAAATATATAGTACGAAGAATGTAG
>NC_136522.1:55602704-55605204 GCF_053919585.1 Euprymna scolopes | reverse complement strand
TGTATGTGTGTGGGGGCCAGGCTCCCCAAAATGGGGGGGGCAATTTAAAGCAGAATAACAAAAATTATTTCAGCGCGTTTGGTCCACCGTAGTCGAAAGGCGGCAAACGTTTTCAAACGAGATCGAAAAAAATGATGCTATTTTTAACACAAAGGGCACAATATTTATCGATTTTTTTTTTTTGCATCGGTTATTCAAAGCATGCCCTGTTTAATAATGGGCATGCATTATTCGGCTCACTAAAAAAAATTGTTAATTTATTTATCAAAAATTTTAAAATGGCTTTTTTCGTATAAATATTAAAAAAATTTTTTTTTGTTTTGCTTAACTTAAATTAATTATTTTACTTAACATATTCACCGAATTTCACACTTCAAAACTACAAAAGCGGGATAATTAAACACAATCGAAGTTCTGATATTCAGACGTCAAAATAAGGTATGCAAACAATTTTTTTTTTTAATCTATAATTCTGTCCCTTACAACAACACAATATGTTTTGTTCAGTTTCACATGATTATTTTAAGCATATTTGTTCCCACTTCAAAACAAGGGGGGGGGTTGTAAGCAAAAAAATATATATATATAAATATCGTTTATGAAAAATAAGTACACTGTTATAAGGCTCATTCTTCTCCTAATAATCGCTGAAAATTTCGTATTGATCGGATAATTACCTGATTTTTGGTAGATTTTTAAAAAGACGGTCCGTCAAAAAGTACTGACCTGCCCCCCCCAGTTTTGGCGGTGCCTAGTATATATATATGTGTGTGTGTGTATATATATATATATATATATGTATATATATATATATATATATATATATATATATATGCGGAGTGTATATATAGATATGAAAATATTGATACATGTATATATATATATATATATGCGGAGTGTATATATAGATATGAAAATATCGATACATGTATATATATATATATATATATATATATATATATATATATATATATATATATAGATATTGAAATATCGATACATGTGAATATATATAAACATATATATATGAGTCAGTTTTTATTGCTGTTTGAGAAAATTGACTCTTTGAAATACACTATTTTTAAGAATGATGTCTGAAATAGCGACATGGCTTTTGAGGTACAGATTGTATGCGCGATAATCAGTGAGAATATACTAAACACCTCTTCCTGTCTTATATAATGACATTTTCGATTCAGTTTTAGTAACTAGAGAGAAATGGAGGACGAAAAATAAAACGCGTAAGAGTTTTCTTCCCCTGCACGCCTGGGGGACAATTGCATCTTTTCATTAAACAGTTAAAATCGGTTGGACGGTCTTCCCCATCGTCTGAATTTGCGCGATTCCTAGACATCTATTTTTATTAATGTATTTATTACTGCATTTTTTTTGCTTTCGTTTAGTTCTTCTTCTGCAAATAGGTGCGTTTGATTTTCCACCCATCTTTATTTTGTGCTTTTCTCTTCTTCTCATTCGAAGACCCGCAGATGTGATGTACACGTACGTTCCCATCGGCACGCGGCTCTCAAAAATCCTAAAAATAAAATAAGATAGACGCTTTTAATGAACGATTCAGAAACGAAGAATCGTTACAAAAGAGGAGGGTGTATGCTCTTACAGAAAAACGCACTCACACACAGACACATAACGCACGCATATATGTCTACATAATGCATTATATATATATATATATATATATATATATATATATATATATATAAAGTTATGAAAATATATATGGTAATTAAGCTACACAAAGTTTTCGTCGGGCTTATGCCTTGCGTATTCTCACGAGAATGAAACGCAGAATATTCTGTTTAGCTAAATTGTCATATACATTTTCAAAACTAACTACTTTGTTCTATTTATGTATTGACCACTCTTGATGTAAAACACATACAATGATAGCTTCGTATATTAATTTATGTGAATAAATCAAGTCACTACATATATATCTATATATCTGTATGTAGATATATGTGTATATATGTATGTGTAGGAATATATATATGCGTATGTATGTATGTGTAGGAATATATATGCGTATGTATGTATGTGTAGGAATATATATGCGTATGTATGTATGTGTAGGAATATATATGCGTATGTATGTATGTGTAGGAATATATATATATGCGTATGTATGTATGTGTAGGAATATATATGCGTATGTATATATGTGTAGGAATATATATGCGTATGTATATATGTGTAGGAATATATATGCGTATGTATATATGTGTAGGAATATATATGCGTAGGAATATATATGTGTAGGAATATATATGCGTAGGAATATATATGCGTATGTATATATATGTGTAGGAATATATATGCGTATGTATATATGTGTAGGAATATATATGCGTATGTATATATGTGTAGGAATATATATGCGTATGTATATATGTGTAGGAATATATATGCGTATGTATATATGTGTAGGAATATATATGCGTATGTATATATGTGTAGGAATATATATGCGTATGTATATATG
>NC_136522.1:55547704-55592704 GCF_053919585.1 Euprymna scolopes | reverse complement strand
AATTAAATAAATAAAATAAATAAATAAAATAAAATAAAAAAATAAATAAAAAAATAACAATAAAATAAATCTAATATATATAAAAGTGAAAATGTATGTATGCATGTACGCTTTTCCTCGATGTCCACAAAAGGCTTCTTTCAGAGAAGCGCTCGCTCGGTTCACAACTTAAAACTTTTTTATATCATCTATAAATTGTAATATCTTACAGTTAATCACGGAACTTCCCCTGTCTATTTAATTTTATTGACTGTCAAACGTTAATTACTCGACATTTCCCGCATCGGCACGCGTTACATTCGGTATATAAAAAAAAAAGCGAAATTCGACTCTAATCATTGGCCGAAAGTAAGTGTACTCTACAGAGCTAAGTAACGTTTGGTCAATGTCGACTTCGTCATATCAGACGGTAGCTTTCATTTCGAGACGAGACGCTCCCCCTAAATAACAGGGAGCGGGTTTTTAAATAAAAACAAACCGATTTATTCACCTCATTAAAAACTGTCCCGCACAAAATCGTAACTGCTGAATAGCTATCGCCGTCACGTCAATCAACACGCGCACCTGTTTTTTTTTTTTACACTTTATTATTTTCCAACTGCGCGTCGTCAAAGCTTCTTTTTTTTCACGGGCACCTGTTTTCTTTCACATTTCGGGTTTTTTCACAAACACCTGCAAACACCCGGGCAACGCCGAGTACCCCTCGCTAGTAAATAAATAAAATAAATTAAAAATGTTTTAAAAAATAATAAAGAAAGAAGAATAGACAGAGAAGAGAACATGAGTTTATTTTATTAATATAGATAGAAAAAATGATTTCATTCTAATAATATAGAAGATAGATAGAAAAATGAGTTTATTTTTTTAATATAGTAGATAGATAGATAGATAGATAGAAGAAGAAAGATAGGAAATGAGTTCATTGTATAAATATAGAAGATAGATAGAACGCTATGAGAAGATAGATAGATAGAAAGACAAGATAGAAGATATATAGACAATTTTATTTATATAGAAGTAGATAGAGAAGATATATATATACACGTAAACGCAATGAAAAATAATACGATCGGCACAACTGCTGCAAAGTCGATTATTGTGCAATCCGTATTTGCCTAAAAAACGATCACATTTATTTCGTTGATCGATAAATTCGAAGATAGTTTTACCAGAGATTTTACTTCTTGCTACTTATGCCCGAATACATTTGCATTTTTGCACGGTTTCTCACAGATCGGTCGCCAATGAAAACGTGCCGAAAGAGGAACTGTTCCAATATTTGCATAGGACAGGCAAGTAAGTTGTGTTGAGCGTTTTTTTTTTATTTTCGGTTAATTCTTTATTCAACTTCACACAAGCTGAGAATCTCCAGCTCATATCTCATATGCACAAAATTACATTCCCAGGATATGTGTTTTTTTTTAATTCGTGGTAGTTGCATTGAATTTACAAATAGATATAATGCCGATCGCCCAGCTTGCTTTAAAATCTCGGCTTCTCAGTTTAATATACAAGGGGCGTGCAATACGTAATGCCTCTGACACACATCCCAGAGAAGTAGAACAACGATACTTGGCACAGTTATTAGTCTTTCTCTACATAGGAACCACCCAGAGTTATGCATTTCTCCCATCGTCTGATGCAGCTCTGGAGACCGTTTTTTAGAACACCCACCGTTGGTCCTCCAATCAGGACGTGACTTCAAAGATCAAGGCTGCATCACGTGGGAAACACTTTTCTTTCAAAAACAACTTCATGGCTGGGAAGAGGTGAAAGTCATAGAGTGCAAGGTCAGGAGAATAGGGAGGATGGGAGACGGTTTCATAACCACATGCCCGTGCTTCTGATCTGCCGACATGCGAGCTGTGGACCGGGGCGTTGTCCTGCAGAGGACGGTGCCTTTGCTGATCTTGCCCGGCCTCTTGATTTTGATAGCTTCCCTTAATTTCCTCAAAAGTGAAGCATAATAGGGTCCTGTAATTGTGGTACCCTTTGCCAGGAAATCTGTCACCACTACTCCGTCCTGCTCCCAGAAGACTGTGAGCATGATCTTGCCAGCAGAGGGCTGCATCCTTGCCTTCTTTGGAGGTGGGGAGTCCAAGTGGTTCGACTGGGCTTTTGTCTCTGGATCAAAGTGATGGGCTTAGGTTTCATCCTGTGGAATCAGTCTTTTGAAAAACTTTGACTCATCTTCTTGGCACATCTCCAAATTCATCCTCGAGCACTCTACGCGTTATCGCTTCTGGAATGGTGTGAGCAACCTGTCAATCCCTCTGGCAAACCACTTATGCATATGCAAATGGTCAGGAATGATAGTTTTCACAGAGCCTGTACTAATCTTGACATATTGGGTTATTTGGCGAATAGTAATGCGCCGATCTTCTAAACAGGCAGCCTCACCTTGACGAACAGATGCCTCATCAATTCAGAAGGAGGGCAAGCAAGTCTGGAAGCTGTTTCCACAGACTTCCGGCCATGTTTGAATTCACGATGCCAGCGTTTTACAAGGTCATACGATGGGGCATTATCAGCATGAGTTTCTTTCATTTCATCAAAAGTCTCCTGTGGTGTGACTCCTTTCAAATACAAACACTGCTCGACATTCAACAGGCTCCATTTCACACCTGCTTCAGTTCAAACACCTGTGAAGAGAAACCCCAATTAGTTCAGAGGTGTAATTTATCACATAACCAATAGAGATAAAAATCATTGCACATGAACAGTTTCAGCTAGACCAGAACTACTGGAAGTGGGTAAGGGGCATTAATTATTGCACGCCCCTCGTGTATATATATATACTGAACACATTCCTACTCTTCCTCCTACTCGCTCTCTATAGTTCTACACATTTTTACACATATTTCCCTGCGTACTCAAAAATTACTCGACATGCCCAAGCTTCTCCTGCTTCAATGAGACCACGTAACGTATTGCGAAAAAGCAATATTTGTCTATAACGCTATTTGTCTATCTATCCATATCAACCCCCCTCTCTCTCTATCTCTCTTTCTTTCTCTCCCTCTTTCTCTCTGTCTCATATATATATATATATATATATATATATATATATATATATATATATATAAATATATACATATATATATAAATATACATATATATAAGGGTATAAAATATATATATATGGGTATACAAATAAATATATATATATGGGTATACAAATATATATATATATATATGGGTATATAAATATATATATAAGGGTATATAAATATATATATTTATATATAAGGGTATATAATTTATATATAAGGGTATATATATATATATATATATAAATATATGTAAGGGTGTATATATAAATATATGTAAGGGTGTATATATAAATATATGTAAGGGTGTATATATAAATATATGTAAGGGTATATAAATATAAATATATGTAAGGGTATATAAATATAAATATATGTAAGGGTATATATATATATATATATAAGGGTATATATATATATAAGGGTATATATATAAATATATATAAGGGTATATATATGTACATAAATATATATATAAGGGTATATATATGTACATAAATATATATATAAGGGTATATATATGTACATAAATATATATATAAGGGTATATATATGTACATAAATATATATATAAGGGTATATATATGTACATAAATATATATATAAGGGTATATATATATAAATATATATATATATAAGGGTATATATATATATACTCTATATATAAGGGTATATATATATATACTCTATATATAAGGGTATATATATATAAATATATATAAGGGTATATATATATAGATATATATATAAGGGTATAGTTATAAATATATATAAGGGTATATATATAAATATATAAAAGGGTATATATATAAATATATAAAAGGGTATATATATATAAATATATAAAAGGGTATAGTTATAAATATATAAAAGGGTATATATATAAGGGTATATATATATAAATATATATAAGGGTATATATATAAATATATATAAGGGTATATATATATAAATATATATAAGGGTATATATATAAATATATATAAGGGTATATATATAAATATATATAAGGGTATATATATATATAAATATATATAAGGGTATATATATATAAATATATATAAGGGTATATATATATATAAATATATATAAGGGTATATATATATAAATATATATAAGGGTATATATATATAAATATATATAAGGGTATATATATATATAAATATATATAAGGGTATATATATATATATGAATATATATAAGGGTATATATATAAGGGTATATATATAAATATATATATAAGGGTATATATAAATATATATATATAAGGGTATATATAAATATATATATATAAGGGTATATATAATTATATATATAAGGGTATATATAAATATATATATAAGGGTATATATATAAATATATATATAAGGGTATATATAAATATATATATATAAGGGTATATATATAAATATATATATATAAGGGTATATATATATATATATATATATATATATAAGGGTATATATATATATATATATATATAAGGGTATATATATATATATATATAAGGGTATATATATATATATAAGGGTATATATATATATATATATATATATATAAGGGTATATATATAAATATACATATAAGGGTATATATATATAAATATATATATAAGGGTATATATATAAATATATATAAGGGTATATATATAAATATATATATATAAGGGTATATATATATATATATATATATATATATATATATATATAAGGGTAAATATATATATATATATATATAAGGGTAAATATATATATATATATATATATAAGGGTAAATATATATATATATATATATATAAGGGTATATATATATATATATATATAAGGGTATATATATATATATATATATATATAAGGGTATATATATATATATATATATATATAAGGGTATATATATATATATATATATATAAATATATATAAGGGTATATATATATATATATATAAATATATATAAGGGTATAAATATATATAAGGGTATAAATATATATATAAGGGTATATATATATAAATATATATATAAGGGTATATAAATATATATATAAGGGTATATATAAATATATATATATATATATAAGGGTATATATAAATATATATATATATATAAGGGTATAAATATATATATAAGGGTATATATAAATATATATATATAAGGGTATATATAAATATATATATATATATATAAGGGTATATATAAATATATATATAAGGGTATATATAAATATATATATAAGGGTATATATGAATATATATATAAGGATATATATATATGAATATATATACAAGGGTGTATATATAAATATATATAAGGGTATATATACAAATATATATATAAGGGTATATATATAAGGGTATTTATATATATATAAGGGTATATAAGGGTATATATATATAAATATATATATAAGGGTATATATAAATATATAAGGGTATATATAAATATATATACAAAGGTATATATAAATATATATACAAGGACATATATATAAATATATATATATATATATCTAAGGGTATATATATAAGGGTACAGAAATATATATATATAAGGGTATACAAATATATATATATATATATATATATATATATAAGGATATATATATATATATATACCCTTATATATAAGGGTATATAAATATATATATATATATATATATATATGAATATATAAATGTATATTAATGTATATATATATTAATATATAAGGGTATATAAATGTATATATATGAATATATAAGGGTAAATAAATGTATATATATATATATGAATATATAAGGGTATATAAATGTATATATATATATGAATATATAAGGGTATATAAATGTATGTATATCTATATATATGAATATATAAGCGTATATAAATGTATATATATGAATATATAAGCGTATATAAATGTATATATATATGAATATATAAGCGTATATAAATGTATATATATATGAATATATAAGCGTATATAAATGTGTATATATATATATATATGAATATATAAGCGTATATACATTTATATATATATATTAATATATCAGCGTATATAAATGTATATATATGAATATATAAGCGTATATAAAGTATATATATATATGAATATATAAGCGTATATAAATGCATATATATATATATATGAATATAGAAGCGTACATAAATGTATATATATATATGAATGTATAAGCGTATATAAATTTGTATATATATGAATATATAAGGGTATAAAATGTGTATATGTATATATTAATATACAAAGGTATATAAATGCGTGTATATATATACACTTATACAAAGGTATATAAATGTGTGTATATATATACAATTATACAAAGGTATATAAATGTGTATATATATATATATATATTAATATGCAAAGGTATATAAATTTGTATATATATATCAATATACAAATGTATATAAATGTGTATATAATGGTATATAAATGTGTATGTGTAATGGTATATAAATGTGTATATATAATGGTTTATAAATATGTGTATATATAATGGTATATAAGTATATATATGCGAATATATAATGTTATATATATGCGAATATATAATGGTATATATATATACATATGTGAATATATAATGGTATATATATACATATGTGAATATATAATGGTATATATGTGAGTATATAATGGTATATATATATATGAATATATAATTGTATATATATATATGAATATATAATTGTATATATATATATATATATATATATATGAATATATAATGGTATATATATGAATATATAATGGTATATATATGAATATATGATGGAATATATGTATATTAATATATAATAGTATATATGTAATGGTATATATATGAATATATAATGGTATATATATGTTAATATATAATGGTATATATATATAAGGTGTATATAAATAAAAATATATTGACGTTTACCCTTAATAAATGAATAGATCTTCTGTCTTGCACGTAAAAGATGTATTAAAATGTTTGCACACGAGTTATACTACAAAAAAGTGGAAAATCTATTTACAAGTGACAAGTTTAGCGTTATGTGAGAACCAGGAAACAATGTGGCGTCATAGTATTATATCCTTGGATCATCCAAAATGACTTAAAAATAAACTAAATTACTGGATCAAATTCACTCAATAAATATTTTGGTAACATAGAAACTAATCTTCAGAAGCTCAAGAGGAGGCGTCTTTTTTTACCATTTCATATATTCGCCTACCAATTTAATCACAAAAAACTTGGTAAATTGAAACTTTTCTAAGATATATATTACTAATGTTTAATATCCGAGACAGAATATTGTGAAAAAACCGTTTGATTATTTCGTTTATTTCTTTAAATCAGTTGACATTTTCACTTCTTGGCAGTGTCTGTTTCGAAACTTTAATTCAGTCAAACTCGCACGCACGTGTGTGTGTATATATATATATATATATATATATATATATATATATATATATATATATATTATATATTATATAGATATATATATATTGATCGGTATATTTACACTGCCACTGGTTAATATATTTTAATATATTAAACCTTTGGAAAAATTGTTATCATATATACAAACATGTTGCCACAAAATTTTCAAGCTAAGCGTATGGAAAGTGTTCGACTGAGCTTCAATCTATGGTCCGCCGTCGCCAAACTTTCACAAGAAACACTCGTCTAGCTGAAAACACTATCAATTACCCCCCCCACTCTTTATCTGTGCCTAAACTTAAACGTGGACTTGTCTTCCGTGTTCCTGCTTTCCGGCTGACTATAATATGGTTGTATTCAAGTCTAACGTAAACAAGTTCTTGATGAGCCGTTCCATATAAGTTAACAAATTTACCAAATGCCCATTACTAATGATTACTATATTGTCCAATTTCTACGGTGCCCTGTTTAACCCTTATCCTCGAGTGGCCTCTTGGTCTTGATAATGTGGTGATACCTGTGTAAAAATAAGTAGTATATCTTCCAGTTAAAAGAATTATGCATACTCACTGTAAGGGTTTCTGGTCGTTAAATTTTTTGGCATGATTTGCACAATCCTCAACCCACCTCTCCTGCGTCGGCGTTGTAAAATACCAGTTGTAAGTGTAGATTCGGGACTAATGGGAACTATGCCGCGTTAGGCGATAAACACACACAGCGCTTAAAATTTCCAAATAGTTGTTTATGGCGTAATCACGTTGACACACCGGTTCTCGTCAGATTCCCGATGTTTATCAATTTCGAGACTGGCCTGTATAAAAAAATGGATAACCATTTGGGAATTCCAGGTTCTGTAAGTGCTGTTCGCTTATCTCGGCATTGTTTCCAGTCTTTTGTGTTCGTCTCTATTACTGGGTAAGATTTAGAAGTGATAATAAGATATTGCGCAAATTTTGGCTTATAATTGATGTTGACCATATTACAATTTATATCTTTAATTCAGTTGACATATACACTTCTTGGCAATATGTTTTTCGTAGCACAAACTCATTCAATTATCTATATATCTATAAAAGTGAAAGTGTCTCTGTGTGTGTACATTTTCATACGCAATAACTCTGAGAAGTTTTAGTCTACAGACTCGAAATTTGATATACAGGGTACTGAGTTTGGGGGAAATCGATGTGATCGGTCTTCGGGCAGAAATTCGGCTGTTAAGGGGTCAAAGTTTAACGATTTGACTTTTGAGAACTCTACCAAACTCCTCCGACAATATTGGGACTGAACACTTGAAAGTTTAGATATAGGTTCATTGGGCATGGATCTAACTTAATAACTTGATTTGAGCCCAAAACAAATGTTAAGGGGTCAAATAGGGGTCAAAGGTAAAAAAATTAACCTTTTTTTTTTTTTTTGCTCACCATACACCTCCAAACACCCAGGCAACGCCGGACTGAAATGCTAGTATATCTATAAAAGTGAACGTGCTTGTGTATCTGTCTGTGTGTGTACATTTCCTTACGCAATAATTCTGTTAATTTTTAGTCTACAGACTGAAAATTTGGTATACAAGGTACTGAGATGTAGGAAAACGATGTGATCGATATTCGGCCTGAACTTTGACGATTAAGGGGTCAAAGTTAAACGATTTGACCTTTGAGAAGTCTACCAAACTCCTCCATCAATTTTGGGTCTAAACACTTGAAATTTTAGATATAGGTACATTGGACATGGATCTAACTTAATAATTCGATGTGAGCACAAAACAATAAATTTTCAGAGGGGCATAATAGGGGTCAATGTTAAAAAAAATGACCGCTTTTCTTTTTGTTCAACATACACCTCCAAATACCCGGGCAACGCCGGGAACCCATGCTAGTGTATATATGTATGTGTATTTATGTTTATAGGCATGGTTATATGTATATGTGTATATATGTAAATATATATGCATGTAAATATACGTGTATATATATGCACACACATACGCGTATATATATATACATATATATATATATATATGTATAAGTCTGTATGTATATATGTGTGTGTATATATATATATATATATATAAAGTGTGTGAATACGTTTATAAATGTATATATATATATATGTATATATTCGTATATGTGTATATATATATATATACATATATATACACACACACACACACACATATATATATATATATATAATGTTTGACAGACTATGGATATTCTCTGTAAGGGTGTCTGTGTTTGCAATTTTCGTGACGTAAAATGCGCAATCAACAACCAACCGTGTTCTGCATCGGCGTTGTTTAATACCAGATGTAAGTTGAGATTCAGGACGTCTTGGACCTATGCTAAGCTGTAGCGAAGAGCACACACATCGACTACAATTTCGAAATGGTCGTCCATCTGGTATTGTCCGAGCTCAGCGTTGCTTAACTTATGACATAATCACGTTGACACGCCGGTTCTCATCAGATCACCAATATTAAGCTACGTCGAACCTGGTTAGCACTAAATTGATGGCTCTTTAGAAAATTATAGGTGCTGTTCGCCTGTCTCGGCATTGTTTCCAGTCAGTTTTGTGCCTTTCTGTTTCTGGATCTAAGCAAAGCTGATTTAAATGCGATGATATTCAGGATTGCACAACCTTTGCCTGAGATTAAAATGTACACACTATATATTGTAATGTCAGACGTGTGTGTGTGTATACATATATATATATATATATATATATATATATATATGATTATTTGGAATAATAATTATTAAATACCTACATAAACTAGGGTCTCATCCTCTTGGGAATCATAAGTGCAGGGTGTCACAATTTACACCAGTAGATAGATTCAAATCCGGCAACAGAAGCCATCTGTGGCTTTATTCAACCAATCCATCCAGCTACCGTTAACAGCGAGAAATACGTGCGTGTGTGTGTATATATATATATATATATATATATATATATATATATATATATATATATATATATATATATATATATATATATATATATATATATATATATATATATATATATATATATATATATATATATATATATATATATATATAATATATATATATATATATATATATATATATATATATATATATATATATATATATATATATATACACTTAATCAAATATAGACGATGAGTTTGAACTTTTTCCTTTCGTCTCGTACATTGTTTATCCGTAATTACTAAAATCATATCGTTTTCGCCAAGATTCTTTCTTCTGTTCTGTCATACTGTCCAGGGCAGAGAACCCTGTAATCGCCGGCGTTTAAAAGCTTCAACCTCGGTCGGTATTAACCTAACGACCATCGGAGACCATAACTGGCGCCAATTACTTTTAATCCAATCATATTTATTTTCTTCCCCATCTTCTTTCGCCTCTAAGTAATGATTTGCCATCTACTGACAAAGAGTCACCTCCAACATCTGTCTCGGCCACAAAAACTTCGCCTTTTCCTAATAATTTTCCAGCACTGCGATTAATTCATTTTGTGAAGACGCCCTACCAAATAAACACGCACAGTCTTCTTTTTCCTAGAGGCTACAAAATAACAATTCAGTTATCTTTAATAGCGATGCCACTAAGGACTAAGTGATGAATGAGGATTGTTAAATTGAATGTCGCTAGTCGTTAATAGTTGCGAAAGTAGTGTGTGGAGGAGAGTGGCGATGCGGCTGAGTCCAAGTCCATCCTGCACATACATCAATGACAATTTAGACGTCACACCGACTTCCGAGGAAACCTAAAGAAATCGTAAATAAACAGAATATAAATAGAATTAAAACACGCGAAACGTGAATACGTTATTAGCCTCGCAGATGAAGAGAAATGGATACCTAATGATTTTATATATATATTATACATATTTATTTTGGAAAAATTGTTAATTTCAATGTGTACCATTTTTGTTTAACCGGTGGTGACTGTTATGATAAAACGGAATCACTGTTAATTTGGAGTAAAACTCAATGTATCTACTTTACATGTGCAGAGTATATATAATACAAAAGTTTGTTGAAATTGAAAGACTTACATTTTTTTGCTTTTTTGTAACTTGTTTATTTCATCTTAGCTTTCTTCATTATTGCCGTTTCATTACGGAATGGTACTTCTATGATTTTATATTTTCATAAAAGTCTCCAATTCTCATCAAATCTTCAGATTTTATTTTCATTCGATGTTACCAACAAAAAGTTAATCGTGTACATGATAAACCTGGTGTTTTCGTTTGAGTAAAAGAAATCCCATCCCCGCGTTGTTACAATTCGTCCATCTTGAGAAATGTTGGTTTGCACGGTATCCAAGATGGTCGACTTGTAACATGTATGATCCCCTTTCAGCAAACTTTCACAAAAACATTCGTACCGCTTAAACTACTATTAATCATTTCTCCCACCCTTTATCTGTGCCTAAACCTAAACATAGATTTAATGAACAAAGCTTCTTTCTTAGAACTGCAAACGTGTTGACCTCTCTTCCCTTTCCTTGTTTTCTGGGCTGACTACAATATGATCGTCTTAACATGCTGGCCTTATAGTCAAGATCAAAGTTTAGTATCTGTTCCGACAGATACTGCAGGCAAAGACCATAAGTGGGGGCGACCCCACATATAAGATATTGGTCAATGTAGGGGCAACCCTTCATACCAATTGTCACTCTCCAGCTCCCCTACTCCCTGGGGAGTTGGTCCCCATTTCCCCTTCACTCCTCACATTAAAAATCAGCCTTGTACCATATTTGCTCGGTGGGGGAGCAAATAAATACCTGGCCTTATAGTCAAGATCAAAGTGTGGTATCTGTTCTTCGATGCCACACTTCCATTTCTTGTGCTCTTTCGGTGGAGGAGTAGTCCTTCACAACTGAGATAATTTTGTTGTTATTTTTGTACCTTTCCTCCACATTAAAAAACGACCCTGGTGTCTAACTCTGTCCCGTGGGGAGGCATAGTAAATAGGTCCAACATGATCGTCTTCAAGTTAAACATGAACAAGACCTTGATGAGCCGTCCCCTTAAGGAATCTGGTTGATTACAACGGTATTGTCCAATTGACCCCTGTACACTCATTGACCCTTATCCTTGAGTGGCCTACATGCCTTTAAAAGGGTTAATAATTTGTACAAAAATAGACCCCGGACGCCTATAAACAGCTATTGTCTATTGCTAACAAAAGTGCATTTAAAATAACGGTGACTATGTAGAAAAAAATAAAGAAATTAGTAAAAATAGCACTTAAGTTCCCTTGTTTTAATGGTATCATTTCCTTCTTCGTAATTATGCAATGATTTGTTTTAAAAAGTCGCATTTTTTTGGACACTATCATTTTTATATACAGGTTTGCGCATAAGTCCAGTTACAAAATTTCAGAACTATTTAAAAAATACCACTCACTTGCTCATCGATATTAAGTAAAAAAAACTTTGTCCGGTAGAACGGTTGCTGACTACTTTCCAGAAACTTCACGCTTTCTAAAAAGTCAGATTACATGACAACACGTTTAGATATGTAGACCATGTCGAATCGCAATGCTGTTAATGCTAAACGTGTTTTTGGTAAATCTGAGCTTATTTAGATTCGTTGATCGTTTCCACCAAACATCACCTTACTTGGTTTAACGTCCATTTACATGCTGGCACGCGTTGGGCAGCTTCTAGGAATTGACTTTCAAGATAACCTATCTAATTATCATTGGAAGTCATTTCCTTATTTGAGGCAAAGAGTTTTAAAGACCAAATACCTTTCCTAGCGCCAAATCATTGAGATGAAAGGATGGGGTAGTCTCTTACTGATATTGTTAAAAAAGATTTGACTGGAAAACAAATTACATGATCACATTAAAATATTGTGTACGTCTTGAAAACATTAACTGATGGAAATGGCATTTGATGCTTAAATAATTAATCTTTTTTTAATTTTATATGTTATACATTCATGGTTATACAAATTAAAAACGTACTAACTTCATAAGTGTTTGTTGTGTATTTTTCAAGTTTTAGCTGGATATACAAACAGGCATTTGCCTTTACAGAATAGACTTATGTTTTGATTTAGAGATGAATTTGACAGAGAGAATTTAAATGTACATTCGAAAACAGGCGCCATCATCATATTTGGTATGATGTCTGTTTTACACGCTGGCATATGTTGGACGGCTTCTAGAAATTGACTTCCTAGCTACCGTATGTGATTTTCTTTGGAAGGCATTTCCTCATTTGAAGTAAAGACTAAATGCCATTCTTGCCGCTAATCTATTGAGGTGATGAGGCTCAGTGCTCTTATGAAGAAGCCATCTCAACATGATTGCCCAACGAGTCTACTCTAACAATAGCATCAAAAACATACATTTTTCTTACAAACTTGGCTACACTAATCAGACGAACTATGCTATGTTGTTAAAAACAATTTTTTAAACATTCTAATACAACATTTTAAACATCCTAATAAAAATGTTTTTAAAATTTTAATAAAAAATAGTTTTTTAATATTTTAATAAAACACATTTTAATAATTATAAAAATGCTTAAAAAACATTTTTTTAATTAAAATTTTAAAAACATTTAAAAAATTATTTTAAAATGTTTTTTTTAAACATTCTCATAATAAAAAAAGTCTTTTAAAGATTATAATAAAAAAATATTTTAAAACATTCTAAGGAAAAAAAAATTAAACATCCTAATAAAAATATTTTACAAATTTTTATAAAAAAAAATATTTTTAAACATTCTAATAAAAAAGATTAAAACAAAAATCTTTTCACAAATTTTAGGGTTCACTATACCCTCAAGGAAAAACACAAAAATATATCATGCAAACAACTGGATAGATCCATGCCACACTTATTTTTCTCCAGATTCACACTCTCTGCCAGCACATTTTATCTTTTTTATTTTTTTTTACAAGGAAGACACCATTCATCAAGGCCCGGAAGCCACTCGGGTATAAGGTATTATTACGTGTACAGTACGTTAGTGTTAGAGATTTGATAAAGTGTCTTACTTAAGGAGGCGGTTCATCAGGAATTTGTTTACATTGGATTTGAAGATATCCAGGTTATAGTCAGGTGTGAAGCAGACAACCGGAACAGAGTCTCACAGGCGTGCACTGCTAAGAAAGAAGCTTTCTTCATAGAATCTACGTTTTGATTTTGGCACAGATAAGGACTGGGGAAAATGTGTCGTTTTCAAGTCGGTTTCTATTTAACCCATATGTGGGACCCTAACAGGTACTACCACTCCGGGTCACAGTGGACCTAGGAGCAATGGCAATTAAAGGGTGGCTCCACACTTCCCAAAGCTCGCAAGCTGGGGCCTCACCGTTGGATATAGTTTAAGGCCATATACAGGACCAAGAAAATTGGGATCCATTGTAATGTTGGCGTGCTTCAGAAAACTGCCTTGTTAGAATTTTGAAGAAAGTACTAAAAGAAGATGCTGATAGCCTATGGTCATTTCTTATGGTCCGTCTATCAGCATAAAATCAGCAATAGCAACAGAGGAAGAAGAAGAAAAAGAAATAACAAGAAGAACTATAACAATAGCAGTAGCAGCAGAAATAACAATAATAATAATAATAATAATAATAATAATGTGAATATCAAAGACAAGGAGAAATAGAGCATATACACAGAGCTAGCCAGAGAGCTGAAAGGATATGGAAGATGTAGAAAATCCAAACAATACCTATAATAGTAGGAGCACTGGGATTAATCTTGAAAAACTTGTAAAAAAGAATGGGAGAAATTGGAATCAGGGGAATGACTGGAAAAATACAAAGAACAACAATAATGAAAACAGCTGAAATATTAAGGAAACCCCTTGAATGTGGAGACTAACACACATGAGCCACAAGCACAGCCCAGACAAACTGCTGCAGAGACAAAACATGAAGCGCTACTTGAAACCAAGAACATTGAAGCTGTATATCTATAAGTTCCCTAATCCCCCATCCCCCAATTACTAAATCACTACCCCATCTCTCCAAAAAGAAAGAGTGAGATCGAATCAAGAAAAAAGGAAAGACTGAGGAGGGAGCACTGACCAGACCTCCGCCAGATAAGTGCGAAGAGAACTGAGACCTTGGGGAGACTTACTGTCACTCAAATTCCAGTGAAAACCAATAGCAGCTTCCAATGAGAAATCAATGGCAAGTAGCTGTTGCTATAATGCAAATTTATTTGCAAATGTTATCGAAAGCGGTAGAGAACGCTAAAATCTGGGGAGTCTTGTAGTCGCTCAGCTTCCAGGGAACACTACAGGTTGTTTTCAAGGAAAGATCTTTGATGACCTGTGTGAAATCTCCTACTACTAGAGGGGGTTGTAGTGGGCAGGCAGGCTTGAACCCGTACCGCGAAGGAGGAAATGAAAGTGAAAAAAAAAACGGTTGAGGGTATTATACTTATTTTAATTACGTTTTATGCAAATTTGCTAAAAGTTGATTTAACATTTTCGAATAGTCGAGGCATGAACGGTTTTGAAATTTTACTTGAACGTGTCGCAATCCAATTAATAAATATTCACCAAATGCCCTTTTTTTTATTAACGTATTTTAATTTTTGATGTTGCATTGTATGGGAACAGCATCAGATTAAAAATTCAAATTCAAAATATTTGCATTTAATTCCTTTCTTGTTGATTAGACACGCGTTTTCGCATATTTTCAATTTCTTATTAAAATCCATGAAAATAAAACATAAAAACAACTTGAAGTTTAGACATTTTCTTGAATCGAAATTCTGCAAGTGATTTCCATTTAATCCCGGGATACATTTTTAGTATAATTTAAACTGGATCGTAGTTCTCATAATATATATATATATATATATATATATATATATATATATATATATATATATATATATATATATATATATAAAAGTGAGAATGTGTATTTGTGTGTGAGGACAATTCTCAACCTATATTCTCAGCGACTCTTAGTCTACAAAATTGAATTTTGAAATATGTTATTCAAATATGTGTGAAATGTTTAATGGGTTTTTCATCCGAAAAAACAGACTGCTAGGGGTCGAAATTGAGAGATTGTTGCTTAGGAGCCATCAGATTTGTAGGTGTTTGTCAACTGGTTCACAAATGAACATGCGAGAATCGATTACATTATATTAAGAAGTAGGCTTGCAAACACTTGTTAAAGATCATGTCACTCGTGCGTGATTATTATTGTACTTAACTCAATGTTTATAGGTTTTGGTTTCGATCTTATATCGATTATTCATTTTTTACTTAAAAGTAGTGAACAGTTAAGTCAAAACAAGACACTAGGTATCAGTTTGTCCGTTTTTTTCTGTTTGTTTTTTTAAGAAATTTATCGTTACGTTTAATACCGAGCGCCGCCGCGTACATATGCTATACAAGTAATATTAAACTGCTTTCTTCGTTCGATAAATTTCGCACATAATAACAGATGTTTGTCTACGTATTTATTTATTCAATCATAATCGCTCATAAATCAACGAATATCTTTACTAGTTGGGTTTCAAACAGAAAGCATCTCAATTGTTATTCTGCCTGAATGGATCTGCGTAGATACGAATTGAAATGCTGCCATTACGCATTTTATGACAATTTCATCTTTCTTCTATCTATATTCCCGGTATGAGACTCTAAAAAAGCAAACATTGTCAGGGACCTGCGTCAGACGCAAAGATGTATCACTGAATTTTTCGATGCAGAAAAAAAAATAAACCCGTTAAATCACCTTTTAAAGTTTGCAAATCCGATGCAGTTGATGTCAGTACAGTAAGGATATGGCTTTATCGACTTTCTATATTATATATATATATATATATATGTATATATATATATATATATATATATATATATATATATATATATATAAAGCAAAAGTACCCGTCGTTGACTGGGTTCCAAAACAGCCTACAGAAAATGGACTCTGATTTATGAAAGTATAGTGGGTTATGAAAAGGAAGAGTTGTAAAGAGATAGCTTCGAATGCGGGGGTATCAAAACCAAAGCAAAATATGATGAAAGTAAAAAATAAAATAGATAAGCCCCATAATTTATCAAACCATACCTGTTCACACTGAAACACTTATCACAATATTCTGTGGATCTATATTAAAAAACCTCGTTAAACTTTGTGACATGTTTCCATTTTATGGAAGTCAGGTGCGAACGAACGCCCCATAATTATATTATACCATATTTCTTCAAACTGAAACATAATTATCAAAGTATACTTACGCAGATAAATATGAAAAATCTTTATTAAAGTTTTTGGCTATTTCGTACGCAGACCCCACAATGTTAATGAATCATCATTATGCAAGATCAAACATACCCCTGCCTTTTTCTCGATAATCTTCTATCATTATATGTGATCAGTTTTCTTTAATAGTCTACCATATAGGAGCCTATCCGTGACCAGACACACAAAGACGTTCAGCTTTATATATATATATATATATATAAATATAAAGCTTTATATATATATATATATATATATATATATATATATATATAGACGTTCAGCTTTATATATATATATATATATATATATATATATATATATATATATATATAAATATAAAGCGAGATAAGACACTGATAGAATTCAGATGAAAATCCTGATAGATATTACTTGAAGTAACAATTTCAGGGTGACCAAGCCAAAAAGGAAAAGCTCACTATTTAAGAATAAAACAATATATAAGTTCGGTGGATAAATTTTAAATTCTGAAAAAACAACATATAGACACATATATTCGATTTAAGAATTTATTGTTTGACAAAAGGGATATATAAAAGGGGTTAGGGTTAGTTAATTTCCTTAATCCATAGATTTTAAATAATTGCTTACATCACCAGAGGAAATGAAATGCGGTTAGCAAAATATTCAGCTGTGAATAGACACTTATTTTGCTTTTCAGTACAAATATTGAAAATAGGATTTTGAGTGGCTGTTGATAATTATATGGAGATAATTATAGAAAGACAGAATTTGATAGAACCTGGGCCGTCCATTATCCGAAGGAATAAAAATGTCCTCAGGGGTTATAAATCCAGTTAGGCAGAGGATAGGTCCAGGGCAGAAAGTAGTATTTCCATATACCAAAAAAGCGTATTGCTACATATTGATTTTTCGAAATGTATACGGGCAGCCGTATTCGTTGGTACGTTTTGTGTGTATATATATATATATATATATATATATATATATATATATATATATATACATTCGTAGTTATTATTTCTCTCCATTTCTTCATGCTCCGCACAATTTATCTGCTTTTCCATAATAGCAGATTGAACTTACTCTTGCTTTCCTTGTACCTATTTGTAAATTATTTCATTGAATTCTGTCTTTCGGATGCTTTCGAAATATCTTCCAGAAACAGAGTACCTCTGGATTTTTAATTTGTTTAATTCTGGACTTTTACCGTCATTGGACATGCATTTTTCACTCTATCCATTCACCTGAAATCATTTTTCCTTTTTTTTCCATTTCCTTCTGCCTCACTAATTTTTTGTAACTTTTAACAACTAAGCCCTTTGGCTTATTTGCAGTTTCATTAAATTCTTCTAAAAAAAAAATCCTTGATAATTTTGCTAATCCCCATTTTGAGGAGAAGAAACTTTTATTCTGAACTCTTCAGATTAAGGACAATCCACTTAATTGATGTCGCATTTTGAAGATAAAATATGTTTTTAACGCTTGTTAAAGTGTCTTTAACATGTTTTAGCAATCCTTTGTCCTCGTATATACACAGATGTATGAACATATATTGCTAAAATCTATATGAATTTATATAAATATATATATATATATATATATATGTGTATATATATATAATTTTATATAAAAGCACAGATAAACAATGTAAAAAATGAACTACACTGATGTGTGTATATATATATATATATGTACACACACACACACATATATATGTACACAAACACACACACATATATATATATATATGTACACACCCATATATATATATACATATATATATATGTACACACACATATATGTGCACACACACACATATATATATGTACACACATATATATACATACATATATATATGTACACACATATATATATATATACATACATATATATATGTACACACACACCACATATATATATATATATACATATATATGTACACACACACATATATATATATATATACATACATATATATGTACACACACACATATATATATACATACATATGTACACACACACATATATATATATACATACATATATATGTACACACACATATATATACACACATACATATATATATATATATGTACACACACATATATACACACACGTTGTATTTGAGTAAATTAGGCCAAAAAAATCAGTCATATATAATTAATTCATAGAAAATAAAACGAACGATAGACTCAGAAGTCGTCTAGAGTTTTAATGTCTATAAGAACATTTACCTCGATTCATTTTTAATGACGTGTCAGCATGATGCCATCTGTAATGTCGAGAAAAAGAAAAGCACTAGATTTTTCGCACACGATATATTTCGAATATCGGCTAACCTGGCTTATAGCTTTGCGCAAGGAAATTTGGCGCATCTTTCAATCAGGCTAGAGTAGATGTCTCATTCTTTATGATGGGAAATCCGTAATTAACAATGCATTACAATTTTTTTCATGCATTCATTAAAATGATTTTCATGTTTATATATATATATATATATATATATATATATATATATATCTTCCTATTATCCGTTCAATGATGAAGACCAATATATATATATATATAAGTGAAAATGTCTGTCTGTGTGGTTTTTGTGTACATTTCCCTACACAATAACTCTGTCAATTTTTAGTGTACAGACTCGAAATTTGTATATGCAGGGTATTAAGATGTGGGGAAATCTTTGTAATCCGTTTCAAGCCAGAAATTTGGTTGTTAAAGGGGTCAACGTTGAAGGATTTGGGTATAAACAATTTAAATTTTAGATATAGGTTTCTTGGATATGGATCTAACTAATAAATGTTAAGGGGTCATAATAGGGGTCAAATTAAAAAAAAAATGACTTCTGCAGCCTCTACCAAATTACTCAGAAAATTTCTGGTCTAAACATTTGAAATTTTACATTAAGGGGTTTCAGAGATAAGACAAGCTGTTTAATCAGTTTGGATCGAAAATTTGAGCTAACAATATATAAATGCATGTATGTATGTTTGCATGTCTGCTTAAAACTTCGGCAAAGGCGATGGATTTTCACAAGATCAGTATCGTTTTGAAGCCCGAACCTTTACACGACAAATACCGAAAAATTGTCTAAATACAAATAATTTCTTCACCCTCAACTGGACACATTTCTACAGTAAGGGGTCGCTTTTTCTCCGATATTTTCGAAAGTCATCACCTCCTTTCGAATGTCTAGCCTAACTTAAACCTCCGTCACTTCCGGTTTGGCGGTGGTCGAAACAGCAAATACGTCACGTTTTTCCTTCTTTGCCGGATGGGTTCGAACCTGCCTTCCTCCTACCACTTTTTTTTTTTGGTCAACACACAACTCCAAACACTCGTACACCCATGCTAGTATATATTCGGGGATAGTATATATAGCATCTTCCTGTCTCTCTTTCTATATATATGTATATAAAGAGCAATAGAAAAATAAATGTGTATTTAGCCACCCCCGCCACCCATATATATATCTATATATATACATATATATATATATATATATATATATATATTTATATATATAAACTACTTCGTTTAGTCACATAAATTAATATACGAAAGTTTAAATTTATGCGTAACATTTAAGTGTTTACTTCAACAGTGCTCAATACATATGTAGAGCTAGGTAGTAAGTTATAAAATATACATGGTTATTAAGTTACGCAGAATATTCCGTGTTTCATCCACGCTAGGACTCCTCAGGCTTACGCGTTTCATACACGCATACGCCTGAGGAATGCTAGCGTGGATGAAACGCGAATATTCTGTGTAGCTTAATCACCGTATATATGTTATAAGTTACTATATATATATATATATATATATATATATATATATATATATATATATATATATATAATGCAAATTTTTCTTCCTTAAATAATATAATTTGAGTTGAAGATGCCTATTTGAAATATAATATAATTAACGTATCTGAGTGTTTAATATGAGTATTACTTATTTGTATTGTTCGAAATCTTCGGATTCCTACTGTCATCTTGGGTGTCCTTTCTAATACTGGCCAATATCGTATTAGGAATACTTGATGGAATGGCGTTGGGTTCGACAGAATTAAGACAACAATATGGTTGCGATACGTTGATGACAAATTCATGTTTTGGCTCCACCAAAAAGATGTTTAAACGTTACTAGACGATGTCAACTTAATTCGTATATATATATATACATATATACATACATATATATATATATATATATATATATATATATATATATATATATATATATATACACGATGGGAAAAAGCATAGCATATTATCGTTCATAGATGTGCTCATAACTCATGCTGATCAGGGATTTATGTCATCTGTATATCGAAAGCGAACTTTCGCTAAACAATACCTACATTCAACTCCAATCATCCTCCATCTGTTTAAATGTATGTATGTATGTTTGTATGTATTTATGTAAGTTTGTATGTATGTTAGTGTGTGTGCCTAAAACGTACGACAGATTTTAACGAGCTGGATATCGTTTTAAAGCTCCACCCTCTGGACGACAAATATCGGAAAATTAGCCAAACACATTAATTATTTCACCCTCATCCAGGCATTTTTCTTCAGGGAATGTTGGCCGCTTTTTTTCAAAAGTCATCCCCTCTTTTCGATTGTCTAGCTTTAATTTAAACCTACGTTACTTCCGGTTTGACAATGGGTGCAAGAGAAAATATGTTAGGGTCTTTTTTCACATTCTTTTCCTTCTTCGCGGTGCGGGTCTGAGCCAATCTGCCTACTACCACTTTTTTATTTTTTTTTTATTTTTTTTGCTGAACTCACACCTTCAAACACCCGGGAAACGCCAGGCATAAAGGCTAGTATATTATAAACAATGGAAGCGCGCATAGCCTACACTAATTTTGCAACAGCAATACGTAGTAACAGCAATGCATATAAAGTTGCGATGGACAGTTTAAGAGAATCTTTTCACTAGGACAGCTATCTAGAGGCAATGATTCAAGATATGTATACAAGACACGTAAGGACAAATCCGGAAAATTCTAAACAATATGTATGTCATATATTTAGGGCTTGTCGAGAGAAAAAAAAAACTCCAAGAATATATAATCAATATTACATCAAGACATTATTCAGAATCGATTCAACTCTTTGGAAACATCTTGTGCCGATTACGTCCCCTTTCAGAAAAGATCATGAAAAAACTGCATATATGAATTCCAATGTAAATGTAGAAAAAATACCAATGTAAGATATGCCATGGATGATATAAAAATGTCATGGATGACTAAAATACGGTTAGATGAACACCGAAAAAATTTTATGCGTGGAGAGATATAGTTTGGTCATATTTGGAGTTATAAGGACATAAAAACCTCAAGGTCGTAAGCAAATTTAAGGGCACGCCAAATAATGGCAAGGTATGAAATATAAGAAAAATAAAACACTTTCTGAAGAAGGATCTTTACGATTCGAATTCGAAGAAGTTTAATTTTATTGAACAGCAATGCACTCCTTTTGGAATATAGACTTCGTATCATTTATGTGTATATAAGGAATGTGGTTTTATTGGTACCCCCCGACAAAAAGGAGTGTAGACCTGTAAATTCATCCTTGAACGTTCGTCCTTTCGCCTGTCTCTCCGTTCGTTTGTCCGCATCTTTCACAATAACTATGCCGTTGAATGTTCTGAAAATTTGCTCAAACATTAAACATGATATGAGTAAAAAAGTTACTTAACGGATTTTTCGGGAAAACTCCAGTTGCTCTCCATGGGGGCTTTTCTGGTTAAAATAGCTAATATTGGCACTTTAGGGCTTATTAAATAAAAAAAAATGATACCTTGGATTTAAAAAAAAAAAAAAAAACTCTCTGAAAAGTTATAACTAACTAGTTTTTATATAATTTTGTTTGTCTATACTTCGCGATTAATCTTGGGTATTCCCCAGGGCCTCTTTTAGGGCTAATAAACACACTTTATTTTTGGGACTATTTTACCATATTTGTACAACCGTTTCTGTGTATGTCGATTTAGCAGTTTTTCATGGTGCTGAACTCAAATTTACATGTGTTAAGGCCTTGGGGACTTTTGGGGCTACAGGAGGGGTGTAAAAGATGGACTCAGGGCTTTTTTTTTGCATGGTACAGAACTCACATTTACATATGCCATTGACAAAAACTGCACCGTTTGTACATTTTTACCAGAATTTCATGTCCCCTCTGGACATTTGAGGCTAAATCGGGGGGGGGGGCAAATACTGAACTTAGTAATTTTTTTATGCGTCGTTTACTGTGCACTCACAGGTGTACAATGTATGCTTCACGTTAATCATAAATCGAACTTTATAAAAAGGATTAGTAGTAATAAAGCTTTAAATATAATGAACTATGCATACTTTCCAATATATAATTTAATTTTTTTCAGATACATCTGCCTTACTTTTAATGCTAGGTTTATTTATGGTGTCTTTTAAATTTAATAAAACCCCTTCAAAATTTGCTGACGAGGAGACCTTGCTTATTAAAAAACTATATGTAATTATTGTTCGTAACTGGATGTTTACCACAATAAAAAGCATTGTTTTCCGAAACGATCGTACAGATAATTGATTGTTGTTGTTCCTTCTTATGAAACGGATTTTTAATTTAGTTGAAATTTGATTTATCAATCACATTACTTATATATATATATGTATATATATATTATGTATGTGTGTATATATATATATATATATATATAAAATTACAATTAAATTTACCAAAATGATCCAAGATGGTAAAATTAAAATATATTATAAATATTAAAGAAGTAATATTTATAAAGTAATCTCAACCAGATGTAAAAGCTTGATAAAAGCAAATAGGATATAGAGCTTATAATACGAGCAAACAGTTAATAAACCATGTTAAAAAACTTTGAAAAAGAATTAAAAACATTTAATCTGAAAAGGAAACACTTGATAAGTGGATAGTCCTTAATCCGCGGAGTTTCGAAGAAATACTTTCCTTCTCATCAAAGGGTAGGAATTAGCAATATGCGGGATCGGGTTTTGCATGCAAAAGTATTTGATGAAACAACAAGTAAGTCAAAGATCTTACTTGATAACATGTGTGTGTGCGTTTGAAATAAAATCTACACTTTTATTGTAGACATTGTAAGTTTTTTTGTTGTTTTTTTTTCGAAATTGTCACAGATAATCAAGCTCTATAATATATATGTATATATTGAATGTGAGGATATAATTATTTCCACATCCCGACAAGGTCTGGCTGTAGAAATAATTATATATATTATAGATTCTTAGTGGACACAATTATATATATATATATATATATATATATATATTTCAGATATGATATATATTATAGGTTATCTCACATTCTGAAAATTCGATTACTGATTACTCGCTATGTAAGCGTGTTGTGCTGGCCCATAAACATCATACTTTTGAGACGTCGTCTTGGGTTACAGCGAGTTGGATGAACACGCCCCTTGTCATGTATGAGATAGGTTCATTCCACTGCCGGATCGATGTCGCATGTTCGAACCTCCCGATGGGCTGTAATTGTAACTCTCTCACTGATGATTCCTGAAACACTAGTAGGTATTATTAATAATAATAATAATATGTTTGGGTGTGTATTGTTCGATTTCTTCATAATAATAATGTTAATAATAATAATAATAATAATAATAATAATAATAATATTATTGATAATAATAATAATAATAATAATAATATTGATAATAATAATAATATTAATAATATTATTATTGATAATAATAATAATATTAATAATATTATTTTTGATAATAATAATAATAATATTATTATTTTTGATAATAATAATAATAATAATAATAATATATGTGTGGGTGTGTATGGTTCGATTTCTTCAGGACAATACTGTTTTTTTTTTTTTCATAGAAAAATGCCAATATGTTTTGGACGTAAACAAACAAACAAAAAAGTATTTATTTATTATTTTATTGGTTCTTCCGTTTTTCGGCGTAGCTCCATTGTTCTAAGATTCGAACCTCTAACAACGTGTACTATAGTCTGGTGCGTTTTCTGTAACGCAACAATGGTCCATTTACGTGTTACTTTACAAACACACACACACTCACCCATATATATATATATATATATATATATATATATATATATATATATATATATATATATATATGAAATTTTCTGTTCCTTGTGTGTCTGTGTGTACATTCCCTACCAAATTACTCTGTCAATTTTTAGTCTACAGACTCGAGATATTACATGAGGAGTATTGGCATTTGGGAAATTCCTTTTAATTGGGATTCGGCCATGAATTTGTGTGACAAGGGGTTAAAGTTCAACCATTGATTTTTGAAAACTCCAAAATCCTAAGCCAATTTTGGGTCTAAACATTTTAAAATTTATATGTAGGTTACTTGGACATGACTCAAAATATTTCATTTGATTATAGGCTAGAACATTAAATGTTAAGAGGTCAAAATAATAGTTAATTTTTTAAAAAAATGACCTTTGCCGTCTCTGCTAAATTACTCCGCCTTTTTTTGGTCTGAACATTTGAAATCTTATATAAAGTTTGTTCAGACACAGGGCGAACTTTTTAATTCGATCTTGACCGAAAATTTGGCTTCCAAGAGGTCAAAGATCATAAGATTTCACTTTTCATGTCTGTAGCAAACTATTCGGCAAATTTTGAGTTTAAACATTTTAAATTTTACATAAATGTTACATAGATATGCAGCAGGTTTTTTTAATCAGTGTTTAGGCGAAAATGTGGCTGCCAAGAGGACAAAGTTGAACGAGTCGACCTTTGCAGACCCTACAAAATTCCTCTTCTAATTTTGGGCCTAAACACTTGAAATTTGAGATGTAGGTTACCTAAATATGAGTCAAACTTTTATATATATATATATATATATATATATATATATATATATATATATACTTATCTAGCAAGGTATATGTACCCGGAGTTCTCTTCAGTTTTACACTTGAAAGGATTTAACAGTAAACGCATACACTAGACACAATTAATGGTATTAAATAATTGATGGGCTGCAGTCAAATAGTTCATGAACTTTAACCTTTTTTTTCAGTTTGGCCAACATTTGAAGCACCCAAAACGAGTCTTTGATGTTTAATCACGACCCCCAAGAGGTTGAGCATCATAATTGAATAGTCGATCGATGTCACTGATCTTTTATTCTCCCTATCAGGATATCCGCTTAAATGATTGGAGCAGAAAAAACAAAGATTGACATCAAAAGCTTCGATATATATCGAGCATCATCGATTTCACATAAATGTATACCAATTTTACTAAAGAAGAAAAATATACTCACGTAATATATACATGCGTGTGTCTGCGTACTTTGGTAGCATCTTTGCCAGGTTTTGTTGTATAATATGTCCAGTTATTGTCGAGTGTATACTTTTTCATTGATTTGCTTATGTGTATATGTTTGAGATTATTGGCTGATTAAACTGGATCAGTTTGATCTCAAGCAACAGAAGTCTTTAAGATTGGGGTTGATGGTCATTATAACATATCACGTGACATAACAGAGAGTACGAGTTTTATTAGGGCGACGAGGTGTATGAGAAATAAAATCGTATTATCAGTGAGAGTACCTATTTACTATGCCTCCCCACGGGACAGAGTTAGACACCAGGGTCGTTTTTTAACGTGGAGAAAAGGTACAAAAATAAAAATTGTCTCAGTCGTGAAGGATTTCTCCTCCACCGAAAGAGAACAAGAAATACAAATGCAGCATCTGAAGAACAGATGGTATTTATTTGCTCCCCCACTGAGCAAATTAGGCACAAGGCCGTTTTTAATGTGAGGTAAAAACCAGCTCCCCTAAAAGTAGGCAAAAAGGGGGCACTCTGGTATTTATTTGCTCCCCCACTGAGCAAATTAGGCACAAGGCCGTTTTTAATGTGAGGTAAAAACCAGCTCCCCTAAAAGGGGTCACTCTGGTTACCAAAAATAATTGTCCCAGTATAGAGGGTTTCCCCTCCATTGACTGGTACAAACCATCCCAAGTGCAGCATCTGAAGAACAGATACTACACTTTGATCTTGTCCCGAAGGCCAAAGTAGCCCACATCTCAAAAGTAAATATTCACATGTTTTCTATGAAATATAAATCTCAATCCCATTAAGTAATTACTTGTGCTAGAACACCAGCATTTTTTTTAATTGTTTTGGCGCTTGAGTGTGTATCCGTTGATATCTCCTATGTTTTTATATAGAGTAATGTGGTTTGCAATGGATTGACTGTCATACTGTGTCGTATATATACTCAAGAGTCAAAACAATGAAAATATGCTTTTGTAATAATTACCTAAAAAGAAACGGATAATATACAGCTTGGCCCAGAAGTAGTGATGAGGCTAAAACTTTAATTAAACTTAAAATATGTCACTACTTTTGGGCCACAACACACACACACACACACACACACACACACACATATATATATATATATATATATATATATATATATATATATATATATAAAACAAAAAATACAATTAAATTTAGCAAAATGATACAAGATCGGAAAACTAAAGTATATTATAAATATTAAATAATTTATATTTATAAAGTAATTTCAACCAGATGTAAAGATCAATAAAAAGAGCAAATAGTTAATAAAACCTATTAAAACAGATTTAATCTGAAAAGGAAACATTTGATATCAACTTATTAAGCATTTCCTTTTCAGATTGAATGTTTTTAACTCTTTTTAAAAGTGTTTTAACATGTTTTAGTATCTATTTTCTCATATATACATATATATATATATTATATACTACTTCATTTACTCACATAAAATTAATATACGAAAGTATAGATTTATGCGTAAACTTTAAGTATTTACTTCAAAAATCCTCAATACGTAGGTAGAGCTAGTTAGTAATTTATAAAATATATATGGCGATAAAGCTACACTGAATATTCGGCGTTTCATCCACTATAGGATTCCTCAGGCTTATGCGTAAATTCTGTGGTTGTTTCTCATTGTTATATATGTTGAGGATTTTAATTAGCCAATCAGCTGTCTTGTATTCACCGCGCCCCTTCCTATCAGCCAATGGGCATACATTTTATCGAACCAAGGATCTGTTTTAGAACAAGGTTAGTGGTTTAAGGCAGACGATTTTCCTCCTTTCTTTCTTTTTTTATATATAAATATACATATGTGTACACACATACATGCACACATAGATACATACATATGTATATATATATATAGATGTGTGATCGTTTATGTATATTCATGTTTATTTAATTTATTTATTTGTTTGTTTTCTATTGTTTTGTTAGTTTTAAAGCTATTTTGTATCGCTATCCTAGAGTAAGTTTTATTTTGTTAACACAGTTGTTTGCTATTTCTCGTCTACAGTTTAATAGATTTTTGGGTTCTTTAAAGTACAGGATGAAGGCATAATTTACATGGGTCCTCTAAATGTCTGCACGTGGTAGCTTGTCTTATTCCATTCGACTACCGGCGAATGTCCGCTTTCTTTGAGTTCCCAGTATTTATTTGCTAGTGTTGTTTTTATACGGTGTTTTTTTTATTTTTGAATGTACTTCTGTGGCCATAGTATCGGGTTTTGAAATCTAAGGAAGTCATGTCTACGTAATATTTCTTGTTATTCGGGTTTTCTTTCGCAAATATTGTTGCTTGATAAACTACGCTTTTTGTTAGACATTTATTTTGAAGTACAATACTCATACCTTTTGATTTGTCACTTGCCACTGTCCGGGATTCAATTAATGTTAAATAATCTCAGCATATTAACCCGGTCTTACTCAGAGTTATAGGGGAGCAGTATCAAACGGTCACGTAACAGCAGATATAGACTGGCAACGTTCATCCTATAGGAAAGAGGATGTAGGAAGTCGAAAGGGTATTCGCCATCTATTATATAAAGCTCACCTGTCTGTTTAAATGTATGTATGTATGTATGACTGCCTAAACACTTGGACAAAGTCAACAGATTTTCACGAGATATTAATCGCTTTGAAGCGAGACCCTTCGGACGACAAATATCGCAACATTGATTAAAAACACAAATTCCTTCATCTTAAAGTGGACACTTTTCTACAGGGAGGGATCGCTTTCTTTTCGATATTTTCTAAAGTCATCCCCTCTTTTCAATTACTATGTCAACCTTCGCCACTTCCGGTTTGGCGATAGACGGAATAGCAAAGATGTCATGTTTTTTTTTGGGGGGGGGGTCGCATTCTTTTTCTCCTTCGCGGTAGATGTTCGAGCCTGCTTGACTACTACATTTTTTTTTTTTTGCTCAACAAACATCCCCGAACACCGGACAACGGCGGGACTCAGGCGAGTTAGATATAAAAGACTGTTTTTGAAGGCAGAATAAAAGTACACTTAAGAACTCCTCCCACGATGTGACATCAGTATTGCATCTTAAGGCGTATTTGTCACTTGGGTATCTGTATAAAAGCGCATACGGGCGCGTATGAAAATATACGCTGCTGCTTAAGAATAGACAGCAAGCGATGGTATTACCAGTAGTAGTCGACAACTCCGAATTTAAAATAGAACATTTACATGAAATGCATTTCCAAGCTCCCTAGTAAATGGTTGTTTCATTCTATCACTTTATCTTGATTCTTTTATGCAATGGTAATGAATAACTTTAGTATATTAGTTTCATTAAGCATGTGTCCTTTCCGGGTCACCGGAAACAGATGTAAACCCGCAGCGATCCCTAAATAGGGGCCTTTGTCACAGATGCGTCGTGCTCGTTCTTTGCAGGGGATTTTTCACAAGATCTCTCGGCTCAGTAGGACTCGTTGATAGTGTTGGTCACTATCGATTTCATCTTCGGGTATATATGGCGCTGTCACGCTGGAAGTGAATAGATTTTCATGCACCGAAAGAAAGGCAGACTCAGATATCTCTATTCTGTTTGGTTAATTTAAGTTAGATTATACAAAATATGATATGCACATATACAATTGTCACATTTGTTGATTTTTTGGCAATAGCAATGGGCGGGAAGAGAGGGTGAGGACAGCTTTTCGATTAGGACTAGATTCGCTCAAAACTCGGCTCTAATCCCTCTTCTACCGTCGATTTTGACGCAGGGATCTGTTTATGTGCGGAGGTATCTGGGGACGGTAGGTTGCTCCATAGAACAATCACCACTGGTTACGCCATGTCAGGGGAATCCCTCTGTGTGTGTGTGTGTGTCTGCGGTCTTCCGATTCCCAGACCCCCGAAAGGTTAAGTTCTAACCTCGATTTCCGTTACTGGGGATCTCCTTGTCACATATGTTGCCAGTTTTTCCCCAAACAATGAAATGTGCATGTCGGTTTGATACAAATAACATTTATAACTTAACTCTTCCTTTCAGCAAGGTCGGCTGCTGATGCCCAGGCATACAATAATACGTAACAAATACACAAGAAAGGCTGCCCGGCATTCTCCTACATTGAGAGTACTACCGTTCACAGTACTTTCCGAACGCTTCCATTGTGCTGGGGTGGGGTGTACTGCGTTCGTTCCTCGGTTTCTCAATCTTCATTCATTATTATTATAAAATAACTTGTTCTCAAACAATCCGTCACCAGCAATTACCACTGACAATTACCTATGGTGTTCCCTAGAAGCTGAGTGAAAATAAGTTTCCCTATATTTTCAACTAGCATAGATGACATCAAGATTTGCTAACAATTGTTTTCTCGCTGGGGCTGTTTATTAGTATTCTTTACCCAGGCTTCCAGTGCACAGCCGTTTAGTGCTCTCCTCCTAGGCCCTTCTGACTCTATAGTATGACGCCAGCATTTTTTCCTGGAAAGGACGGCGTAGTTATATTATAGTTTTGCGGTTTAAGGTATCTTAGTTTCCTGGAGTAGTGCGTTTTTTCTTTTGCTTAGTTGCATTATCTGTGTTACTGATTAGATTCTATAGCTTGTGTGGGTTGGTTTCCGCATTCAAGGATTTTCGTATAGCTGACTTGTTGCTTTGATTGTGTCCTCTCAGTGTTATGTCTAATTTTAATTTCTCCTATACTTTCTTAAAAGATTTTCTGAGTCCATTTCTCCTGGGTTTTTATTGTTGTTGATAATTTCACTTTCCTCCTCCTTCTTTTTCTTCTTCTTAATCTAACTACTACTACTACTACTACTACTACTACTACTACAACAACAATAGTGTATGTGTTATTTTATGTGTTTCGCTTACATATTTTTATTCCGAGTGACTGTCGTTTAATGGTTATGGCCTTCCATTTAGGTTAATACAAATTTTTTCAAAAAATTACGTATATGTTTTGATTTTGATTTCGATTACAGCTGAAGGAACTCAACTTATATATATATATATATATCCTGTTTTGGTTTTGAGTCAAACTGATAGACCCAAGTAATATGGATTATTTTTAAATCACAACTTTATAATATATAAGAATCGATAGGAAATTGACTGTATAGTAATTTATACGAAATCAGCCTGAATGTAAATATCATATTTTAGCGTATTTTATGACCGGGCTACACCGTGCGTCCTTGCTAGCTTAGATAAATTCTTTTGCAGTTTTAACAAAATAGTTCTTCGTGACTGAGACACTTTTATTTATTGTTGTACCTTTCCTCCACGTTAAAAAAAACGACGCTGGTGTATCTGTCCCGTGGGGAGGCATTGTAAACAGGTACAATAATATCATTTTGATGAAAATCCAGAGAATGCCAACATCAATATATTACATATGAAAGAGTCCACTGTGGAATTTCCACAGGCCTCATTAGTTGTTGTTATTTTTTTTTATTATCATCATCATTATCAATGTTGTAATAGACGTGTTCTACCATAAATGTCAACTCGCCTGTGAAGTAGCCAACTTTGTCAATCAGACAAAGTGTGCTTCTTTTGGCACGGCAAGAAGAATCCACATTATCGATTAGGCTAAAGAGCTGCACTCAGACATTTTATTTCCCCCGACCAGCCAGTGTAAATTGTCGTCCTGTACTCTGCATAGCAAAGAACTCAGCCGACTCTATTTTAATCAGCTCTTCAATACCGAGATTTCGCCGTTCTTAATTCCAACACTGGTTTTTCTATATATTAAAAAAAAAAGAAACGTGTCTCGAAAATTTCGAGGCGTGTGGAAAATTGCAACACAAGACAACTTTCTCCTTCTCTTACTGATAAGGCACATTTATTCAGACGAACGCGTCACCACTAAGCGAGGCTGAAAGCGATTCCAAAATAAGCTTTAACGATACGATTCCTACTTTCCTGCATGCTGCAGAGGGTATAGTAAGACTCGAGGTTTGTTTTCCAAGTGGGAAATATCCAGTTCCCAAAATTGGCAGGTTCTGCTCAATCATCATGTAATTTGCATAATTCGAAACTATTTTGTTTTTTTCCTGCATCATCTTCCTCACAGAATACACGCTGCGAGTCTGTCTCTACCATCTTGGCTTTTGGGTCAAAATCAAAGCGTAGCATCTGTTCTTCAGATTCTATACTTCAATTTTGTAGTGAATAATACATAGCTTACCGGGGTGTAGCTGCTAGAAGTGAGGATGCTCTTCCAACAGCCAAGAAGAACAATAGCCTTGTGGTTATTTATACTAATAGAGTAAGGTAATTGTTATAAAAACCTTCCTCCTTTGTGAAGAGAACTTAATTCCTTTATTTTTATGTTAATGTGGTTACCAGACCTGAGAAGAACGTCGCGAAGAAGATTGTATTTTTTTTTCGCAACCTCACTTCAGGTTAGCTACTCTCAGTTATATGATTTTTTTTTTCAACAATTTCTTTTTTATCTCTCAATGGAGGAGAAATCTTTCACGGGTGAGACAATTTTTATTTTTATTCCTTTTTTCTCCGCATTAAAAAAAAAAATCAACAACCCTGGTGTTAAACACTGTCCCCTGGGGAGACATTGTAAATATGTACTCTAAAGTCATTTTTGATGACAATTGCCTGTCTGAACTTCATTTTATGTCTCTTGCCAAGTTCTCACAAGAGGCACTCGTGTAGTCACAACCACTATATGCAATTTAACTAACTCCCTACTTGTGCCTATATATAAACGCAAATTTCATTGACTAAGCTTGTTTCCTGGAACTGCCCGCCTGTCAAATTCTTTTTGTTGGCCTTTTCCCCAGCTAAGTACAGAATCGTTGTTTTCAAGCCCAAATAAAAAATGACTTTTTTGAGCCGTCCCCTTATATAATCAAATTCTCGTCAATTTTCACCGTTAACGATAACGACGTTGTTGGCTTAGTGATCACAGTGTATTAATTAACCCTCATTCTTGAGTGGCCTTCGAGATTTGATAGCTGGTGACTGTCTTGTAAAATAAATCTCAAAAGAGACACCTTTTTAACTGAACATAAGTAGAGCTGATAAAGTGTCGTATCAAAATACACACCATGCATTGCTCTTTGCTAAAAGAGAACGTTCAGTGGTCTCTTCAATGAAAAGTATTATGAGAGAATAGAAACGCTGAAATGAATCACCACGCCAAAACGTGTATAAAGATGTTGAATTTTAGTTTAGTTAAATAACGTTTACTTGCTAGCTTTTAAGTACTTGGATTTTTGGCTAAGAACAGAGTGTAGTATATGTTCTGATGCCAAATTTCACCTTTCCTATCCTCGGTCAGCTGAGGAGAGATTCTTCATGGTTGAGACAATTTCTATTTTTGTTCCTATCCAGAGTTCCCATTTATGAGGAGCTGGATTTGCCTCGCATTTATACAAACCTTATATCTAACTCTGCCCTCGTGGGAAGCCAAATAAATAGGAATATTACTTATCTACAGGGTGGTCAAAAAGTAAGGTAACATTTTAAAGAAAAACGATATTAGCAATACACGTATATTTAAGTACCATACATTGAAATATAAAATGAAACAAACATGAAATATGTTTATTTTGTTAATTAATATTTAAACAAATAATATTAAACGAATAGATTACATTGGATCATATTGTTTTTTCTACCTTTAACATGTTACCTGAATTTTTGACCACCCTGTTGTTTCATTTGTTTTTCTGGAAATATTATTATAGGCTGTATTTGTGATTATTTCCTGAGTGTGTGTGTGTATGTGTGTGTGTATATATATATATATATATATATATATATATATATATATATATATATATTAAAAATTGTACAAAGGGTCAGAAAGATATTGGTACCGTCGGTTTAAAGCCAAACACAAGAGGGGGCAGTCAATGGTAACTCGTAAATAACGTTAGTCTCTCGTCAGCCATAAACAAGATGGCTGACGAAAGCCTAACATTATTTACGATTTACCATTAACTGCTCCCTCTTATGTTCGGCTTGGAACCGACGGTACATATGATTTTCTGGCTTTCTGTACAATTTTAAATAAATATTAAGCTCTTGTATTGAAAAAGGATTTTCTTTATAATGGAGAACGTTGTTGGAATTCTTTCCCAAAAAACAGTAAACAAATATATATATATACATATATATATATATATATATAGTAATTTATAAAATATATATGGCGATAAAGCTACACTGAATATTCTGCGTTTCATCCACTATAGGATTCGTCAGGCTTATGCGCATAAGCATGACGAATCCAATAGTGGATGAAACGCAGAATATTCAGTGTAGCTTCATCGGCATATATATTTTATAAGTTACTAACTAGCTCTACCTACGTATTGACCACTTTTGAAGTAAATACTTCAAGTTTACGCATAAATCTATACTTTCGTATATTAGGTTTATGTAAGTAAATGAAGTATACAAATATATATATATGTATACAAATATATATATATGTATACAAATATATATATATGTATACAAATATATATATATATATATACAAATATATATACAAATATATATATATATGTATACAAATATATATATATACAAATATATATACAAATATATATATGTATACAAATATATATATATACAAATATATATACAAATATATATATGTATACAAATATATATATATACAAATATATATATATACAAATATATATATATATATATATATATATATGTATACAAATATATATATATATATATGTATACAAATATATATATATATACAAATATATATACAAACATATATATATATATACAAATATATATGTATACAAATATATATGTATACAAATATATATATGTATACAAATATATATATATATATATACAAATATATATATATACACACACAAATATATATATATACACAAATATATATACAAATATATATATATACAAATATATATATATATATATACAAATATATATATATATATACAAATATATATATATATATACAAATATATATATATATATATATACAAATATATATATATATATACAAATATATACATATATATACAAATATATACATATATATACAAATATATATATATATATATACAAATATATATATATATACAAATATATATATACAAATATATATATATATATACATATATATACAAATATATATATATATATATACATATATATACACACATATATATTTATATATATACACATATATATTTATATATATATACAAATATATATATACATATATATATACACATATATATATATATATGTACACACACATATATATATATATATATATATATATATAACTAGGGCGTTTTGTGTTTTACATTTGAAACGATTTTTATGTAAGGGAGAAAATTATTCCTAGAAATATTCCTCATACCGAAATAAAAAAAAAATGTCTATTCTGTATATTATGTAGTTATTTTTCTTACGATTATATAACACTCCAATCCGATGCGACCAATGTCTGCATAGATTAGCTAGCATATTTATACCTCCTCTCCTATGTGAGGTAGTGTTTTTTTTATAAATGATTATTGTGGCACGAACTGGATTTTTAACTGGCACCTCCATATTTTCGGGACCCATCGTAAACTGTTTGAACATTTCTAATGTATTGTATACGAAATATAAATAACATGTATAACTGATAAAAAATATTACCTTGATATTTTTTCGGAAAACATTTGGTCGTAATTTATTTGTAAAATATCACCGTGAAATACCAAGCGAACATTGTATGTAAATATAATTTTCCCATGCTCTCCGCTATACACCCCCCGCTGCTGCATCAAACCTAGGTTAAAGCCCGCCAAATCTACGCAAATGAACGTTTATAATGATTCGCAGTTAATATCAACGGACCTAGGAATGGTTAACCGGGTGGCCAATTTTGAGTAACGTCGTCTCTCTAGAATAAGTTGCGTCACATTATACTGCATGTCTCTCTGGAAAATGACCTTTGCAACTTAAGTGGGACAGATCAACAAAAGCATTGACCGCTCGATTCATCGATCAGCAAGTAATCTATAAAATCGATAAATTTTTTATCGGTATCGAATGGACATTAAATTGTTGCTGTTTTATTACACGTCAACGTATACTTTATATTTATAGAATTTAAAATTCTTATTTTGTTTTAAATGATTTATTAACCATTGATCTCACTCAGTATATATTATTCCTACTTGTTTTCATATTTCAATTATTTGCAGTAATTTCCCTTCACATATATATATATATATATATATATATATATATATATGGCAATTTAGCTACACGGAATATTCCGCGTTTCATCCATGCTAGAAAACCTCGCGTTTCATCAACGCGAAATAATCTGTGTAGCCTGATTGCCATATATATTTTATATCTTACTACCTAGCTCTACCTACGAATTGAGCACTGTTGAAGTAAATACTTAAATTTTACGCGTAAATTTGTACTTTTGTATATTAATTTTATGTGATAAAATGAAGAAGTAATATATATATATATATTCTATCAAAAATATTCTATATTAACTTATTCTATATTAACTTATATTTCCTTTTTATATATACCAATTCCTATTTATTATGCTTTATATATGTATATTAGCATTGGTGCCCGGCGTTGCCCGGGTGTTTGGAGGTGTATGTTGAGCAAAAAAAAACAAAAAAAAACTGTCATTTCTTTTTTTAATTTGAACCCTATTATGACCCCTTCACATTTATTGCTTTGGGCTCACATAAAGTTAACATATCTAAAATTTCAAGTGTTTTGACCAAAAATTAAACTTTGACCACTTACTCGATAAGTTTTTGGCCGAAATCCTGTCACATCGATTTTCCAAAATCTCAGTACACTGTATATCAAATTTCGAGTCTATAGACTTAAAATCGACAGTTATTGCGCATGGGCATGTACACGCACACACTTTTATATACATAAAGGTGATAGATAGATAGATAGATTTGTTTAACAAAAATATATACGCATACATAAATATATATGGAAACAATTTTGTGTTAACTATAAACTTTTTTTCGCAAATATTATGCAAGTATAACTCATGTAGAATATCTGCATGCATATAATTACAGGTAATAATTAACTAAAGATGATTATCCCATTAAAAAACCGAATATACTAATAGGGAAGTAATTAAAATGAATGTTTAAAAGATTATGCAAACTAGCTAGATCGTTTGCTAGTGAGTGCAATTCCACAACCAAGATATAAGAAAATTGTATTTTCTTTTGAAATAAATAGAAAAGATGGTTTTTAGTATGAATATCGATACACACAAAAGAAAACCAGATTTATAGGAGTATATATATATATATATATATATATATATATATATATATATATATATAGTCTTTGAAGTTTTTAACATTTGAAACTATACAAAAAATTACTTTTTATCATTCGTTAAAAAACATCTTGTCAGTAAGTCATTTAATCACCTGCAATCACTGCATCAACTCTCTCGAATTTACTATAATACCAATTTTTGTTTCTTATTTTTCAAGGGATCATCAGTTGTTTACCATGAAAACCTGTTTCGGGGATTTAAAAACAACACAGTATATTACATCATGGCTCCCCAGCAGTGTTGATCAAACACCACCACCCTTAATCTTAGGAAGAAGACATGTTACCAAAATTTGATCCAATTTCCTATTCTTAATTACATATATATATATATATATATATATATATATATATATATATATATATATGGCTACTTACTTTAATCACATAAATTAATATACGAAAGTCTAATTTTATGGGTAAACTTTAAGTATTTACTTCAACAGTGCTAAATACATTGGTAGAGTTTAGGTAGTCAGTTACAAATATATATTTTACAACTTATATACAATTGAAATAAAGTCGGTAACTTCTGATCGCATGCAAAGGTCATGATATAATCATTAGATGACAGACGTAATAAACATTTAACTATTATAGATACGTCATAAAACAAAATAAATGATTAAATTTCAACGATGTTTCTCGCGATCTTCGGTAGCCTAATGGATTTGGACCTTGCTAATGAAGTCAGGATCTAACGAGCGGCGATTATCATTACACACTGCACTGATGATTCCCGAAAAGCTAAATCACTTATGTCCGTATGTATTTTATAATTATTATATATATATATATATATATATATATATATATATATATATATATATATATATATATATATATATATAAACACATCGGATTCCGCCAGATAACCCAAAGTAAGCAACATTGAGCCTTCCCAGTACCCGATAGGGGTGACCATTTGGGAAAGTTGTAATGCACTAAGTCATAGAAATTTCCAGGGTGGTATGTGGGGACACATTAATTCCCTGAGAGAGATGCGCCTCCAGTCTTAGTTAAGAAATGACTCTAAGAGTAAGAATCTGTAACGTAAAACTTGCTGTCGAATGTAACCCCGACCTGTGGCAGTCATCTGCACTGACAAAGGTTAGCAGTAATACCAAAAAGTGTGATCGCTTCACACAAAACCCGCACCGGCACACCACTATTAATCTGTAAGCCGTCAGCGTATTGCCATAAATCCAGACGCATTAAATCTGCAAGAAATAACGATTTTATCCTTTTAATAAGCTCATGCGTAGAAAAAAAAAACGATATAGACGATTTACGCAAAGTCAATGTTTGTTTGTTTTGTTTTTTTTTAATTTAGATCCATTAGACGCTATTGCACCGGCTAAAAAACATCTAAGTGTCCTACAGGCCAAATAGCCTATATATAAGATGTAAACTCTGTATGAGAGAGGACTTTGGTAGAGAGTTTTCGATAACTAACCGACAAAATCACTATATGTGTACATAAATGTTTTTTTTTTCCGTTTGCTAAAACGTTTTCATCTTCAATTCTACACTATTATGAAGAATTTAGGAACCTATGCATAACCAGAATTAAGTGTAATCGGGAAATGAAACCAGTAAATAATGAAAAAAGAAATTAATGAACGTTCGTTTTACATTGAATGTGCAAATTGGTTAACCTAAATGTAGTCACTCGCATATCCATAACTGAGTATATTTACAAGTTCGTTTTAATAATTTTTAAAGAGAAATACAAACACACACACATATACATATACATATATATATACATATATATATATATATGAGTGTGAGAGAGTATTAAGTCATAAAAATATCTATCGCAAGTAAATTACACAGAATATTCCGCGTTTCATTCTCGTGAGAATTCGCCAGGTTTATGTGAAAAGTTGTGGTTATCGCGTGTGTGTATATATACGCACATGCTATTGGATTTTCTAGTTAACCAATCAACTTCATGGTTTTCACCGCACTCATCCTAATCAAAGGGCGGGCTCTTAATGGACAAGGGCAGGGTGACCTCCGGTTCAACCTTTCTCTTAGTGTGTTCATGGCAAGAGTAGATATCATTTTGTTGTAGTAAACTGACCTACTTTCAGCCTAAGTGTAGCTAGATATGTTATATATATAGTCTATATTTCGGATAATGTTAGTTTAGACTTATTTATGAATATATATATATATATATATATATATATGTTTATATATAGCTCTACCTATGTATTTAGCTCTGTTGAAATAAATACTGAAATTCACGCATAAAAGTGTAATTAATGTATGTGAGTAAATAACACACACACATATATATATATATATATATATATATATATATATATATATTGTGTGTGTGTGTTTGTGACCACCTTCGGCCTTAAGGTTCAAATATTTATTTTAGTATGTAGAAATAATTGACAGTTACTAATTACTTGTGCAGTATACGGATAAGCTATAACAGAAACGTTATTATTTAAGGCGTTTTCATACTATTGTGTAATTCACTTTACAGTTTATAAACAAAGATACCATAAGACTTGAATTTAACTTTAAAATCCTATCAAAATTAAAACAGCGCACTCCACGTACTTGGGTCCTAGATATGACCTAAAGCTATATCCAATGGTGAGGCCCCACCTTGCGGCCCTTGGGGAGTGTGGAGCCACCCTTTAATTGCCATTGCTCCCAGGCCCATTTTGACCCGGAGGGGTAGTACCTTTTAGGGTCCCAACTATTGGTTAGATAGAATCTTACTTAAAACAATATACTCCATTAAAAATCGTTCCTCAAAATAACTAGATTCGGCATTAAATAAACTGAAAAAAGTTTGATATGCCGTAAAGCAAAAACAACCAACCAACCACATACTTGATGAGTACTCCTTCACATTTACTCGATAACACATTTATTACATAACTTATTGTTATAATGGAGTGACCTAACACACCTTCGTACAATAATATACAGACTATGTAGAGATGCTCCTCCGGGATACCGATACCGAGAGAGACAGTCTCGACTAGCATCCACTTTGTAAATAAACATGTGTATAAACCCAAAGTGATTGCCCTGTGTTATGATTATCGTAAGAAAAATATATCACTTAACAAACATCGAGTCTTTGAACTCTTGTAAAAGAGACGTTATCAAAATTAAGCATAAATAGTGCTATATATTCCCCTGTATTGAGATGCAGAGGCGTCTAACATAAAAAAAAATGAAGGACAAAAAAAAAAAAACTAGTAGACGCAAAGACAATGGAAAGCCAATCATGTTCCAATAAAATTTATTCAATTATTTTATGTTTCGATAAAGCACGAGTTAAAACTGATACCTTTGCAATCATATCGTCTGATTTTGTAAAAATTTTCGAGGGCGGGGTGAAATGAGACGACGAATAAAATCGCAGACGGTCAGAATACAATAGACAATTATAGTACTCTTTGTTGTCTCTTGGTGAACATTCGGACAGTCAATTAAGTATCTTTCCTTCGATGAATGCGACACTAAATAGTTGACTGTACAGTTTGAATATCTGGCTTCATATTAGCGTGCATGTGTGGGCAGGTCGTCTGAAAGTGTAACTTATATTGAAAAGGTTCGACACATTTATTGAAAATAGTGCATTATACCCAACAATATAAAGTGTGGAATTGAATAGCGTGGGAAACCGATCAGTAAGATTAATAAAAGGAACAGCTATCGTCTGTGTGTGGGTATATATATATATATATATATATATATATATATATATATATATATATATATAGCATAATCCCGTTGAATGGGTGACCATTTGAAAATTCTAGGCGTGTATGTGGTCGGAGATTGCGTACTGCGTACATTCTGCCACAAATTCTACCGTGCTGCCACCCCTTCATGGGTATCGATAGTCTGTCAAATACTGAAAGAGCCTATATATATATATATATATATATATATATATATATATATATATATATATATATATATATAACATATTTTATTAATCATTTGTTCATATTATAAGCTCTATTTCCTTTTCGGTTTTATTGAGCTTTTTATATCTGGCTGAGTTTATTTTACTTGTAAATATTAACTCTTTAATGTTTATAATATATTTTAAGTTTACCATTTTGATTACCTTAGTTAACTTATTGTAACTTTTATTTTATATATATATATATATATATATATATATATATATATATATATATATATATATATATATACTTGTTTATATATCATTTGGGAAAACAGAATTCCAGTAGAGTGCTTTATTATAACGAAAAATTCCAGAAGATAAAGCGTATTTTTATGATTATTTACAGAAAGTATAGATGAGTTAAGTATTCGGTTCCGTTGGCTTCAAACCTGATAATAGGTGACCGCAATAAATACAAATATTAAGGTCTTTTCAGTCGATACTCGTCTGTTTTATAACTCAAATTTAAACCATATAATAAATTACAAGATAACGTTAATATCTCGTTTTTCTGAACAACGTTAATTACAAATAATAAAATGGAAAGATAAAATCCGTTTAACGTTTTGGACGCTAAAGAAAACAAAAGTAAGAGAAAACAAAGAAAGGAATTTTATATACTTAAAATTTTTCCGTTATTTTAATATATCTTAACTGGTTAGCACGTTACCTATGAAAATATGTTTTTATAATCTATAAATTTTAAACTCGCTTCTAAACCAAAATCTTTTCTGACTAAAATTTTAGCCAGTAAAAGGGAGATAACATTGAAAGTTCTTGATGGCCAATTAAAATTTAATAAAATTATTTATTATTTTTATTCAAAATTTTTTCTTACTGTATATACGATGTTCACACAAGTTTATATATATGTTTATATATGCATAAACGTTTGTGTTTGTATTCCTATACATATATATATATGTGTGTGTGTATATATATGTGTGTTTGGGTGTGTGTGTGTATATATATATGTGTGTTTGGGTGTGTATATATATATATATATATGTGTGTGTGTGTGTATATATATGTATGCATGTGGGTGGGTGTGTATATATATGTGGGTGTATATATATATATATATATATATATATATATATATATATATATAATGTGTGTGTGGGTGTATATATGTGTGTGTGGGTGTATATATATGTGTGTGTGGGTGTATATATATGTGTGTGTGGGTGTATATATATGTGTGTGTGGGTGTATATATATATATGTGTGGGTGTATATATATATATATATGTGTGGGGGTATATATATATATGTGTGGGTGTATATATATATGTGTGGGTGTATATATATATATGGGTGGGTGTATATATATATGTGTGTGTGGGTGTATATATATATGTGTGGGTGTATATATATGTGTGTGTGGGTGTATATATATATGGGTGTGTGGGTGTATATATATATGGGTGTGTGGGTGTATATATATATATGTGTGTGTGTGTGTGGGTGTATATATATATGTGTGTGGGTGGGTATATATATATGTGGGTGTATATATATATATATGTGTGTGTGTGTGGGTGTGTATGTATATATATATATGTATATATATATATATGTGTGTGTGTGTGGGTGTGTATATATATATGTGTGTGGGTGTATAATTATATGTGTGTGGGTGTGTATATATATATATATATATATATGTGTGGGTGTATAATTATATGTGTGTGTGGGTGTATAATTATATGTGTGTGTGGGTGTATAATTATATATGTGTATGTGGGTGTATAATTATATATGTGTGGGTGTGTGTATATATATATATAATATATATATATGTGGGTGTATATATATATGTGGGTGTATATATATATATGTGGGTGTGTATATATATGTGTGTGTGTATATATATATGTGTGTATGTGTATATATATATGTGTGTATGTGTGTATATATATATGTGTGTATGTGTGTATATATATATGTGTGTATGTGTGTATATATATATGTGTGTGTATATATATATATGTGTGTATGTGTGTATATATATATATGTGTGTATATATATATATGTGTGTATATATATATATGTGTGTATATATATATGTGTGGGTGTATATATATATGTGTGTATGTGTGTATATATATATGTGTGTATGTGTGTATATATATATGTGTGTGTATATGTATGTGTATATATATATATATGTATTGCATATATATATATATATATATATAGATATGTCTTTGTATGTAATCGCATATATGCATATAATATATACATATCCATGTGTATATAAACTTTTAAAATATTACGAATAAGTAGATTAATGCAGATTAACACATGAGCATTTATAATTTAAAAACAACGCATATTTGGAACGAAGCCGCCGTTAAAATCCAACCAACTCTCTGCATTATGAAACTAGTATTAATCATTCGAAAAATATACAAAAAAAAACAAAAGATAGAAAAAAAAATAAAGAAAATTCCAACCCAGGCCAGATAAAATTTCCCAGAAAACTAGATAACAAATCCTCTTCATTGAAACCTACGCAAGTATTTTCCGAAGCCGAACCCGGGGCGGGGCATTAACACCTCATCCGTTTGTCCTATACACGTTGTAATCAAAGCTGAATTGTACCGACTGAGGAGCAAATTTCATTCACTTCAGGA
>NC_136522.1:55527704-55542704 GCF_053919585.1 Euprymna scolopes | reverse complement strand
GGAAGTGACGTAGGTTTTAATGAAGGCTAGACAATCGGAAGGAGAGGATGACTTTTGAAAATATCAGCGAAAAGAGCGGCCTCTCCCTGTAGAAAAAGTGTCCAATTGACGGTGAAGAAATTAATGTTTTTAACCAATATGTCGTTTGACGGGTCGAGCTTCAGCCCGATAGTGATCTTGTGAAAATCTGTCGCCTCTGTCGAAAGTTTTAGGCAGACATGCAAACATAGATATATACATTTACATAGTTGAAGCTCAAATTTTCGACCCAAACTGCTTAAAAAGCTTGCCCTATCTCTGAATACCCTTTATGTATAATTTTAAATGTTTAAACCCGAAATGTTCTGAGTAATTTGGTAGAAACCGCAGAGGCCAATTTTTTTTTTAACTTGGACCCCTATTATGATCCCTTAATATTTATTGTTTTGGACTCAAATAAAGTTATTAAGTTAGATCCATGCCCAAGGAACTTATATCTAAAAGTTCTATTGTTTTTACCCAAAATTTGCGGAGGAATTTGGTAGAGTTCTCAAAGGTCAAATCGTTGAACTTTGACCCACTTAACAATCGAATTTCTAGCCGAAAATGGATTACAAAGATTTTCCCAAATCTCAGTACCCTGTATATCAAATTTTGAGTCTGTAAAATTTAAAATTGACAGTTATTGCGTTGGGAAATGTACACAGACACATACAAAGACAGTTCACTTTTATAGATATATAGATAAATTGCACACATGTTTAGTACTAATCTGATTCAGAGGGATGTCCACTGGCCATAACGCTCTTGATAACCATGAAGGACTGATGTATAACAAACTAAAGCCGTTTCACAAGTAAGTCGGATTCTACCTTTTAAGGCGACTACGTGTGAAAAGAAAGAAAAGGCTTGAAGTTTTGTTCCAAGTTCTGCAGAAGGGCAGGTCCTGTAGAATCAGCAGAAAAGAAAGTCCTGTAAAGTCAGCAGACGAGCAAGTCCCAAAAAAATCACACACACACTAAAGTACTCTTAAAGCTGCAGCAGTTCACCGATACGATCACACTGACGTCGATCCTAGAAAAGACACCCCCATGTTCCAAATACACTCCCTTTATCCTTCCGGCGTTCGTCCCCGGCCAATCAGCAGCCAAAGAACGGTCACGTGGGGCCCAGTGATGATCGCACAATCTACAAGATGAGGACGGCGCCATTTTGGAATTTCTTTACTGTTTCGGCCATGCACGTACGCACACCGTAGGAGCGTTCCAAGGTAAGGCATGACGCGCAGACACGTGGACGCTTCCTCCCTTCATTTTCTTCGACTCTACACAAACACTGAGGAGATAACTTTATATTTGGCACTGTTTGATTTCGCTAGCATAGAAAAATCCACGGAACAATTCCGAGATGAATCGTCTGGTATTCCAAAATGGGGAGCCATTTTGCCACTGACCAGCTTCAACGTTACTTTACCTAGATTATGCCCCTGTTGACAACGTTGTGACTATATATTTTTGTTCCTGGTCACCACTATCTACTAATACGACAGTATTTTTTTTTTTTTTTTTTTTTTTTTTTTGCAAACTATCAATGGTGATGAATATGCATGTCCGACACTGGCTTTTACAAAGAATCCGATACTATTTAGTAATAATCGAACGGTTTCGAGTGTCACAAAGTTGAGGAAATGCAATTTCAAGAATAAGATTGTCGAATATAGGATCGATTTATCTTGAACGAAAATGGACGGTTAGGTCCGCTGGTGGTTAACACTGGAGGGCTTCTCATGCTAAATTGAATTTCGTATGATAATAAACAGAGGCGCTGATTAGATAGAAAGAGCCTGGGAATGGTTGAAGCGGTTTATGCGGAGAAAGAAAACGAGGAAGGATGGCGACCAGTCCTGATAAAAATGAGGGTGGAGGGAAATAAAGTAAAGTATCTAAGAATAAATAAAATCAAAAAGCTGTTTACATAGATAAATATCGAAAGAACATAATATACATGCATAAGAAACAGTTTTCACTAATATTAAGCATGGCAATCAAGTACATTAATTGATACGAATAATAAATGAAAATACATTAGGAATAAAAGAAGAACTTTTAGGTGCGTTTCTTATATATATATATATATATATATATATATATATATATATATATATATATATATATATAATCAATAAAAGTGAAAGTGTCTGTGTATCTGTGCGTGTGTGTATATTTCCCTAAGCAATAATTTTGTCAGTTTTAAATTTTACAGACTCAAAATTTGATGTACAGGGTTCTGATATTTGGGAAAATCGATGTGATCGGTTTTCGGCCAGAAATTTGGTGATTAATGGGTTAAATTCAACGAGTTGACCTTTGAGAACTCTACCAAACTCCTCCAACAATTCTCGGTCTAAAAACTTTAATTTTTGGATATAGGTTCCTTGGACATGAATCTAACTTAATAACTTGATTTGAGCCGAAAGCAAAAAAATTTAAAGGGTTATAATAGGGCTCAAAGTTAAAAAAAATGACCACTTTTTTTTTGCTACACCACCTTCAAATATCCGCGCAACGCCGCCCACCCATGCTAGTATATATATATATATATATATATATATAGTGTGTGGGTGTGTGTGTATACATAATTTTAGTATAAGGTTGGTGCTAAAATGTCATTTTTGTTGACGATTAACTATATATATTAAAACGATATCTTTTTCACAAACCTAACCCTCGATATAAAATAGTGTTTACTGATCTAGACATGTGTATGAATCTATGTATCTATAAAAAAGTGAAAATGTATGTGTCTGTGTGTCTCTGTTTGGGTACACTTTCCTACCAAATAACTCATTTTTCCGTCTACAGACTCGAGATTTGACATACGGGTTATTGAGATTTGGGAAAATCTTTTTAATTGGCTCCCAAGGCATCAAAGTTCAAAAAGATATTACCTTTACGGTCTCTAGCGAACTATTAAGCCAATTTTGAGTGTAAACATTTAGAAAGTTACATGCAGCGAACTTTTTAACCAGTTTTTGGGCGAAAATTTGGCTGCCAAGAGATATGAATAGTTGAAAGAGTTGACTTTTGCAGACCCTACCAAACTACTTTCCCAATTTTGAGCCTAAACATTTGGAATTTTAGATGTAGCTTACGCGACATGAGTGGAACGTTTGAATATATATAAATATATATATATATATATATATATATATATATATATATATATATGTGTGTGTGTGTGTGGTGTGTGTGCGCGCATAAAGTTATGAACAGTACATAGGGCTCGAGAAAAGCCGGGCTGAACTGCTCGTAATTAATTAAATAAATAAATATATAGATAAATAAATATCCAATTTTACCCGATAATATCCATGACTGATATGTTGCCGCATCGACCATCTAAGACTTATTAACTATCACCCTCAAGTGGCTTTCGGGGGTTTATAAGTGATGACTGTATTGTAAGAAGAACTATCTATGGATATATTAGAGAAATACAGTTGTCCCATCAAATTTAACCGACTTGTATTTGCAATATCTTATCTAAGAATCACCGTCGTATTAGCCTGTCGACATCTCACTGTTTCGTATTCATCATCGTTCCCGTGATTTCATCGGAGTAATTCTTCACATATCTCCGCCTTAACAATATGCTTTTGCGTGACCTCTTCCGTTTAACTGTTAACAAATTGAGGATAAATATATCCGAACCGATTATAGGCAAAGGTGTAATCGACTTTGCCCTTTCCAAGCTTACTTGTCCGCACGTTTTTTTTTTTTTTTGTTTTTTTTGTTAAATATCATTAATAAGTGGCTTATTTAGAGCCAGCCGTATCGAAATTGAGAGGAAGATCGTTTGATCGGTAAATGGATCGATACTAAATCACCGAGAGTCAAAAATACTCAACGAAAACGGAAAATGATTTGATGAGGCGTCTATCTATTTGATCTTTAAATCGATAATTTCATTTTTCCTCTCATAGCGTCATTTTGGCCGTCCATTGATAACGTTTCTCGCCACTTTTAAAAGACAAGCTGTCATATCTTAAGTGAAATCAATATAACATCTTAGCATATATAACATTACCAGCTGAACTGTCCGCTTGCGTCGGGTTTCTCGAATGTACTTATTAGCAGAGTCGGTGATGTCTGATGGCGTTGCGGAAGTGAATAGCTGTGAGGACCGGAGATGAAGTCTGCAGTATCCGACTCATCCTGAGGCCGCATGATTATTTTTATTATAGATTCCCCTAATGTCTGTGTGTTACGTTGACGGCTTGTGAGTAAATACAAGTCTGCGAGAAATCACTAATAGTGTATTGTTGTCCGCGGACCAATACACGTTGTGCGCAGTTTCAGTCGCAAAGGAGAACGCGACAAATAATAGGGAATAACTTCATCTCTTTATTCGTTGTGGCTAAAATATTTACTTCGTTATTGGTACAGCCCTGAAGTAACACGCGTGATCATCTTTTCCTGCGTCATTCACGCACGATCGAAACTGTTATTTTGTCTCTCACGCAATCTCGAACGTTACCCACGTCTCTCACGAGATCTAAGACATAATCCTTCCTTTTACGTGATCTAGGATATTTAATTTCTTTATCGTTTTTTTCATTATTTATATCCTATTTTCACGACCGGTGACGTCTCTTTGAAGGCATTTATATCGGCGTTACGTTACAATAGGGGGGAAAAAGTGAAGTAAAATATCGATTTTCTACTACCTAAAGTAAGATTGATTTGTTTTATTTGGATTAGACGGACTATAAAGTTTCGGCCGATAAGATCGGTCACCTTTTTCTATTTCGTCTTGTTGAGCTCGGGAATCTTTTCGTCGAATTCAAGAGTCTGTTCGGTACAAAGCACGAAATGTTGAACAAAAACGTTTATTTAATCACCAAAGAATAGCGTGCTATAATTTCGTCAGCCATGACTGGGTTGAAGTTTAGGCATAATTCGCAATTATTTTTTTTAATGGCCACTACATTGAAGATTGATCTTTACACCCCCAGAAGAGTGTAACATTTTATAACTTAATTTTACCAAGTTCTTAATCTGTTGCGAAAAGAATCTTTGCAGAATCTGAATTTTAAGAACCCAGGATCTGCTGGGAATTACCAAAGGGTCTCCTTACTTACTCCTCGGGGTAACAGTATTTCTTTCCGTCAGTTTTTACACAATTCATAAATACATTACACCACTTGTGACGTAACAGATGATTTTAATGCTTTTAAGTGATACTTTTCTTGAGTACAATTGCGAATAATTAAAAAAAAAACGTTTCGGTCCAGTCCTTTCTAATAGTAACCAACCGAGAGTCCAGACGAGAGAAAAAGGTTTGAACTTTCTTTCTAAAGTAATATTCTCAAAATCTTTGGATGTTTGCTTCAAGACTTATACCCGATTGGACTGAAACATGATGTTAATAGTGTGGAGACATGGAAATGATGTTTACTTGGATTTAAATAAAGGTGCAACTTGCTCTTTATTATGGAAATCTAATATAGATACCTCGTAATATTCATTGGTTTTATCTTTGAACATTATTAACCTAGAACAAATATGAGTATATATATATATATATATATATATATATATATATATATATATATATGTATGTTTCGTGGTTCAATTTTAAATTCTAAAAAAATAAGATAGAGAGACATATATTCGATTTAAGAATTTATTGCTTGACAAAGGAATATAAAAAAGGGGTTATTATTATTTAAATCGAATATATGTCTCTATATGTTGTTTTTTTTATTCAGAATTTAAAAGTGCACCACGAAACTTATATATTGCTCTATTCTTAAATATTGAGCTTTTACTTTTTGGCTAGGATCTCCTTCAAAGTATTACTTCAAGTAATATCTATCAGGATTTTTCATCTGAATTTCTATCAGTGTCTTATCTCGCTTATATATATATATATATATATATATATATATATATATATATATATATATACACACACACAATTGTAGCTGGCTGCACTCTTTTAAATATACATTTTTCTCTTGCACGGATCACACAATCATTATTACACACACACACACACACACATATATATATATATATATATATATATATATATATATATCGCAATGGTTGTGTGATCCCAGCGAGAGTTAAAATTATTATAATTGTTTAGTTTTAAGACTTAAAAATATTAAAAAATTATGAATCTTAAAAATCAACAATTGCTGCTGGCTATACTCTTTTTAAATATATATATATATATATATATATATATATATATATATATATATATATATATATAATTTCCACAGCCGAGCAACATCGCAACTTGCAAGAGCCATGACAGTTTACAAACCGCAAGTCCAAGACTCTAGTTTCAAATCCCGAGTTCGCATATGTCTAAGTGATAAGCCCAAATGAGGGCGACACTCGAGTTTGGACGTCCGGTTTCTTGACTTACTTGGCTCTTGTAAGTTGCGATGTTCTTGGGTTGTGGGAATTATTATATAACCAGTCACATTCTTAAAATACACACACACATATTATATACCGTACTTTGGGGAAATTACGCCAAGTCCCGAGTAACTGCGCCAACTAGCTGAAAGTGAGCATATGGGCATCATCATCAGGGCTCCTGCCCGGACCAATGTGACACTTCCTCTCCATAGTTTCCTCTCTTCCATCAGCTGCCTCAGATTTTCTATGTTCAAAGTTTTCTTCGTGTTCTATTTAGTGGATGTACGTGGATCTAGGTCGTCCTTTGCTTGCGCGTCCGTGTCGTCGAGTCCATTGCAACACATCATTCACCAATTCATGCTTGCTCCTCAGCAATGACCAGCAAACCGTAGGCGTCTTTCTCTGATGGTATTAGATATGGCAGGTAGGTTGCCATAAAGTTGCTGCTTCGGGGAATGATTTTCCCAAGATATATTTAATACTGTTCGTAGCATACGGGTGTATGTGCCGTCAATTGCTCTAGTGTGCTCATATAGCATCATGATAGCATTAATGACTTCATTTGGAATACCATATGCTTTTAATATGCTGGTCATTTCTCTATGTACAGAGTCGAATGCTTTGGAGAAATCTACAAAGATCATGACTGCCTCAATGTTGTCGGCTTTGACTACTTCAATTAGTCTCCTAACAGTAAGTATTTGACTAATAGTAAAGCGATTCTTTCTAAATCTAATCCCGTTCTTCATGAGCACTTATTCGATCTTTGGTTGGATACCGTTGAGAAGCATAGTATTGTAGATTTTTGCTGCAATAGGAGTGAGTTTTATTCCTTTGTAGTTGCAGGGTATGCTAAGTTCAACCTTCTGGGGGAAAGAAAGTATGCAGCCTTCCTTCCATATATGAATAACTTTTTGTTTATATACATAATTGCATGTATTAAGGAGGTCATTGAAGCCACCTGTCTTCCCTACTTCAGGAGGTATGTTATCTAAACGTGCAGCTTTACGATTCTTGGTCTTCTTTAGTGCAGTTAGAATTTCCTCCATTGTAAAATAACCCTTCTCAATATCGAGTTCCTGTACAACAATTCGCTGGATTTACTTCTGGTTTGTTTCCGTGTAGCTTTTCAAAATGTGGTTTCCATTTCGAAGATGTATTTTCTGGAGTATTTGTCTTTAACTTAGCTTTTGCAAGTCGTTTGCGCCCAGATATCTCATTTTCTACTTGCCAAACCAAATATGATTGTTTTCTGCTGCATTCTGGATTCGATCTCATTCGGCTACCACGCATATAAACTGTGATAATTAAATTGATTGACTTACCGAGCGTGGCTCGGTAGGAAGGGAAAGACACTCATGGCTGTGAACGGCCCGGCCTGGTGTTTGTTAATGAAGAAAATAGGATGTCTATTCCTTATAGCTTAAACAGACATTCGAGTCTCGTTTGAATCTCGCTGAACGAGAGATTGAGACTATAGAAAGAGTCACCTTTGTAGGCTTGTTGTTGTTGTAGTTTGTTCTTGTCGTTGTTAGAGATCTATCAGACCGGTACGACAACTGTTAACAGCGCGTTATATTTACAAGAATACGTTTGCTTGTAAGCAACGAGGTAATTTTTCGTTGCAAGCTAAACGTCTTTTCTCCCCCCCCCCACTCGTCGGTAGGAAATATCGACAAAACAGCATGTTTTAGTTGCGCGATTACCCCCGGATTTGGCGCAATTACTCCAACTTACGGCATATATAATGTTTCTGTTTCTTACTTGTATTCGTCCGAAATTTATTCTTTAGTGATATTTTGGAAACATCTGCTCATAAGTGTGTTTTTATCCGAGACACTATCTTGCATCCACGACATCAAACGTGTTAATCTTATACTAGATTGCATTTCGTTTCTCTTCAGTTTTTCTATACTTATGCAGTCTATAAACAAAAGTTCAAACTAAGCCATTCGCACATTTCATGGACATCTCGGCAACCATGCAGCTAAAACGAACGTTTTTCTTTAATGCTTTTGCAATGTTTGGTAGTTGACAAGCCCAGATAAAAGAAACCGTCCACACGCTTTGTCTTGATTACTGACCGAGCGCTTCAAAGCAGCAAGATCCGATAAATTTTTTTTTTAGCTCGATTCTTAATGATCATTATCCATGGTTCCCTCTAGCTAGCCGGTATACGTCGATATGGAAACGTTTGAATGAAGCATCTGGTTTGGAAAGCACGATTAGAATGGATGCAAGTATCGATGCGGAAATAAATTACAGGATTTAGAAAGCGAATATCCTTACCTGAAATTACAAATTACACCTTTGCCATGTAGATCCATCATTAGATGCGTATCTGACAGGCATCATAGCAAACGTTTAGAAAGTATTCATTATGTCTAATGGTCTAACAATACGTATTATTTGAATTATACGGACTACTTTCCTTATCTTGAATGTTTTTACAAAGTTTCATCCTGTAAATACACCCGTTCTTCATACGTTGTTTGTAGCATTCAGAGTTTTTTTTTTCTGATTGTTGCAATATTTGACCTGTAAATTAGTCATTTTCCGTTCGTCCGTTCGTACTTTAATCAATAACCACCCCTTGGAATTATTTTTTAATTTTGCACTATTATTAAGCATGATGAGTAAAAAAAGTAGCAGTACGGACTTTCAGGGAAAACTCAGGTTACCCCCTCCTCCCTAGAAGTTCAATTCGGGTAAAAATGGCTAGAATTGACATTTTGCGCTTATTTAAAAAGTTGATGCGTTGGATTTTTATAAAACTTTCTGAAAAGTTTTAACTAATTGATTTCTATATAATTTTGTTTGTCTATGTTTCGTGATAACTCTTGGGTGTGCCCCAGGGGCTCTTTTAGGGCTGATAAAAACACTCCATTTTTGGGACTATTTTACCATATTTGCCCAAAATTTTCTGTCTATGTCTATTAATTAAGTTTTGCATGGTGCTGAACTCAAATTTAAATATGTTAAGGTAGTGGGGACTTCTGGGAGTTAGCGGGGAGGCGCAAATAATGGAGTTATTCATGTTTTTGGAATGGTGCAAAACGTATATTTACATATGTTAAGGCCTAAAACTGCACCGTTTGTTTTTTTTTTACCAGGATTTGACGTTCCATGGGGTGTTTTGGAGCTAAATGCGTAACTTAGTTATTTTTAATGCCCTGCTCACTTTGCATTCACGGGGGACAATGCATTCTCCACTTGCTTTCGATGTAAATAGCGTATGATTTAAGAATATTAAAAGCTTTTACTTATAGACATTGGTGACTGTAACTGACCAATCATATGGAGCCATGTCCTGCTACTAACCAATCAGAAACCGGGATCGCCTCAAAAGTCATTAGAGTTTTTACAAACCTCGCACAATTTATCGAGTACACACGAAAAATACATTTGTCCTTTGCCTGTTAAATTTTAAAGTCCAATACATATACAAATATGTTACAATGTTTATCTCCACGACTTATACAGATTAGCTAGCCAACGAAATTTTTTTCTAAAATTATAAAGTGGCTTCACAATTCGAAACTGATAAACTGCGCAATAGTCACGGAATTCCTAACGGGACGCTTTATTTCATCAACGGACCTTACATGCTCTTGTTTCGGTAGCCATGGATGGTTAAAAGTCGTAAGAAACTTACAACTGTAATAGGAGCATCGCAAGGTTATTAGGTTCGAACCTTCGAACGTATAGAGTAATTTTGTAGTAATAAAAACTGTTCCATGGTGATAAGTATTAATATATTTTGCATCTACAAACGATAATTGATTAAATGCTCCTAACATTTATAATAGGAAGCTTATTGTAGTGAATTAATTACGATATAAAATTGACTTGAAAGTCATAGTCATCTAGATGTTGAAAGTTTTATTTCATAATCGGGAATGAATTTAGACATCTAGCCAAGAGCATGTTACTTCCGTGGATTGAATAATGGTATCCGGTTAAAATACTTAGCCCCGAGTACGACATACGTATTTTCAGCTCAGCAATACAGTTAAAGAGGAGCAAGGATGATATTGACGGTAACGATATGAAATTAGCACTTAATATGAGAACAGAAATATATATCATACAAATGATATGACTTGTCAACCATTTCTATAATATAAATGTCTGTGTTAGTGTATGTATGTATGTATGTATGTTTGTATGAATAAAACTTTCGACAGAGGAAACGGGTTGTCAGGCGATTGGTATAGTTTTGAAGCGCGACCCTCCGGACGACATATATCGAAAACTTGGCTTTAAACATCAATTCCTACACTCTTAACTGGGCACTTTTCTCTCAAGGTGTGGTCGTTTCTTTCGCCGATTTTTTCTGAAAGTAATCTCCTCTTTTCGCTATACAAGCCTTAATTTAATCCTTCACTCCTTCCGGTTAGGCAATGAACGTAATAACAAATACTTCACTTTTTTTTTCACGGTCTTTTCTTCCTTCGCGTTACGGGTTCGAGCCTGCCTGCCTACTACCATTTTTTTAATTTTTTCTCAACACACACCTCCAAACACTCAGGCAACGCCGGCCCCAGGCTAGTTATTTATAGATTCAGAAATTGAATATAATAGTCTTTATTAATTAGCTGAATATTTATACCTTAAATTTTATGCTTGGATTGCTTTCTTTCTTAATAACCTGTCAGTCGTACTAAAAAGAAAATTGCGCGAAATTTCAACAGAATTAAAAAAAGAAATGATCTGATATATATATATATATGTGTGTGTGTGTATGTGGGTGGGTGGGTCTGTGTTTGTCTTACCTATAAGTAACTTTAAGTAAGGTATATTTATTTAATATTTTTGAGTGTTTATTTAAAGATATAATTATTAAAGGAATTCAATATTAAATAGAGTATACAACCTGTTTAAATAAGTACAAACGTGGGCATTTTAAAATTTATTATCAGCAAACACAGCTCGTTATAAAGATAAATTAAGGACATGTTCAAATATAATCACTACGTCAGTACTTTGATATTTTACGTATAGTTTATTGTTATCATTTCTGAAGACCTAAAATACACCCACCGTACGTTTTATTTTAGTTCGGTTAAATTTCTCCGAAATAAAAGGGGCCCAATACCCGGTGCTAAGACTTGAACTCTGTATGAGATACATAGATATTCGTATGTTTTTTAAAGTTCTTTATCTCTCTAACAATCAGTTAGTAAAGAAATTGGGAACATACTTTTCCTCTCTCCAATTAATCATTTTTATATGTTGCAGTATATATCTTTCTTTTTGGTCTTACTGGACTCCAGGGCAAGAATTTTTCTAGTCTGGTGGATTACCCAATTTCTTGCTGTTTCTTGAGGCAACGTCACGTGGATAAGGTGCACCATTCCTTGTAGAAGATAATGTAAGTTAACCATAATTAGGAGATCTTACCTGGGCAGCGAATACCATGTGATTTTGAATATTTTGCAATGTTACGGAGAGCCCTTAGACAGTCGGGATGGAGTAAGATATGTGTTTCCAATTTCAGTTCAGTTGCTGAAGTAAAGCTGGCGTTGCTGGCGTTGTGATGCTACAATTATCACTTCCAATGAACATTGGAAATTACCTTGTGCAGGGCCATAAAAGTACACTTTTACTGAGTGTATATTGCGTGCTGAGATAGAGGAACACTCATACATACACACACACACACACACGAACATACAGACACACAAATATGTGTGTGGATGTAGGGGAATGTAGACCACACACAAATGTCTTATAAAAAAAAAATAACGCAATCTTGACACCCGCTTCCAAACATTCTCCTCTCGATTCTGAAAAAAGTTTTTGCCACAAACTGGGACTCCACTGAAACATGTAAGCACAGTTGTAACTAAGAATGTTTTTAATAAACAGGTAGGCCACGTGTATCGGATGACAGACTCGCGCATACCAAAACAACTACTCTATGGTGAACTCCGGTGTGGAATGAGAAGAGCTGGTGGTCAGCACAAACGGTTCAAATACACTCTGATGTCCTATATGAAAGGCTTCAACATTGACGTGAACTCATGGGAAAGCAGTGCTTTCGACAGGCCAACCTGGCGCCGCTTGGTACACGAGGGCTCTCTGCTCGCGGATGCAAGACGAACTGAATCTGCAAAAGAGAAGCGCGCTGCGCGAAAAGCCCGAAATGCTGAAGTGGCCGTCTTCAGCCACTGGTGTCCAACATGTGGCAGGGGCTTCCGCGCCCGGATTGGACTGATCAGCCACCTGCGGACACAGAACTAGTTGTCTATGGTCATAATCGACTCCGATTGACGAACACACGCAATAAACAGAAAACTATATACTAGCTTTGTCCTGAACAGTGAACACTCTTTAATAATCACGCGAGTTTCGTTGGATTTACATCTAGGAAACGAATTGACACAACGTTTACACACACATACATGCGCACTGAGGAGTCGTGATAAAACGAAACAGTAATGTGTGTGGATGACAATTAAATCCCCCCTCTTTGGGTTGAGCACTTTGTAAATATATTTTCGCCTGACGCGTATTAAAGTTATTAAGCGAAACCCACTATTAATTGTTAGATGGTTAGAGCACTGTTGTGACGGGCGGGTGTGGATTTAACACACACTCGAGGAGAAGAAATTACAGCACTGATCTGTGGCCTGATGGTGAGAGCTGCCGACTGTCGAGATATTGGTTGTAGATTCGATCCACGTTTGGGGAAAGGTGTATTTCTAGCCGCACTGATAGGTTGTGATACAACGAAGCAGTACTGTATGTGGATGACAACACACACACACACACATACAACAATTAAAAGGATCCATGTAAAAGAGTAAACTTTTTCACGGAAGTATTTCATTGTGACAAAAAAAAAGATGATTGTACACTTTCGTCACAGTATAAGTTCTATATACACTACTTTATTCTTATTTGTAATTAGATTGTTTTAATTGGTCTGTTATTGAATATTATTTCAATTCATTTATTTAATGTATTTTTTGATTGAATTTATGTTTAATTTAAGTAAATATTATCACCCACATCGGTTGCGTTAAAAAGGAAGGTGAGCTTTATTTAATTCAGATATTGAATTAGTCTCCCCTCTCTCCCCGTTCAATTTTTATTGATGAAGATAGATGCGTTTTATGCTTTCATAAATATAGTATGTGATCGACGTTCGGTAAAGTAACTCGATTAAAAGCGAATATTAAATAATATGCGACTAAATCCTCCGCCCGGCAATATGTTTGCGTAGAGCACTCTCGTAAATTATCTTACTCGCTACTTAATTTAGCTGAAATAATGCGAAGCTCGCGATTTGTTTACAAACAAACGTTTGAGCCCTCTACGAGTAGCAGACGAATGTTTATTTAAATAATCGTTCGGACAGGTTAATTTCGGCCACCGATTCCGTAGTCAAGGGGTAGGACTGCCGACTGTCATCACGACGGCTCTAGGTTCGATCCTCGGCTTGGGAGAGGTGTTAGTCTAGCGGCACTGATGAGTTGTGAAACAACGAAACAGGTCTGTATGTCGATGACTAAAATATATTTTATAAAGCTCCCCTCTTTGGTAGAGCACTCTCGTAAATTATCTTACTCGCTACTTAATTTAGCTGAAATAATGCGAAGCTCGCGATTTGTTTACAAACAAACGTTTGAGCCCTCTACGAGTAGCAGACGAATGTTTATTTAAATAATCGTTCGGACAGGTTAATTTCGGCCACCGATTCCGTAGTCAAGGGGTAGGACTGCCGACTGTCATCACGACGGCTCTAGGTTCGATCCTCGGCTTGGGAGAGGTGTTAGTCTAGCGGCACTGATGAGTTGTGAAACAACGAAACAGGTCTGTATGTCGATGACTAAAATATATTTTATAAAGCTCCCCTCTTTGGTAGAGCACTCTCGTAAATTATCTTACTCGCTACTTAATTTAGCTGAAATAATGCGAAGCTCGCGATTTGTTTACAAACAAACGTTTGAGCCCTCTACGAGTAGCAGACGAATGTTTATTTAAATAATCGTTCGGACAGGTTAATTTCGGCCACCGATTCCGTAGTCAAGGGGTAGGACTGCCGACTGTCATCACGACGGCTCTAGGTTCGATCCTCGGCTTGGGAGAGGTGTTAGTCTAGCGGCACTGATGAGTTGTGAAACAACGAAACAGGTCTGTATGTCGATGACTAAAATATATTTTATATATATATATATATATATATATATATATATATATATATAGCATGGGTGCCCGGGTGTTTTGAGGTGCATGTTGAGCAAAAAAAGTGGTAGTAGGAAGGCAGGCTCGAACCCGTACGTAAGGTGGAAAAGTACGGGGAAAAACCTGACGTCTTTGCTGTTACAACCACCGCCAAACCAGAAGTGACGTAGGTTTTAATGAAGGCTAGACAATCGGAAGAAGGGGCTGACTTTTGAAAATATCAGCGAAAAAAGCGATCCCCCTATAGGAGAGTTCCCAGTTTAAGGTGAAGATATTAATGTTTTCAGACAATTTTTCGATATTTGTCGTCTGAAGTGTCGAACTTCAAAAGAATACTCATCTTGTAAAAATCCGTCGCCTCTGTCGAACGTTAGATCCACGTCCAAGGAAG
>NC_136522.1:55487704-55520204 GCF_053919585.1 Euprymna scolopes | reverse complement strand
GCCTGTCTCTGCTTTATCGTTATTTTCCTGTCAAGTGCTCATCGTAGCTTCAATCTATGCCCCCACCTTGCCAAACTTTCACGAAAAACTCTCGTCTATCCAAAACCACTATCAATAATTTCCCACACTCTTTATCTGTGGCTAAACCTAAACGTAGATTCCATGAACAAAGCTTCTTTCTGAAAACTGCGCGCCTGTGTAACTCTCTTCCGCCTTCCTGCTTTCAAGCTGACTACAATGAGATTGTCTTCAAGTCTAACGTAAACAATTTCTTGATGAACCGTCCCTCTAAGTAACCCAATTTACAAAATTCCCACTACTTATGTTTACTACGCTATAATCACATTGACTCATTATCCTCGAGTGGCCTCCGGGCCTTAAGTGGTTATTTCTGCGTAAATAACAAAAAGGAAAAAGCTCAGTGACAGATATATTCAAGATCTCATATGAAATCTTACACTAAATGTATTGTCAATGTCATGCAAATATAGTTCAATTGTTCAACTACTTCAAAAATATATTACTCTAAGCACAGTTTTTCTTACTGTAAGTGATTATCATACCCCATTAAATGGAGTTCCCTTGCCACGTCTGGAGCAGCGTGACTAAAACATTCATTACAAGAACTCGGCTAGTTAAATCAAATGGCAATTAATACCTTTTCTGTTTCCCTGTATCAACAATTAAAACAAATTTCCTGGGCGACGTTTCATTTTCTAGAACTGCTGATCTGCAGTACAGCACGACGGCGTTGCCCCCGTCTGCCTGCAGCATTGCTGAATACAAGTGCAGTATAAACATATTTGTTAGACCGCGTAATTATCGGTTTCATCGACCGAAAATAATATGGTCCATGTTTGACATTCTACCTGTCCAAATAAATTACCGTATCCTCAAGTAGCAAGTTAGCTCTGATTAACATATTTGTAATTAAGTGCCGTATACGTAATTTTTGAAAATGAGGAATAATTTATTTTATATATTTATTTTATAAGTTATTGCCTTTTTTTTTCGCCTTGGAAATAAAGACTTAACATACACATATAAAAAACTAATCGATTACACCCATTAAATGGCGACATACACAAGTATACACACGCGCATATATATATATATATATATATATATATATATATATATATATATATATATATGAACAAAGTAAAATATGGTAAATCTAGCTTAATTCGGATTAAATCCTAACACAAAATGATAAAACATTAACACAAAATGATAAAACATTAACACAAAATGATAAAACATTAACACAAAATGATAAAACATTAAATCATAATCATGAGGAATATATATATATATATATATGCATATAGATGTGAGTATGTGCATATACAGATATGTGTGTTTGCTCTTTGGATTCCCTTTCATCTTTGGAATCGATTGTATTTTTAGCGCGTTCTTCATTCTCTGCCGGAAACGGAAATGCTCTGCCTTTATCTTGCTCTTTTTTTATATTTTTTAAGATTATTTCTATATTTCCTTTTGTTTTTTTGGGTGTTTTTGTTGTTTTGATCGCTTTTCAATTATAATAATATAAAAAAAAAAACAATGCTTGTAAATGTTTAATTAAATTGAAAAAAAATGTTTGAGTTTCCTGGGGATATCTGAAACGCCTAGAAAAAAATATGAAAGAAAAAGAATGAAAACTATTAGAAAAATTGTAACAGGCATATTTTCGTGGAAATAAGACTCTTTTTTACCTACGGATGGCCATAATTAGCAAGAATTTTAAAATGTTTTCCAAATTTTCTGAAGAATAATTTTTTGTGATTATGGAATACCAGAAGTAATTAATTACGTCGGCCTTTACTTATTACTTCTCCCTTGCCCTTTGTTTCAGGGGGCAACGTTTAATACAGGGAGCGCCTTTAATTAGTGTCCAGATTGTTTAGTACAGGCTTTTAAAATTCTCGTAGACACTTAAAAAATTCAGTATGTTATTGTTACATATCTTGTCAGATGACTAACCAATCTTTTATCATTTTATGTTCAAATGAATAGGTTTTGAAATTTACCTTACAAAAGTCTGATTGTCATAGCTAGTGAATGTCAAACACGGATCTGGACGTGAAGATACTTTAGAAGAACATAATGTAAGAAAAATTTTCTATTAAACCCGGAAAAATGCTGCAGAAATGTACAGGACGCTTCACACTGGTTTTGAACCGTCTTAAATAAATCGGCCATCAATTTTTGAGTGGTTAAAACAGTTGGAACGCAGTATGTGAGTGATAAAATGTGAGACGGTTAAGATAGATAGATAGAGAGAGAGAGAGAGAGAGAGAGGAGACCAGAGCTAATTAAGCAAATAAAGAATTAACCTTAAGTCGAAGTTCTCAGAAGTCAAGGGGCCCACAAACTGGGGCTAACACTTGAAGTTTATATGAGATACATAGATATTCGAATGTTCCATTTATGTTCTTTATCTCTCAAGCACTTAGTAAGTAAAGTAAATTAAGAACATAATTTTCGTCTCCCCAATGAACCATTTGTACACGCTGTAGTATATCTTTTATTTTAGTATTACTGGGTTTCAGGACAAGAATTTATCTAGTCTGGTTGAGTATCCAGCTTCGTGCTATTACTTGTGCTAACGTCACTTATAGAAGGGCACCATTCCTCGGAAAAGCTAATGTGGGTTTACCATAGTAAGGAGATCTTATTTGGGTAGCGAATACTGCGTGATTTTGAATATTTGGTCAGGGTTTACTTCTATGGAAAAAGTATCCTTATGTCAGGTTGTTCTGACGAACCCCCTGTACAGAAAGACCTTAGACTCTAGAGTATAGTGTCTAGTAGGCATTCGAGCTCTCTCGGCGTGTGTCTATGGAGATAAGTGCACAGTTGGGTGTAAGAATGGGAACGGTATACATCATTATCTGCGAGGAACAGAAGATCGGGAGTATTTGCTCGAAAATAATCGAAAGGTGCTCACAGAAGATTACAAACTATTTGACCATGATGGATATCAAGAACATTCCTCAACTCTGTTGTCGAGACGTTGCTCCCTATTACCTTTTGTTATTTCTTAAGCTAATGGAAACCTTAGAGGCTGTCGTTATGAAACAATTGAGGATATGAAAGCGGCTGTGACGGGGGTCATTGTCTTACGAAGACTTCCCTGGGGGCCTTACATAAGCTGGTGGAACGGTATAACAAGTGTTTTGCTGTCGGAGGAGATTACTTCGAAGACGACTAGGCTTTCATACGTGTACTATCAATGAAAGAGTCGATATGAAAAAAAAGTTAAAAACGTATCGAATTTACTCCGTACTATATTTGTCTTCTCTTCCGCTAATGGCAAAGAAACACTTCCAGACGGATCTATATATTTTGCCTGAATCCAGTGTACCCCTTTAAGGTAGGCGATTTTTCGCTACGTTTAGAAGCGACTCTGTATCTTGCACTGCACTCTAGGAATGGCAAGTATATGTAGATTTAAATACCAACGTGTAGTATCTGTTCTTATTCGCACCTCCTTGTTTATGTTTTCGGTTAGTTAGATATAAGTATTCCGGACTGGAATAATTGTCAGTTTATTGTCTAACTCCAAAGTGTAATCATTATTTATTTGGTGGGTGGGGGTTAGCATTTTAAACCAGACTCTGCCACGTAAATGTCAATTAGAAATACCTGATTACTTTTTTGTTATATTTAAACATTATTATAACTACACATAGTATAACAAGTAATACTATTTGCAGTATTGCAATTACCTTTTGTATGTGTAATTATTATCACAGTAATCGTATAAATCTGCAGTTGGCATTGGTTTCTTCCATATTTCTCTAGTCAGAATTCGTTCTAGTATAGAGCAAGTATTAGCGAGAGCAACCACATGAAGATTGCCAACATGCGAAAGTATTTTTTTTTTATGGAAGGAACTGGATTCAAACTTGGAGCACCCAGGTCGTCAGTCCGTGTCGTTAACCAGTGACTCACCGTCACCTCCCAGTATTATTAATAATCAAATGGTAACAGTAAGAATACTAGAAGTAGTACTAGTAATACTGAAAAGAAAGAACTTTTTACTTGCTTTTACTACTACAACTACTAATACTAATACTAAAACTACTAGTGCTTACAAATACTATTAATTGTGTCTATGTCAACAGTAATATTAAATCGTCATAGAAGTAGCAATAATAGTGGCCAACAACAAATTTGTTCTCTGCGGTTTTTTCAGCAAATTTAGGACGAATCTGATGCTCGAAATAAATAAATAGAAAATTTAATCAGCTTTACTAAGGCCAGTTTTTGCACAAAGTCACATGCCATTTTTTCATGTTTTGTTTACATATGTTGCACATGCGTGGAGTGCCTAATCATCGTTTTGATTGGAAATCACAAGAAATATTCATGTCCGATTGTTCTAGAACATATTGTAAAGGAAACAGTTTTAAGTCATAAAAGCTTGAAATCTTCCGGAAATGGATATCTAACATAGACGAGGAAAGACTAGGCAATGCGGGAGGAATTCATGCAAAGAAAGGAAGGCCATCAACGTCCAACGTTTCATATAAAGCTCTTCTTCACCAAGGTTTTGAAAAAAAAAGATGGTGACTGCTTCACTTACTTGCTTCTGGCTTTGGGTGATTGATCATGGTGACGTTGAAAGCTGGTACCTTTGAAGGTTATCAAGTCCGGCATCTCATGAGCTCCTAAATTCGAAAAGTCAATGAACGTAATCGAAGTGAAAGCTTAGAAAGCATTTGTTCTGGCAGTGAAGAACTTTCCTGGCACCAATAAGCTCAGAAACTACGCATAACTTGTAAACAGCTTGCTGACTGTTTCAGAAACAGCGGTTTCAGCATAAGGGCAAATATTGTTTGTTTTTTAGCATATGGCTCGGTTCCTGACAACTTGGGCTCAATAAATGATGATCAGGGGAGATCTTTCATCAAAGCCTCCAATATATGGAGAGGAGGTATCACGGGCGTTTGAACGCAGTCATGATGGTTTACTACATTTGGAATGTTCAGATTCAGAGACACTTATGCCACTGAGCATTCTCAGGAGTTCGAAGAAACGAAAGTGTAAGCCCTTAAGTTTGAATGTGTACCTACCTTTTGCAATGTCCACCATTCAGTTTACAGTAATCGATGTTTCTATCAGCTAATCAACATATGTTGTTGGCAAAATATTTTCTCCCTTAAGACTTTTTAAGATGATATGCATTGAAAATAATCAGCTGGTTGTGCCGGAATGTAATGGATTTTGTAAAAGATCTGATTTCGAATCAAGTTAGTACCTATAGCTAACGTGGTGAAAAAAAAAACGGACGTTATTTCATGATTCAGATTAGAAAAATGCACAAAGTCAGTTGTAGAACTCTAGACAATCTTTAAAATAAAAAAAAATATGTTTCTTAGAGTAATATTGCAGTGATAATAATCATACACTGAGATGCTAGATTTTTCTATTCTGTTCTCTTGTGTGTATTTCCGCATTATGTAATGATTAAGACTGTTTACCTCCCCTTTTCTTTAAGTCCATATTTACGAGCACCTGTCAATTTTAATTTATTTTTATACTCATTACTAGAGCTATGACAACGGAATATACTTCTCCTTGTTTTGACTTTGAGTATATATCTGACACAGTTAGACAAAAACCATATAACTCTATCTAAAATAAACGACATAAAATATATTAACTGATATATATATATATATATATATTAAATTGTAATTCAATAAATTAAAAAAAAACTCTCATTGAAATGAAATGAAGTGGTTGAGTTTCATATCAAAGAATTTTTATTATTCTAAGTAAGACAAAGAATGCTTTAGAAAATTAATCTCCTTAACCTATAGGGTTTCGATGTCTACCATCTCATTAGAGGAGAGAAAATATTAGCAAATTGTTATAAAGGTATGCACCCTATTTGCTAAAATCAGTGAAACATGGAAAGTCAAAGTGAAAATAATGCATTTATCAGAAGTCCTGTATCAGGAGGATTTGTAGAAAAAGGATATGAATGTTTTTTGGATCCAGCTTGCTTGGTAAAATCCATGTTATACGCTCTCTACATCCGTTTGGTAATAATGTCCAAGTTATATATTGGGTAATCCGCATAGCTGTGTAGATATCCGAATCGGGCAAGTGTGTATATATATATATATATATATATATATATATATATATATATATATATATATATATATATTTCTCGAGCGTCAAGATAATAAAAAGAATATTCTCTTGTAATAGCATTAGTTATGACTAGGATAAAATAGTATTTTATTAGTATGCCAAATTTTCAAATTACCTTTCAGTTTTGTCTGCAATGTTTATAGCTTCATAGCATACTCATTACTCCTAGTGGTTGAGTATTAGAACTTATCATAGTTCAAGTGAAATGATTAATACATTTGGCCATACGTCTATCTATATGTAACTTATTCTCACAAATCAATGCCTGTGTCTATGCTTGTTTCCATCTTTGACATTATATTTAAAATGCATCGTCTCTATACTGCCCACTCTTTCTTTTGCTCTGTTGATTAATGACATGTCTTTTTTTTTATTTATATATATATTTTTTTACATGACTTTCTTTTTACTTAATTAGTGTTGCACATACTGCATTTTCGAACGAGATTGAAACACCGCTTCTGTATCCACGCGTGCAACCCGCTTCCGGGTGTATAATTACAGTAAGGCTGTACTCTGACACGGTTGCAAATAAGTGCACGAACTGCGATAAAATCGCATAGGCTTTTAGTTATTACATCCTTTTATTTAGTCACGTGGGAAAATGTGCATCCTTACGGCGTCTTTACAGACCGTAATAAGTATTTAGGCTGATGCGAGGAAAGTGGGCTCTCTTTACCATGCTAGAAAGTTACTTACGCATGAAAGTATTCTGAACCTTTACAAATCTACCATTTACCCATGCATGGAGAATTGTTGTCACATTTGAGCTGGTGCCTCTGCTACTATGCTATCACTTCGGGACAGTATTCAAAAGAGAGTCGCACACTTGATAGGTCCTAAACTGTCATCTGAGCTTCGACATCTGTCCCATCGACGAAATGTTGCATCCCTCTGCCATTTTATTAGTTTTTATTTGTGGATTCTTCGATGAATAAAAAGCCCTTGTACCCTCTCGATGAAATTAGTTTTGAATAGTTTCTTCCCCAGTACGGTTAGACTTTGGAATTTCATTCTGGATTCCAGCTACCTCATTCTACTGACATGTAGAAGTTCAAGTGTTATGTGAACAGGCATCTTGCAGCTAAAAACTCTGTATAGTATCCCAGCATCTTATGTCCCTGATAGTAGCCCTATGAAAGTGTCAATGTATATATAGTTTTGAAATATACAGGGTGTCCGTAAAGTTACTATACAGTCTTACAAGTTACTATACAGACACCATGTAATATATTAACAGTATAGTAAGATATTATATTAAAATATTTATTTGTAACAAAAGAAATAAAAAGAAATAACACCTTTATGTTTATAAAAATCTCAGAAAATACTCGTGTTACATCCGAAAAGACTGTAACAATCAAGGCAAACAATTTCTATGACAAATATTCCTGTGCGTTTTCTGTTTTCCAGTATCGCTTCAAAATAAATTTGCGCTCTTCCAAAGTTAGCTTGCCTGGCATGCTTGATTAAATAAACCTGTAAAAAATAAATATTAACTATAAATACAAATATAATACAATAAAACAATAAGATATATAGTAACTTTACGGACACCCGGTATATTTGTTTCTTCAGCTCTCAGACCCAGGATAGAGCACTTTTTAATTTTTGTTTTCATCGCCTCCTGAGATTATATATATATATATATATATATATATATATATATATATATATTGAGTTCCTACAGCTATAATCGAAACAGAAATACAAAACCTGTTTCTTTTCTACTTACGCATTTTTTTAATCGAAATCTGTTTCTTGAGAGAATTATTCATAAAAAAATGAATGACTTAAATGCCATCAGCTACTAATCGAAACCGAAATAAAACTTATGAAGAATTTTTGTTAAAACCATTTATTACAAGAAATGGAAGTTTATAACAATTAAACGGCAGTCGCTTGGATGTAAGCGTGACACATAAAATAAATAACACACGCGTTATCGTATTAATATATAGATGGTTTGATGTTGATGTGGCTTTAAAGGCCCAGTAAAGACACGAACATGAGTTTGGTAAGAACAATTTACATAATAATACGTACACAAGTAGTGCGCGAACGAAGTTGTTATTTTCTTTGGTTATAATTAAGTCACAATGGCTCTATTTGCATGGCCACTAACTTATAATGGTCATTCATTCGAATATATTATATAATTGTCACTGTTGGCGCGATTACATTTATCCCGATTATGCTTATAGCCGTTTTTATTTCTGCCATGCGTAAGTATATAATAGGATTTAGTTCTAAGAACGTACGACTATGGGACTCCGATAACCTGCTTTCCAGCTGACTCTGATTATCTTCAAGTCCAACATAAATAAGTTCCTGGTAAACCGTTCCCCTGGGTAATCCAATTTACCAAATTTCCACTACTTATTTTTACTACGCTATAATCACTATTATATTCTTAAATACTTATTTGCATGAAAGCATATTTGAGAACACTGAGCGTTCAAAATTATTTGCTAAGGATTTATAATGATCTATTTTTATTATTATTACTTTTTTTATATCATGAATCTTTTGGCAATGCCATCTCTTTATAAGCCCATTTTGTTAATTGCTGTTTGGCATGTGACTGTTTTGATTTGACTCCTTTTATGCTCCTTTCTTGTGACTCTTTTTTATTTATTTTATGTTTTCACCCCTTTTATACTATGTTCATATTTTTTATTATGATCCTATTATTATGACCGTTGTTACATTTATTTATTTATAAATTTTCTATATTTTGTCACTATTATGTACACTTCTATTGTTGTGATCTGTTTCATTATGGACGTTTTATTACGGCCTTTTCTTTTTGTTTTGACCTGTTGTATTAATTTTTTATCTTGAAAATTGTTTTTGCCATGTTTTTTTACCACCCCTTTAATTTTCGATACGTTGTAATTTATTTGCGTTTTGTTACTTTATATGTTGATCTGTTTTGTTATTACCCTTTTAATTATGATACGTTTTCTTTTGTCGTGTGTTTTTGCACTTTAAATTATAGCCCCTTTTTATTATGTCTTCCTGCTCTATTATTGTTCTTTAAATTTTGACAAGTAACGCCGTTTTTATATTGACCTGTTTTCAATATATTAGGTTGGTGCAATAATAATGTTTTTTTTTTGTTTTAGATGAAGTTGGATGTTCTAAAAACAAACTAAAAAAAACATTATTTTCGCAACAACCTAATATTTTTAATTTTGATACGTTTATTTATGTTAATTTATGGTTTGACCCGTCTTTCACTTATAACTGTTTTAATATGCCCATATTATTTTTGACTCGTTATATTATTATACTTTTTATTACGATTTTCTTATGTGTCTTTTTAGTTTAGTCTGTTTTTCATATTACGCTTTTCATTTTGATACTTTTATTATACCACTTTAAATTTTAACCCCGGATTATTATTACCCTTTCAATAAGGACCCGTATTTCCCACCCAACTTTTTTTAAATTTCGAATTGTTTTATTATTACACTTTAAATTCTGACACATTTTATTATGTCACTTTTTTATTTTACCTTTTTATATATGCTTATATATTTACCGTTATCCCCCTTTTCCATTTAACTATTTTGTATTATTACCCGTTTAATAATAACGCGTTTTTGTTATGCAACTTTTTAAAAAATTGCATCCGTATTATTGTTGCTTTTTTAATCATAATATTTATCCTGAACTGGATTTGATTATTATTCTTAAATGCTCCTATGTATATAATTTATTTTCATTAATCATAGTATATTTTAATAAGTCTTGTAATTATATGTTTTTTTAATGATCAGTTTTGGTATGTAAATTGTTATATTTGTATATTTATTAAGAGTCGTTTACTTTTAACTAGATATATAATAACCGATTTTATTTTTTTTAATATTGCACCCGTTTTATTAGGATACCTTATGATTTAATTATGAATAATTTATTATGGTATCTTACAAACGACTAACATTAATTATTATGATTAATATAAATTATTATTATGTCTCAATTTTAAGCCTTATTTATAGTGTAAAATCAATAAATATTTACTATTTTATTAATATTAATAATGGCAACAGTGAAAAGGTTTTGTATAAAAACCTTTTTTAAATAGATAATGGAATAAATCGTTTTTCGCATCGAAATATAGGCACAATTTTTTTCATCGATTCCGATACAATGAAAATTTTCGATTCCTATCCTGATTTATCGTCCTAACACTTATATATGTATGTGTGTGTGCATGATAAAAATAATGGAAAAAGAAAAATATGAAAAGGAATAAATCTAGTTACGTGTTCATCAACGTTTCATCCTTAATTATAGTATTCCTCTGGATTAATGAAATTAAGAAAACAAAACCTCTTTACTAATATTTTAAAATATATTTTTGATGTAATGAAATGTATGATCCTGTGAAAGGGAGTAAGATAAAAAATTAATAATTTTCTTTCACAGTTATCTCCCTTACTTTTTTTTATATTTTAATTCCTAACGATTGCTTTCCGTTTCTGACATGGAACAGAGTAATACATTTCATTACATTAAAAATATATTTTCAAATATTTGTACTGGTGTTTGGTTTTCTTACTTTGATTCATACAGACGAAGTCTTGAAATAAACACACAGCGTTGATGAACACACAATACGGTATTTTATGTAATATATATATATATATATATATATATATATATATATATATATATATATAGTGTGTGTGTGTCTGTATAGGTATAGAGAATTGAACGAATAAAAGATTGTAGTGCATTATTGGTTGTCTTTGGTAAGACTTCCTTAAGAAACTGTCCAACTTTTTCTTTTTACCTCCACGGCTATACATTTATTTATTTGAAAACATAAAACATTTACATGATTCACCTACAAACCTACTGTGATATGAGTTTATTTCATAAGAAAAATACATTTTAAATATAGTTCATATCTGTGGCAAAACCAAGAACACAAATCTTTAATATTATTTTAAGTGTTTTATCGCTGTTTAGCAAGGCAGTTTCTATGGCATAACAGATGATAAATATTAGTACGTTTGTACAAATGAATAATCAATGTTTTGCGGACAACATTCAATGTGTTTTTTTAACAAGAAAATTAACGTTAACTATTAGTTTTATAAATTGTTGTCAAAATTCCTTCTACAAAGTATTTATTGATTGTAAGAAAGCAAATAGGTTAATCATGTGAAAAAAAAACGATCGGTATACATGGTCCTCCGTGAATACATAGTGAATGGGGCATAAAAGAGACTAAGTTAAGCATTTAGCCCCAAAAATATCACGGGTGGTCAAATGCTGGTGAAAATGAACAAATATGCAATTTTAGGCCTTAACGTATGTAAATTTGAGTTTTGCACCATGCAGAAAAAACAAATGCCTATATCCATCATTTGCCCCACCCAAAATCCCCCAAAAGTCCCCAAGGCCTTAACATATGTAAATTTGATTTCTGCACAAAGGGAAAAAAGAAATGAATACTTCCATCATTTGCCCCAAAAATCCTGACCTCCTTAATCTTGCATGACCTCATAATCCCTTATAAAATCCATGGCTTCCTTGAATCCCTTATGCCATTAAAACACTGATGTACTATTTATGCAAGATAGTCTAAATAATGTGCAAGCGTACGTTTAAGTAGCATTTGTTTTTTAATCAAAATTTTATTTTATATATTTCTTTAAAAATGTCTTCACGTCCTGGTTGCATTTTTTAAAATTCACCAGCTGTGAAGATTGGGCCTTAATACGGTGTATTCTAATTGCTGTTTTAGCTGTTCCTTTAAACCTGAAATAAGAAAAATTGGAGAGTAATTTTATAAGGTTTATAGCACAAACAAACTGACTTTTGAAGAGTCTGCTACATTTTAAAATGTCTGTACAAAAACCTCTGGAAACTTATCGATGAAACCTCGAAAATTCATTGTTAAGTTCGGATATAGTACCACAGCGGCCTGGTTCAATGCGGCCATGATAATAAAATCATAGGTTATTTACGTTCTACTGGGCAAAAAATTGAACAAAATAGTAATATTGATAAATGAGTCGTCAGATCTACGAATCGAAACTCTAATTCTTGGTAAGCTTATATAAAAATGAAACATGAATAAAAGAAGGAAAATAAATGCTGTGTTTGTGTTTTTTTTTTAAAATTTTATCTTGTTTCAGTTCTTTTCCAAACCACCAGCCATTTTACCAAGATATATTATTTAACACCATGTTTAACACATGCCACATGAACTCCTTAAATAAATTTATTATTTAAAGTAAGAAATAACGTAACTTACATTCATCTATTTCAAAACATTAAATATTTTTTCCATTTTTATTTTTTTTATTAGAAGCCGGAGAAGGTAAGACATTATTTTTAATGCTTGAATGTAAAAATGCTGCTTCACATATTTATGTCGAAATAAAAAAAAAATGAGTACAACCATAGATTTTTGATAATATTATTTTTGAATATTTTACAAATGCATTTGTTTTTTATTAAAAAGATTACGAAATGTCGGCATAATTTATAATATATATTAACTATTTAATCAAATATACTTAAGTGATGTAAAACTTATTACTCTTAATTCTTTTCTAGTCAGCCTAATAATATTGCATATATATTGAAGGTTCTACATGCTTATTTTTTACAATGAAGCCACATTATTATGTCTAACACACACGCATATATATGTGTGTGTTTCTATTACGTTATATATATATATATATATGCTTATATTACGCGATATGTATAGAACGATATATATATATATATATATACATATACCTATAATACGTTATGTGTATCTGTGTGTATGTGTCTATATATATATATATATATATATATACACTTGTTTATTGTTATATAATCATGCTCAAATCCCGCTGCTACAAACAGCCTCTTGTTTCAATCAAACAACAGATATCATCAGGCAGCGACTTGACTATTCAAATGTTCAATTGAATAAATTCATTGAACATTTGAATAGTCAAGTCGCTGCCTGATGATATCTGTTGTTTGATTGAAACAAGTGGCTGTTTGTAGCAGTGGGATTTGAGCATGATTATATAACAATAAACAAGTATTATCAGCTCTTTTTATTTAGCACTATCTAACAATCTCGTTGAATTCACTAGTCCATTACTTTGGAATAAAAAAACGAGTATATATATATATATATATATATATATATATATATATATATATATATATATATATAATTAATAAAACATGTGAAAAAACACTATGAAAAACACTTTCCATTCACATAAAATCACTTTTTTCTTCACCCTATTCCCTCTGCTTCACGTTTTTTTTTTATCAAGTAAGATCTTTGACTTACTTGCAGTTTCATCAAATACTTTTGCAATCATTTTGCTAAATCCTACCCTCTGATGAGAAGGAAAGTATTTCTTCGAAACTCCGCGAGTTAAGGACGATTCACTTATTTAGTGTTTCCTTTCAAATTAAATATGCTTTAAACTCTTTTTCAAAGTATTTTTTAACATATTTTATTAACTATTTGCTCTTATTAAAAGCACTATCTCCTATTTGGTTTTATCGAGCTTTTACATCTGGTTGAGATTACTTTAGAAATATTTATTCTTTAATATTTATAATATACTTTGTTTTTACCATCTTGGATCATTTTGGTAAATTTAATTGTAATATATATATATATATATATATATATATATATATATATATATATATATATATCGCAATAAGTGCTTGTCCGCTAATCAAGTCCTGTGATTTATTAAGATGCTTTTTATAAAAATGCTTTCTAAAATATAAGCTTCGTATTTATTTATGAACGTTTTAAACTGCGATTAAACATTTGCATTTTTTTACATCAATAATGAATGATATGAAAAAAAGGATATTCCGCTAATTAAAAGCTAAAATTGAATAATGGCTTTAAATCTGTATATATTTATAAATATTTGCTGTTCAATGTTGTCTATCATAACGTCATGCATGATAAGTGGGCTTCATAGGAAATAAACCTTTTGGCACATGTAAATCTTTCTATTTTATTTTACACAAAGAGTAGCGCAAGAATTCATGTATATATGGTGAGAATATTTCTATTTTCTCGATTCTAATAAATTACCGATTCTTTATAAATCTGAAAATTTTAATAGGAAATTGTAATGTTTTGTTCGATTGCTGTAAAACATGTTAAATTCTTCAAACCTTTTGGGGTAATGGAGCGATGTTTGCCTTATTCCTAGAGTCAAATCGATAACTATTCATTTTATTACTAATACAAATAGCAAATAGTTTAGTTTTACAAAAAATAATGTAAGAAATCGCGTTTTCCCCATCCGAAAATAGGCACAAATATTTTCTATTCCGATACCCCGAAAAGTTCCGATTTTTTTTACAATTACTAAATCCCAAATCTAATCCCGATTAATCGTCTTCAAATTGATATATATATATATGTGTGTGTGTGTGTGTCTAAACGTATAGTTTATATATATATACAAAATTAAAAAAAATGGTTTCAACCCAATTTTGAAAATATTTAATTTTAAAACCGTTAAATTTAGGATTCTGTGTGAACTGTTCTTAATATAAGCAGTGGACTTTCTATTTATACACACACACACACACACACACACACACACACACACATATATATATATATATATATATTATGTATGTGTGCGCGCGCGTTTGTGTGTGTATATCAACGAACACATTTTCTAGCGTCTTGTTAGAATCAGCTACGCTGATGAACCGTGCGGTGGCGGACACATGTCTATGCATAATTATTTCCTACCACAATACTAACTATCCTCTTTTTTATTTGCGTACATTTAAAATATATGTTTCATTTTTTCTCACCATCCCGTACTTTGTCGGGGGGGGAACGACGTGTTGTTTAAGTAGTCTGTTTAAATTTACATCATGTAAGGTTAGTTTTGGGAAATCAATAGAAAAACGTGAACATTTCTGCTCTCATTATTTTATCTTTATTAAGAATAATATTTATCATTATTGTAATATATAGAAAATGTTTTGTCATATCTAATCAGATGCTATATATTATGGGATTTCTAAACATAAGGATCGTGTTGCTAGCTGTTCTGTAATAGAACATCTTTTAGAACTACTCAATTCACCTTTACGACCCATTTTATTGACGAAACAAACTGCTTTGTTAATAATTTGACACATCTCAAATACTATGTATTCGGCAATTACGAGTGTAAATTGTTTACATTGCGCGGAACAGTACGAAAGTTTCACAGTAGGCGCAGCTCAGCATTGCCAGAGTTTCCGAAGCTTTTGATACGAAACTACTGGTTAGTTTCTGAAACTGGTAAGAAAATGCCATCTCGTTAATAATTTGACAGGCAATGTAATATATATATATATATATATATATATATATATATATATATATATATATATATATATATATATATATATATTATACTTTTTATGTAATCGCATACGTTACTTCTTTTTGATTTTTAGTGTAGTCGAATTTCTCAGAAATCCAGGAGCCCTTTTGTCGGGCTAACTCTTTATCTCTATACGAGACACGTAGATATTCGAATATTTTAATCAAATGTTCCTATACATTTCAAACAATGTATTAGTTATGAAGTTGAACAACTACTTTTCCTCGTCCCAATTGACCATTGCAATATTTTACAGGATACATTTTTTGTAGTAGTTTGGTTGGACGGGCTTACAGGCCAAAGCTTCGCTTTCTCTGGTGGAGTACCCAGCTTCAGGCTGGTACTTGAAATAATATCACTTAGTAAGAAGTCTGTGTAAGGTCTTTTTTGGGTTGCGAATACTATGTTCTTGTGCATATTTGTATGGGTTTGACCGTCCTGAAAAATCCTATACGTAAACCCGTAGAGGACATTGTCTTGTAGGCATGTGTGTGATGTAAGTTCTAATTGATAATGTTATATATATATATATAATACATATTTACGTGCACATGGCGTCCCAATAAAATGTATACATTCTTTAAATGATCATAAAACTAACATTTATTGTACGTATGGAAAGTTTCATACATCAAAATATTGTGAACAAATATGGAAACCGGCTAATTATCCAAAGTGTCTAAATTATTGGGCATTGTGGTCTATGTAGAGCTTTCAACGCTCACTGATTGAATTGAAAACGTTTTAATCAGTTCAATTAGTATGTTGACACATCTTCTTTCAATAATTGCTTTCAACTCATTCATTGTAGCTCGTTTTGTGGTATAAAACCTGTATTTAACATGCCCCCTATCCCTTGACCAGCAAACCAAAAAGAGAAAAATCCATGACGAGCGAGTCAAATCTTGTGAGCGTGGACAGCGTTTGATACTTCCTCTTCTTCGTCCTACCTATCCGTTTCGCAGGTGACTATCAAGATATGCTCATATCTCATGATGATAGTGGGGAAGTGTGCCACCCTGTATTCCTAAATATCTCTTGGTAACGTGGCATAGCGTATTCATGTAGCAAATGAAATAATTTGAAGAGTGTATATATTTTATTGGGACACCCTATAAACAGGCGTATTCAATTCATAATCGTTTAACATATATTACATAATATTTTTTATAGTGTTTTTTCTTGTTGTACGTTGTCTTGTGTGTTCTTGTTTGTGTTTGTTTTATATAGGTGTGCCTATTTACGTGTGTATGTCCATGTAGACATATTTTCATACCCGGATATATGTAGGACTGTGTGTGTGTATATATATATATATATATATATATATATATATATATATTATATATATATATGTTCCTTTATATGTGTTTGTTTGTATTTTGGTCTATAATTTTATATACAGTAGAACCACTGGATTCGGCATTAATTATTAGTACAAAATGCAATACAGTAAATAAAACACATTTATATAATCAAAAACATTATAAATAACATCGTAAGTCAGGGCAAATACTGTAACCAGCGATCGAAAACAAAACCATCGTATTTCACATCATAACTTTAATAAAAAACGTATCCTAGGGCCGCCGTATCCCGGAGTTCTATTGTATGTATATAATAATAATTCAAACTGCAAGGGCGTGCATCTAGAAGTGAGCACGTATATTAATACGTTTGTGTAAAATGAGTATAATATATGTAAAACATGAGAAACATACGTATATGTGCTTGCTTTATTGTATTTCATATACGTAAATATAAGTCTATTGGTGTTGTATAGGTAAGTATCTTTATAGAGTTGTATGTACATCGGAATTCAGATTTCTTCTGTTAACTATTTAACATGTGCCATGATATTTATTTTTTATGAATTACTTGCAAAATATTTGTATGTATAATTTTATCAATTAATTTGAGGTATCTGCTTTTTTTTTAATATTTATTTCTATTTTATACAATTATACATACGGATTTAGATTTTATATATGTTCTGTTAATAACTGCATTTCTTTACCGAATTGTGATTATCTATAAATTTACTTTTATTGATGTTTATCTTAATGAATAATAACCTGGAACTTTTTATATACATACACACACACACACACATATATATATATATGTATATATATATATATATATATATATATATAATGTAAATAAATATAAATAAAATGTATTATGTTGAGTTGTTGAATGTGTATATAATTATCTAGCACGTATTTTGAAAATGATTGATAAAATCATATATACACCTGACAATTCCTTTGTAGTTATTCTCAAAATCAACACGCGGACGAATTTATCAACACAAGTTTTATTTACAATTAAGCTTTTTTTTTAATTTTTGTTTTTTTAAGATTTTTCTCCAATGACAAAATAAAATCGACAGAGATATTAGTGGCAGGGTTATCTTCTTTTTCTGCCACGACAAAGATAGAATGTCAAAGATCACGCTTGCCGTTGTTTGTTTGCTCTATTTTTTAAATCCACGTCACCTTTAGTGGGCGCTACGTCAGACTACGACGGACGCTAGAGTTTAGACCTGTTTTAAATTCATTATTTTTGAAAGTATATTTGTATTTAATCATGTAAATTTATTTTCCTTATTGTTTAAATAATTTAGTCTAGTTAAATAAGGAAAAAGTCATTTAACTGTTTTGTCTTTTAATTGGAGTGATTTTTCAAAACTAATCTCATTCAACCAGGATTATAATAATTACTTTCTTGCTCAAATACTTCGGCGATGCCCTGAAGCAGCTAATGTGCATATATATATATATATATATATATATATATATATATATATATATATATTAGCAAATCCATAGATAAGAGAAAATCCAGGTTGTCCTCGACGGTCGAACATCCAAGCAATTTTATATAAATGCGGGAGTGCCTCAGGGGTTTATTCTTGGACCTCTATTGCCCTTGATATTTATTAATGACTTCCCCGACAAAACTGCCTCTGGGATGGGTATATATGCTGATGACACTACACTCTATAACAGGTATGACAGGAAAATAAATGAACACATATCTAAAGAAATGGCTAAAACACTAGAGCATGACCTCCAATCTGTAGTGGAACTGGGGCAGAAATGGAGGGTAACATTACGTCCTGCCAAGACTAAACTGGTTTCCTTCAATAATTACAAGAAACCTTCTCTACCACCAATAGCAATGGCCAGTGACTCCCCGTCTGAGAGTACATCTTTCGAACTGCTTGGCCTAACATTCACAGGAAACATGAGCTGGAACAATTATATTGAAAACATTACCAGGGCCACTGCGAAAAAGGTAGGCTCTCTCTTCCGTGCTAGAAAACTATTGACAGCTGAAGGTATGCTGTACCTCTATAAGGCCACCATTCGCCCATGTATGGAGTATTGTTGGCACATTTGGGCTGGTGCATCTGCTACTAGTCACTCGCACCTAGGCAAGGTTAAAAAAAGAGTCGCCAATCTGATAGGCTCTGAACTGGCATCTAAGCTTCAACCTCTGTCCCATCGACGAAACGTTTCATCCCTCTGCTTGTTCTACAAGTATTTTAATGGTGAATTCTCTGACGAACTTCAGACACTTGTGCCCCCACGACATAGACACCCTCGACAAACCCGACAGGCAACTAGGTCCCACCCCCACAGAGTAGAGATCCCTAGATGTAAAAGATCTTTCTACTCCAGTAGTTTCTTCCCCAGAACCGCTAGACTCTGGAATTCCATTCCAGATTCCTGCTTGCCTAGCTGTACTGACATGCAAAAGTTCAAGTGCAACGTTAACCGAGATGTTGCTGCCGAAATCCCTACAGAGTGCCCCGGTGGTTGCTACCCCTGACAGTAGCCCCCTACACCAAAGTGGCGATTTGCCTTGTTGTGGGTGAAAATGTAATTAAAAAAATACAGACGCCTAAATATTAAACCAACAGCATGTATTTGAACGTATCTTACAATGCGTCTACCGAACCTCGCATTATTAACTATACCCCTGTATTTATTTATCCTAAATTTACTATATTTACTTGGTATAAATGTGCACATGTCTATATGTATATTTATATCTTTATGAATACGTTTATTTATATAATTGTGTATGCGTATATATGGGTATATGTGGGTGTGTATGTATGTATACATCAGTATTTTACCGGGAATCTGTGTCTCCACGTATATGTATATATGTATATGAGTATGTTGGTGTGTATGTCTGCATTTAGATACATGTATGTTTGCATGTGCATTGTATGTACGTGTGTGTTCGTATGCATCTGTATGCGCATATGTAGATATTTACATATGTATGTGTGTATATATGCATATATGCGCGTGTGTTGGCATATGTATGTACTCTTAACTACCTAAAAACAACTCGCTGTCAACTCAAGTCAACAAATCGTAGCTACTACGAACATTCGAAATGAAATCCCTTATGGGCCAATCTCATATGACACGTACAAAAGTGTTTTCGCTTCCTCTCTCTCTCTCTCTCTCTGTCTCATCTATTCCATATACTCCAGTGCCGGCATAAACAACCAAAAGCAGTCAAATCTTAAAACCTAAAATCAAAATTCCTTCCCCTCCTCCCTTCCCCCCCTTTTACCTCCGTCTCTTCCTCTCCCCCTCCCTATATCCATATATCACCACCCACGCCTACCTGAATCTGCTACGTCCCACACACACTACAATCTAATTATCTTAACCTTCAAAACTTAACTATTGTCGATACCCGTCTCCCTCTCCCTTATTATTTCTTACTTTCCTCTTTCTGTAAGGTCTAACGAGGCTGCTGGCTCGTAAACATGGTCCAACCTCCAAACCATATGTAACCAAACAGATAAACAGCAATGAAAAATAAAACATATGTAAATATACAGTTGTGCCCGATATTATTCATACCCCCCCTTGAAAATTGAGTTTATTAGGTGTAACTTTGTTAGAATTTATTGTTTACGTCCATATTGATACATATTCTTAATAAACCTCTTCTGATCATTTTCGTCATCTTAAAATCTCGGGATACTTGTAATAAAAGAAATATACAGCTATTTATAAAATCTGCAATGTTCAAAAATAATCATACCCCCTTATTTTTTCAGTATTAATCGAGTTTCTGACTGTTTGTTTCCTGTTTGATTCTTATTTTGAATGCTTTTATACAACCTTTGATTAATTTCATTTCGTTTTTTGCATTTTTCAGAAATTAAAATGATATCAACTGAAAACCAATAAAAGAATAAAAATTATTATAATGGGGAAGAAAAAAGAGCTTAGTAATGATCTTAGGACTAAAATTGCGAATTCACATAAGGATGGTTTAGGTTAAAAGTCAATTTCCAAGAAATTTGAGGTCCCTACAGCAGCAGTACAGAGCATCATCAAAAAATTCCAGAGCCACCACACAACAAACAACTTGATTGGTAGAGGAAGGAAAAGGAAACTGTCTGCTAGAGCCACCAGGAATATTGTAAGAAGTGTTAATGCAAATCCAACCACCACTACTAAGGACATTTTAGAAAATCTGGAGTCTTCTGGCATAAAAATATCAAGGCAAACATTGCAAAGGACTCTGCATGAAAATGGTCTGAAAGGAAGAAGACCAAGAAGGACTCCATTGCACACCGGAAAACACCTTGCAGCACGTCTAAAGTTTACTAGGAACCATGTGAATTCTCCAGAGTCCGTTTTCTCAAGTATTTTGTGGACTCACGAAACAAAAATTGAATTGTTTGGCCATATGGATGCTTCTTACGTTTGGAGGAAGAAAGGAGAAGCTTACAACCCAAAGAACACCATACCCACGGTGAAACATGGTGGTGGTAGCCTAATGTTTTGGGGCTCCTTTTCGGCTAGTGGTCCAGGTAGTTTGGTCAAGATAGATGGAACCATGAAGAAGGAGCAATATTTGGAGATACTCCAGAAAAAACATTAGACAGGATGCGGAGAAGCTCCATTTAGGACCAAACTGGGTCCTTCAACAGGATAATGATCCAAAACATACTGCCAAAATAGTCAAGAAATGGTTTGAGGATAATCAAATTAATGTTTTGGAATGGCCTAGCCAGAGTCCCGACCTGAACCCTATCGAAAACCTCTGGCACATATTGAAAACTGAGGTTAAAAAGCGGAAACCTAGAAATTTGAGGGATTTGGAGAACTACTGCATTGAAGAATGGTCAAAAATCAGTGTTGATGCTTGTAAAAACCTTGTTGATAAATATCCAAAACGGTTACAGGCAGTTATTAAGAATACAGGGCATGCTATTGACTATTAGTAAGAGAGGTATGAATAATTTTGAACTAGTGCCATTATTGTTTTTCTTTGTATAATGTTTCAAACTTGCATAATTTATTTATTTGTTGAGTTTAAATTAAATGCTTATGCTTGATTTATTGTTTGAAATCCCTTTAATATTGTCTACCTTCTGGTTTGAGCAATATTCGTATAGAAATCTCAAAGATCCGAGGGGTATGAATAATATCGGGCACAAGTGTATATATATATATATATATATGTATATATACACGTATATGCATGTACACACACATTTATATACTTATGCATATATACGTATATGTACTTGAACGTATATATACGCATATATATATGTGTATATATGTGTATAAGCATTTATATATGTATGTATGTATGCATTTATATATGTATATATGCATTTATATATGTATATATGCATGTATATATGTATATATGCATTTATATATATGTGTGTATATGCATTTATATATACATATACATATATATATGCATTTATGTGTATATGCATTTATATATGGGTATGCATTTATGTGTATATAAATTTATATATATATAGATATATATGAATTTATGTGTATATGCATTTATATATACATGTGTATATATATACATGTATATATGCATTTATATATACATGTGTATATATACATGTATATATGCATTTATATATACATGTGTATATATACATGTATATATGCATTTATGTATACATATATACATGTATATATGCATTTATGTATACATGCATATATGCATTTATATACACATATGTATATATATATATATAAATTCATATATATATATATAATATATATATATATATATATAATCAGAAATCCACAAAAAAGTAATGCATACCATTTTTATTTCGTCAGAATGGATCAGATGAGAATGTAAATTTGTATTATTATAAAGAGTGAACTTATGCATTCATTACACAAATAACTCATCTCTCTGTAGGCCATATATTCGCGACTGTCTTTTTTCGTAATTCAAATTCATTAGTGACGGTATTATTAATGTTCTCTCTCTCTCTCTCTCTCTCTCTCTCTCTCTCTCTGCAACACTCAATCATGTCCGGTAAACCAGAAAGAGCACATTAAATATTTGAAAATATATATATACTTTAAACTATAAAACTTGTTTGCTAAACGTACTCGATTAGAATTAAATAATAGGAAAAAGACTTTATACGCCTTAATAAAAATGACCCAACGTGGGCTTTGGATAATTCCAAAACAAAAACACAATAAATTTTTAGAACTTCTATCAAATCGGTGACATTTCCAAAGATGAATATAAGACTTGAATAATTCTATATCTAATGTCGTAAATACTTATTCTGCATTTGGCTTTAATATATTTTAATTCATGCATATTCGGTATTTAATATTACAGTACCAATTCTCTATTAAATAGTATATTGTCACATAATATACAAAGTGAGCCAGGATAAACGGATGTCTTTAAGGCAAAAACAAAACAAAACTCACGGAATATTTCAATGAGGGCAATGAACTGAAAAGAAAATCAATCCGAAATCAATAACGAACTAAAACCAAAGTTAACGTAAAAGATAAACAAAGAGCAACAAACTAAACGGAATCTTAAGCAGGTTTAAACATTCCCTTTCTCATCTCTTATCCCTTACTCACGCAGACAAGGATCGTTCTAAAAAAACATCCGTTTCTCGTGACTCATCTTTTAAAATAATGGTTTCAAAAGAGTTAGAAAATAGTTAGAATCGAAACCAACATATTTAGCGTCCAAACCGCGTCCCCTACTGATTAAGCTATCGAGAGAAATGTAAGGAAGAGTTTTAATTGAAGCATAAAAAAACAATAAATGGATACGACCTTGCGCAAATTTAAAACTATCGGCAAGTTCCAATGAACCTGTCTCGCCAGCAGGCTGAAAGACAGAAAAAGAAGAAAAAAAGAGGCCAAGATGGCGGCTGTTGTCTTTTAAAGCCCCCGGTCACGCGTAGATCTCGAGCAATCTCGTGTGATATATGCAAATTGGGTGTGCGCGAAACATTATAAAAGGCGAGTCGCTGGGAGGAGTGGGTGATACGTTTAAGACATGCGAATAGAGAACGTCGACGTGTATTTCGTGTTGTGAACAACGAACTCTACTCGACTCAACTTGTGACTAGCGAACCTCTGCTTAACGTTTTAAGCAAAAAGTTTTGTTGCTTTGCGTTAGACAAAGATTTCTGACACAACTTTTCAACATACATCTATACTCGTTATTAATTCATCCAAGCAAAGATTTTACTCGTCATAACCCAATCTTGGTGTATGATTATTATTTCCAGTTTATGTCAATATTATGTTGTCAGTAATTGAAGGGTTTATCGGTTAAATATTTGTACAAAGGCACACACATACATATGTTTACTGTTTTTTTATGTAGATTTTCTCGCATATATTGCATGATTTCGAATATAACGTATTTAATGAAAGGAAAACCTATAAAAGAAAAGGAGTCAATCAATCACTTGGCGTTTATTGACTCTGAATCAATTTTAATGCAAATTGTGAATAGTAATTGTCTGCATTTTTTATATGAGGTGTTTTCATTGATTGAGATTATCTGACTGACTTCCTCATCTTGGTTGTTATTGTCACAACGTTTCGGCCGTTTTGCCCTTCAACCTTCATCATTTCAAAACAGAATCAGCAACCATGTCCCAGAGCCTAGCTGAAGTCCGAACACGGTACCCCCGTAATAATAATAAAGGGTTAGGTTCGAGATTCCTAACAAACGGTTCCCCAGTTCGATACAAAACACCTGATGGAGGCCGGAGGGCAAAACGGCCGAAACGTTGTGACGATAACAACCAAGATGAAGAAGTACGTCCGACAATCTCAATCAACAAATTGTGAATATTTAAATTTGCAATATTACTTCTAAAATCATGTTATGTCATTTTACTGAGGCTCGATTTTAGGTGAATATTGTGTAATTCCTTATCTAATTTTGCTTTTAAAATTTTAGAAAGTACTCCACGCCTCCTTTGCAATTTATCATGAATATTTTTTTTTAAATTCCATTTTCATCCCAAACACGGACCAGCGCCACTTTGATGTAGGAGGCTTCTGTCGAGGCCAGTAATTGCAGGGATACTATGTAGAAAATCAATCAGCAAGATGTCTATCAACATCACACTTGAACTTCTGCATATCAGTAGAGTTGCGAAAATATGAACCCTAAAGGGAGTTCCAGAGTTTGGCGGTTCTAGAAAAGAAATGATTTGAGTAGAAGGCCTTGTTATATTCATCATACATGTAAGGGATGAGATTTGGCTGCTTGTCGAGTTTGTCCCGGGTATTTACGTCGGGGGCGTACAGTGGTTTGTAGTTTGTCAGAACATCTACTATTAAGGTACTTGTAAAACATGCAGAGGGATGCAAAGTTTCGTCGATATGAAAGTATTTGAAGCTTGGATGACAGCTCAGGACATATCAGATTAGCGACTCTCTTTTGAGCGCTTTCCAGGAGCGAAAGACTAGTAGCAAATGCAACAGCCCAAATGTGACAACAATACTCCATACATGGGCGAATGGTCGCCTTTTTTTTTTTACACGGTGGTCACCACTTATCAATGCCCGGAAGCAACTCGGGGATAAGTGTTATTGCAAGTACAGTACGCTAGTGTGGAGATTTAATGAAGTGTTTACTTAAGGGGGCGGTTCATTAGAAATTTGTTTAATTTGGACTTGACGACATCCATGTTGTAGTCAGGTGGGAAGCAGGCACTCGGAACAGTTCCACAGGCGTGAAGTTCTAAGAAAGAAGCTTTGTTCATGGAATCTACGTTTTAATTTAGGCACAGATAAAGAGTGGGGAAAATTTTTGACAGTGGATTCAGTTAGACGGGTGTTTTTCGTTGGCGAGGGGGGATCAGAGATTGGAGTTCAGACGAGCACCTATCATGGAAATAACAATAAAACAAAGAAAGGCTCGCAACGTCTCTTCTGTGGGAGAGAGGTTACAGGGTATAGAAAAAGGCCTTGTGAAGATCCAATTAAATATAATCGACATTACCAACTTCTCCCCCAAACTTGATTATGCCCTGTTAATTAGTGTGGTAGTTGATCGTATACATAATATTATATTTGCACATTTATTTTTTACGGACTATTATCCTCATACTTGTTGTTTCGCAACATTTCGGCAACTATTACTCTGGATTCTTCATGTGGTTAACCGTGGCAGGATGGGAATGCTGAGAATCTTAACCGTATTCTCAGTAATTACTGCCTTCCATAGTTGCTGTTGTCTCACCACGTTTTGGCCAACACATTCTCTGGTCTGCTTTGGGAAGGCTTGAAACCGTTACCTTCAGACAATGCTCACCTGGAACAGGAGAAACTCCACGCCTCTATCCACTTTTATAAATCCAGGTCTTTTTTCTAGTTCGGTCTTCCATCATCGGGTACGTACCAAATGGTATTGCATATATATATTTTTTTTTATTAGGGTTTTTTGATATATCTATCTTTTTTTTTACAGTTATTGTGGTTTCACCACTTTCGGTCAACTATACCCCTGGTCTTCTGCAGGTGGTTAACTGCGACAATATACAAGACCAAAATAATCCAACTTTGATCGCCTTTCGGCACCTTTAACACAGTGTGTATATATATATATATATATATATATATATATATATATATATATATATATATTAATTACCTATCTCAAAGGACTCCAATAAAAACATATTATATGTTAATATATGCACCTATCTGATTTTATACAAATAGATACAGAAGACCTAACAGATAATATTTATTAATAGAAGTCAAGTTGGCTCATTTGGGGAAAGAACGTGTTTTGTATTTCTCTTGTAGACCCCCTTTTGAGTTTGTAATATAATTTGATATCTTACGGCTCGTTTCAAAGCGATTTTTGTATTGCAATTACTCGGCATTACAATGGCAACCCCGCTACTTTTTTTTTTTTAACTCTGATCACAAGCGGTCGCGTTTCAAATAACCAATATTGAATTGTATTGCGAGAAAATTAGATTTGTTGGCAACGAAAACGATATTTTTGGCGGTGACGAAAAATAAAAATAGAACCATAGTGTGAAAACTCTCTGATTTTCCTTTTTTTCCGGCATATCAAGTGTAGTCTCAGTTATGTGTAAACATAATTCAGTTTGGATTGAGTAAGAAAATTACAGGAAAATCTCTACTTTATGAGGATGATGTTGAGTCTCAAAAGACAATGGATAGTTCCTGTAAAGATAGCCGCGCTTGTAATTTTTAGGCAAGAGTTGACAATTACCATCCACACCTCACTTTTATAAGCTCTGTATTAGTGCATTGGGAAAGGATAAATGATAGACCACTGGGAACAATGCCTGGATATCCGGAGAGCACATACAATTCTCGAATTGGTCACCCATTTTAGAACAGAGCAGGCTCAGCGTTGCTTAACGTCAGCGATATAACTGGAACCGGTGTGACAATGTTAATTACGGGTTTATAAAATCTCTACGTATTCGTTTTAAAAATAGTATAAACAAGCGAAGCATGCATGGTCCCCCGTGAGGGCACAGTAAACGAGACATAAAAAATGACTAAGTTCAGCCTTCCCCCCCCATTAACCCCAAATTTCCCAGAAAGACTGTCCTGGATATGACGTAAAACTATATCCGATGGTGAGGCCCCACCTTGCGAGCCTTGAGGAGTGTGGGGCCACCCTATAATCGCCATTGCTTCCAGGTCCACTCTGACCCGGAGTGGTAGTACCTGCTAGGGTCCCAACTATGGGTTAAATAGAATCCGACTTAAAAAACGCCATTAAAAATCGTTCCTCAAAATAACGAGACTCGGCATTAAATAACCTGAAAAAGGTTGATATGCCGTAAAACAAAAACAACCAACCAACTCTGAAAGACGTCAAATCCTGGTGAAAAATGAACAAACGGTGCAGTTGTAGGCCTTGGTTCTAACTCCATCCTTTGCCCCCTCCATTTAGCCCCAAATGTCCACAAGGCCTTAACACATTTAAATTTGAGTTGAGCACCATGCATCCCAGCTACATAGACATACAAAGAAAATGTTTGGACTAATATGGTAAACTAGTTTTTAAAAATTGAGTGTTTCTTATTAGCCCTAAAAAAAAAAGTCCCTGTGTTGCGACCAAGTGTTACTACGAAGTATAGACAAACAAAATTAATAGAAATCAGTTAGTTACAACTTTTCAGAAAGTTTTATCAAAATCCAGGGCATCAACTCTTCTTTTTATAAGCACAAAAGTGTCAATTGTAACCATTTTAACCTGAAAGGCACCCCATGGTGGGACAACCTCAGTTTTCCTTGAAAATCCATGCGTGATATTTTTTACTCATATCATGTGTAATGTTTTTGCAATTTTTCAAACATTCCAAGGCGTAGTTACTGAGAAAGGTGCTGACAGACTAACGGACTAACAAAGGGGAATTTACATGTCCACTTTCTCTTTGTCGGGGGGGGGGGCAAAAGTTACATGTCTATTATTTTAACTGAAGTGTTTTTTTATGGTTAAGAATTTTTGTAACTCTTAAAATTATTTCTTATGAAGGCTCAAGGTAACGCATGATAAAGGTTTAATAGATGGTGATAATTGCTAAGTTTAAAAAAAAACGAGATCTACTTTATTCAGTTAAAACAATAAAAAAACACTATAATATAAGCTAATATTTGTCTGTGTGTTAATTCGTTCCTTTTAGACGCCAACATTTTATGCACATGTAATTTATGTATCTGGAAGTGTTCTTAGATAGATTGTTTAATAGGAAGGTCTTGAATGAAGAAACAGACGATCAATATGAATAACTTCTAGAACCTAACAACACAGAAGTTTATAGAAGCTAGAAATAATTGTAAAAGAGTGATAGACACAGCTAAGTCAGATTACTCTGAAACCACCAGAAAGCGCATCGAAGCACAGAAATTAGGAACCCGGGATTTTTGGAAAATCTACAACAGCGTAGTTAATAATGGACAGTCAATTATTCCCCCACTAACAAACAATCATGAGGTTGCTTGCACGGCAACTGACAAGGCTAATCTGCTTGCCAGTCGGTTTGCCTCAAACTCCACACTGAACTCGGTACACCACTCACTCCCTGATTTTCCTCTGCGAACATACGCCACACTTGACGACTTGAAAATCACCCCTTCTCAGGTACATGCTATTATAAAAAACCTAGACACCTCTAAAGCATGTGGACCAGATCTCATCCCGGCTGTGCTATTAAAAAAATGCTCTGCCGAGGTTGCTCCAGTTCTGTCCAAACTTTACAATAAATGCCTTAACGAATCTTGTTTTCCCGACTGCTGGAAAACCGCCTCTGTGGTACCAGTCTTCAAGAATTCTGGTGAAAGAACTGACCCACTAAATTATCGCCCCATTAGCCTCCTCCCGCTTTTCGCCAAAATATTTGAGTCCTTAGTTAATAAAGCCCTAGTCCAGCACCTAACAGCTGCTAAACTCTTGACTGACAAACAATATGGATTCAGGCAAGCCCGTTCAACAGCAGATATCTTAACTGTAGTTTCTGAACGTATATACCGTTCATTGGATAAAACAGGGGAGGGTAGAGCGGTGGCCCTTGATATATCTAAGGCTTTTGACAGGGTATGGCACGATGGTCTTCTAAGGAAAATTAGATCATATGGAATCACTGGAAGAATTCATAACGTAATTAAATCCTTCTTAAGTAATAGAAAAATCAAAGTTGTCCTCGACGGACGTACATCCAAACAATATGACATAAATGCGGGAGTGCCTCAGGGGTCTATCCTTGGACCTCTATTGTTCCTGATATTCATAAACGACCTCCCTGATAATATTGTTTCGGAGATGGGTATATTTGCCGATGACACCACTCTCTATAACAGATATGAGGGGAAAACAAATGAACACATATCCAAGAAAATGGCAGAAACACTAGAGGATGACCTCCAATCCGTAGTGGAATGGGGACAAAAATGGTTGGTCTCATTCAATGCTGCTAAGACTAAGCTTGTTTCCTTCAATAACTACAAGAAACCTTCTCTACCACCAATAGCAATGGCCAAGAACACATTGCCTGAAAGTACTTCTTTTAAACTCCTCGGCCTAACGTTTACAGGGAATATGAACTGGAATAAATACATTGAGAGCATTGCCAAGGCTGCTGCAAGGAAGGTTGGCTCCCTCTACCGTGCTAGAAAACTACTTACGCCTGCCAGTATCCTATACCTCTATAAGGCAACCATTCGCCCATGTATGGAGTACTGTTGTCACATCTGGGCTGGTGCATCTGCTGCTTGTCTCTCGCTCCTGGACAGGGTTCAAAAAAGAGTCGCAAACCTGATAGGTCCTGAACTGTCATCTGGGCTTCAACCTCTGTCCCATCGACGAGATGTTGCATCCCTCTGCCTGTTCTACAAATACTTTAATCGTTAATGCTCTGACGAACTGCAAACACTTGTACCTCCCCGACGTAACTACCCCCGACAAACCCGACAAGCTACTAAGTCTCATCCCTTTACAGTGGAGATCCCTAGGTGCAAGAAAGCCTTTTACTCCAATAGTTTCTTCCCCAGAACTGCGGGTCTTTGGAACTCCCTTCCGGGATTCTGCTTTCCCAACTGCAATGATATGCAGAAGTTCAAGTGTAATGTTAACAAACATCTTTCTACTCTTCTCCCTTCATAATGACCCCGCTAATTAATTCCCTAATAGTAGCCCCCTGCTTCAAAGTGGCACTGTGCCTTGTTTGGGGTGAAAATTGAATTAAAAAAAAAAAAAAAAAAAAAAAGTGCAGTTTTGAATATATTTATTTATTTGTGGACGGTTTACCTACATCTTTATAGTTGTTATTTAACGATGTTCTGGCCAACTAATCCTCTGGCCCTTCTCAGGTGGTTAAGAGCGCTGGGATAGAAATGCTAACTCTCTTAATTGCATCACCAGTAATTACTGCCTTATAGAGTAGTTGTCATCTTACCACACTTTAGCCAACTAATTGACTGGGCGACTTTGGGTAGGATTGAAACCGCTATCTTAAGAAAATGCTCACCTGGAACCATAGAGATTCAAGGCGTCTATTCATTGCTCAAAGGGTTTTAATAAAAATTCTTTTTATCGCATAAATAGAAATTAGAAACATGTTTTATTTTTAGTCGCGTGCAAGCGACTCTATAAGTCGGTCGGTCTGTCGGTCGGTAACACTTTTGTGCTTGTCCTTTTTGGTTAAGATCAAAGGTATGTTGTTAATATATGTTGTTCTTAGCTTTTTAAGCTTTTCTTGGCCTTCGAGCCGGGATCAAAGTGTACAAATGTATTATTGTACCATTTTATTGTTATCTTTTTTGTTTTTACACGTCAATAAAAAATGTTTTTAAAAACTGGGAGTTAAGTAGGACGTTCCCAATACGAAAGGGTGAATGTGGTATTATGGTGAAAGAAGATACTAGCTGGGAGAAACTTTTGATTTTGTTTCGTTCTGGAGTGACAAGGATGACCAACGACCCCCACAATCCCCCCATTCTTAGTTGGCCATGTGCCTAAGTGTTTTGTTCATCGTTGATTTTCACTGTACTTTTAACATGAATAAAAGATTTAATATCTCAAAGTGTAGTATCTGTTCCGGCAGATACTGCAAGCAAAGACACATATGTGGGGGCAACACCACATATAAGGCCTTGGTCAATGTAGGGGCAACCCTTCATACCAATTGTCACTATCCAGCTCCCCTACTCCCCGGGGAGCTTGTCCCCATTTCCCTTTCACTCCTCACATTAAAAATCGGCCTTGTGCCTAATTTACTCGGTGGGGGAGTAAGTAAATTCACTCCTTTTCTTGGCCTTTTGGCCAAGATCAAAGTGTAGTATCTGTCCGGAATATACTGCAAGCAAAGACCATATGTAGGGGCAACACCACATATAAGACCTTGGTCAATGTAGGGGCAACCCTTCATACCAATTGTCACTATCCAGCTCCCCTACTCCCCGGGGAGTTGGCCCCCATTTCCCCTTCACTCCTCACATAAAAAATCGGCCTTGTGCCTAATTTGCTCGGTGGGGGAGCAAATACATACCCTTTTCTTGGCCTTTTGGCGAAGATCAAAGTGTAGTATCTGTTCTTACTACATGCTGTACTTATGTTTGCAACATTTTGATATAAAGTGGGGGATCACTTTTCTGTATTCATTTAATGTTAAATGATCCCCCACTCAGTCTCAAAGCCATTCACGTCATTCTCCGGATCATTCAAGTTGTATTTGAAGGATTCCAGTTTTTTTAAGCATTCAATTCATTCTTAAGGTCATTCAATTCATCCTTAATTTCATTAAAGTCATGCTAAGTCATTTACTTTTTATTTCAATCATTTCAGCCCATTTTTCGGTAATTTTAGTTCATCTTTAAGAATTTTATGTCAATCCTACATTCACGCATTCACTCATTACACGAGAGCACGCGACTAACGGCTATCGGCCTTGTTCTAAATGAATGCGGTGAGTTCAAAATGTTCTATTTAGAACACAAGTGAATTATGATACTTGGTATTTTCATTTTAAACGAATTCAAACCATTATATACAGGTGGGCCTGATATCGGGCTACGTTTAAGTGGGCCTCTTAATCTGACAAAAAA
>NC_136522.1:55455204-55485204 GCF_053919585.1 Euprymna scolopes | reverse complement strand
ACCCTTTGAACTTTGACCCCTCCGCAACCAAATTTTTGACCCCAAAAAAAACGATTAAAAAGCTCGTCCTATGCTTGAATCCCTTTTATGTAAAATTTCAAACTTTTCGGCCAAAATTTGTCCGAGTAATTTGTTAGAGCAGGCCTGAGTAAATTTTTTAAAACTTTGACTCACAAATTTTAACCCTTTACATGTTTTGTTTTGTTGCTCAAATCAAATTAAGGTCCTGGATATGACCTAAAACTATATCCGATGGTGAGGTCCCACCTTGCAGGCCTTGGGGAGTGTGAAACCACCCTTTAATTTTCATTGCTCGCAGATCCACTCTGACCCGGATTGGTAGTACCTGTTAGGGTCCCAACTATGGGTTAAATAGAATCTGACTTTAAAAAAATATACTCCATTAAAAATCGTTCCTCAAAATAACTAGTTTCGGCATTAAATAACCTGAAAAAGGTTGATATGCCGTAAAACAAAAACAACCAACCAAATAAAATTAAAAATGTTTGATGTAGGTTCAAGTAACCCACTGCTTAAATTTCAAGTTCATACCCTAAACTGGTGAAGGTGAAATCGTTGAAATTTGACCATTGACAGCCAAATTTCTAGCCGAAAACCGATTACAAAGATTTTGTAAATCTCAGCACACCTTATGTCAAATCTCGAGTTCGCAGACTGAAAATTGAACGAGTCGTTTAGTTCGGAAATGTACACACACAGACAATTTCATTTTTATATATATATAGATAAAAATTAAGCTTTTTCAGCAATAATCGAAACCAAAACCAAAGCTTATGGAGAATTCTTGATGAAAGGGTTATAAAATAAATAGATTACCGGAGTGCCATTATATATAATCGAAACGAAACTTATGAAGAATTCTAGGTAAAATTATTTATAAAAAATAATAGATGCCTTATATGCCGCCAGCTATAACCGAAACCAAAACTTATGGAGTATTCTTGGTACAATTATGTTTTTAAAAAAATGTAATAGAGTGTGATCAGCTATAAGCGAAACCAAAACTTATGAAGAAGTCTCGGTAAACATATTTATAAAAAAGAATAGATGATTTAAGTGCCATCAGCTATAATCGAAACTGAAACCAAAATTTATGTTAAAATTATATATTACAAGAAATGGAAAACCATTGCAATTAAATCAGTCAAATAGATGTAAGTGTTACATGCAAAATGAATAACACAAACGCTATCTTATTAATATATAGACTAATTCTTTAAAAAAGTAGCTACATACTACACAACTAAAATGGTGAGGCCCCTTTTATTCTTTACAAGGAGGTCCTCACTTATCAACGCCCGGAAGCCACTCAGGGATAAGTGTTATTGCATGTACAGTACGTTGTACGTTAGTGTTGAGATTTTATAAAGTGCCTACTTAAGGGGGCGGTTCATCAGGAATTTGTTTACGTTGGATTTGGAGACATCCAAGTTGTAGTCCGGTGGGAAACAGGCAGACGGAACAGTGTTCCACTGGCGTGCTGTTCTAGGAAAGGAGATTCGTTCATGGAATCTACGTTTTGATTTAGGCACAGATAGAGAGTGGGGAAAATTTTTGACAGTGGCTTCAGATAGACTAGTGTTTTACGTAAAAGATTGGCGAGGGGGGATCAGAGATAGGAGCTCAGACGAACACTTGCCATGGAAATAACGGTAAAACAAAGACAGGCTCGCAACGTCTCTTCTATGGGAGATAGGTTGCAGGGAAGAGAAAAGGGCATCCCCCACTAAGCCACGAATCCTATTTTGTACTCTGTCAATGCAGGATAGGCTATTTTTAGCAGCTCCTGCCCAGATATGGCAGTATACCATTAAAAGGAGAAACCTCGTGTCCTAGACACTATTTTTCTACGTAGGCACCATCATTCCCAATGCACTTTGACAGCCTTTGTTAATGTCTGGATTGTAAAATCCGGAGCTTTTCCATTTATATTCACCTCTGATATTGACGGACCTATTCTCTAACTGTGCTGACCTAAACTCAGTCGGCTTTGTACACGTTCAACAGGCGCTGGTGAATGTTGATATGTTAATTTTTTCTTCATGGACGAATTCAATGACACACTACTGCTTCTGATGCATGTCCACGAGACGATATATTTTTAGAGTCTCACATGGTCAACATCTTGAACAGAGAGATGAAATATTTAGGCCATGAATGAATAAATGTATTGATTTTAATAATGCAATTTGCAATTCACTCTGATTATTTCGAGCGAAATGAAATATAGGATTGTTGAATGTAGTTCGTATTATTTTGAATTTGATATTTTTAAACAAGTTATTAAACGGTAAAATGAATTGTTAAGTATAGTACGTACTAATAGTTAGTAAAACAAACCTTACGAGTATAAACCAAAAAAGAAACATGAACATAAGTAAAGATACTAACATATAATTAAATAACAAGTCTCATGAGCCTATACAAATGGGCGTATATTTTTTTTAATTAATGCATGTTTACTAATAGAATATGTAAAGTAAAATAAATGTAAAAATCGTTTTAGCAGTCTTAATAGTGTGATAGAACCAGAGAATTGTTTAATAGTCAAATATGATTCATTAGCGGGAGAGGGACCGGCATTGCCCGGGGGGTAAACGCTTAAATATGATATTTAATTTGTCTAAATTTCGTATATATAATTATAGTCGTGATTTCAAAAGTACAAAAAAAAATGTATTTGGATGCTGTCGGCTGGAATCGAACACGAAGCTGTAGCATTCAAAGTTGATGACGTTACACTGTACCAAAGTGGTATGCGTAAACCTATTAAAAAATTATAAAAAAAAAACTGAATGTACAAAATGTATAACTATTTTTTTTTCAATTATAACCCCTTTAAACTATTTTAACAGGTTAAAGATCTATAAAAGATCGGCCCAGAAAAAATCCAATCATGTAAGGCCCCTAGCGCCGATCTGCGACTTGTAGTTTCAGAAGTGATAGTTTGAAAATATGGTGACAGACAGGCCGACATATAGCCATTTATATATTAGATTTCCGAGCACAAAGCTGCTTGGCCCCGCCACGCAGCTTACCTCCCGGCTTACACAATCATACGCAATTACTTATGCTAGCTGAGCACGTGACGAAGTAAATAAAATGGTTGAACCCAAACATTTCTCTCTCGCTTCCCTTGAGTGCAGCAATCGCCCATCGGAGGCCTGTTGGTTGTTAGATATAGCAGAACATCGCCGAAGCTATTGCTAGTCAACGATTTGTTAGATCGTTGTAATATGTGTATTCTCCAAAAGCTTAAGTATACTTATATAAAGTACTTAAGTTTGAAATAGCATTTCGTATGTCGGTTCGATTCAAGTTAAAAAATTATTTTTCATGTGTCTATAACGCTTAGATCGAAGTATTAGACGATTGCAAAAATAATGTCGTTTTTGGCGTTCAGTTTCATGCAAAAAAACGACATTATTTTTTGCACCAACTTAATGCCATTTGCCTGTGTCTGTCACGCTTAAGATTGAAATAATGTTAAATATAGTAGGGCAACGCCGAAGGTATTGCTAGTCGACGACTGTCATGATTGTTGAAATATTTGTAACAATGGAATGTTATCATAGCAAAATAAATATGTATAGAGAAAATTATTCATCAGAACACTTATTTAAAACGTAGAAACTTTAGTTTAAGCTTTAAGTATTTAATATTTTTTTTGTTTTACGCGGGAAAAATAAAAGAAACATGCGATAAGTTGCATAAGGATACATAAAACTCATTTTGTTTGCTGATTCGTCATTTCATCATCTTTGTGTGTTGCTGGGAAATTATATAATACGAGGAGGCGTCAATTGGACACTTAACAACCAGTATCAGTGTATTAATGAACAATTATATATATAAAAAAATAATAATATGCTTCAATATTTTCAGGATATTTCCATTACAAAAATACAAAATGAGAAAAGATAACTTAACAAAAGCCAAGAAGAAGAAGAAGAAGAAGAAGAAGAAAAAACAATAACGAAGAAACGCAAAAAAAAAATAAGCAACATTTAATAATGCAATGCAAGTTATTCAAAAGTCGAAGAATGGAAATACCTTGCTAATATTTTCTGACGTCTATTGTCAAATCAGTAATCAATTGTGCGCTTTTTTAGCTGATTCGTTTCATGTTTTGTTACATAACAATACAAACGCTTGTCTAATATACACTTGACAGACTGACGAACATAGCCTCTAAAAATAATGCGTGGTCACACCTATGAGTTTATCACTGCTTGAGCAAACTGAAGTTCTACATCTAAAGCGTGACAAACGGACATACGAACTTAATTTCAAAATGAATCATTATTACCGACAGTATCTGAACCGAACAAAAAAAACAAAAAGGCTAAGTTAGGGTAAAGATGGTTGAAGTAGTAGATGGGGTATAGTTTAGGGTTATGTTGTTACAGAGCGCAGACGCGCGTATGGCGTCTACATACAAATGCCAAACAGTTTGCGAAGTGACGTCACGGTAAGAAAAAACGCCTATAAAAACTACGTGCGCCAGGCCAATGATCAGGTCCAGGAACAATGGATGACGTCAAAGAAGACGATCACGGTATAGAGGTGGTTGACGTCACAACTTTAACGAGAAAGCACACGTCGCTGGAGAATTAAAATATAAAGTTGTTTTTCTATTAAAATCTTAAACCAAGTCTAGAAGAGATTGGCTCCCGGACAAAGGTCGTATCTAAGCGTCAAGTTAGTTTTAGAGAACGCTTACTTTAGGATACTTTTGGGTTATGTTAGGTTTATAAAATAGTTTTTTTTTATCCCAGTGAAGAAATAAACCACTACCTAATAAATTCTTACAAGTTAAACATAATTGACTGGATGTTCTTTGTAATGCCTTACCAGAAGTATCTTGTCCTATTATAACTACGAAGACACGTGTTTGTTTCTATCTCAGTGTGTCGAGCATTCTGAAAAAATTCCACGAACATAGTTTCTTCTCCAGAGCAAGCTTCTCGTAGAACACATAACTATGGAATTGTTTCCCGGAAAATTACAAACTATTTATTTTCAATATCAATGAGAGAGGGATCTTTTAAATAGACAAGAAAGAATAATCCATTCCACTCCACAAATGAAAATAGAGGAATGACATTCATGTAACTGTTGCTGAATAAAAGACCGGTAATTGCTTTATGAAACTAAGAGCGCGATAAAAAAATAATTTGATTGATATACTAGTTAACTAATTACATATATATATATATATATATATATATATATATATATATATATATATATATATATTATAAAACTCAAATGATCTTGTAACGATGTATATAGTCCACTTTCCGGTTTACGATATCCGGTTGCGCATGCGTTCCTGACCTGCGCACTGAAGTATTAACGTTATTGTTTCGAAATTATTATTTAACACGAGAAGAGTAAGGTTTAAAATAACTTAAACGTAATACAGAAATGAATGATGTAAAAAAAACAGACAGTATTAATAATTGTTTATTTGGATGATTTAAACGCGAAAAAAAAGCAAAACAAAAGAACAATTGGGACGCTGAAGTTATTATTTCGAAATTATTATTTAACATGGGAAGAGTGGGGTTTAAAATAACTTAAAAGTAATACAGAAATGAACGATGTAAAAAAAAAAAGCAAATATATCAAAATTGGAATTTAACAATAATAAGTATTATGGTATATGTTCAGTGCATATTTACCTATAAGTATGGCCAACCACTTATAATCCAGTAACTCTAAATTTTCTTTGCGTCACAAGTGCCACGCTCATACATGAATTCCATAGCTGATACAACATATTGACCCAACGGGTCACGGGTAGCTTTGTGTGTGTGTATATATATATATATATATACGCACACACACACACACACACACACACACACAAAGCTACCCGTGTTTTTTATACGTAAGTTTTTTTTTTAAACGTCAGCATTTACAATGAATAATATAACTGACATTATCTCGTTAATTATTCATTACATCGTAAACTTTTTAAAAAAAACCCTAAACTATTTATTTTAAACGTTAGTCGCCTAATGAATTATTCACATAACTATATATTTTAACTGATTAATATTAATGTTAATATATAATTATACTTATGATGTACATATTACAGTTGAAGACAGCCGTTTCCTTTTTTAAAACTTGGGTTCCTATTCTACACAACTTACCTACTGAACTAGGAATTTACTGATAATATTGAAACTCTACTTGAAACTCTTGACGCACTATAAATTAAAGAAAATAATAAAAAATAAATTAATTAATATAATTAACATAATGGATGATCACATTTGAATGTATATACATTCTCTTTAGGTCCTGTCTCCCCCTTTACACTTAAATATGATGTAGTCCTAGTTATAAATAAGTAATGTTTGAGTTGAAACAGCCAGAGTTGTCCTTGGCCTGACAAAGCGATTCCCTTACTGGGTTTTCGCTGAAACATGTATGATTATGTGTAGCCATTTGTTTGTAAACTAAATTCACTAATTTTGGCTCTGTCTAAACATTGAACACTCATTTGGGTGACACACTTATATATTTTGTTTTAAACAAACAAATAATTACTACCAATACAATATATATCAACCTCAAACATTGACCTCATGAATTATGAGTAGTGACAACGGAAAATCCTGTGTAGCTTGATAAAAAAATGATTTGATTGATGTACTAGTAAACTAATAGTATAATTATAAATATATGTTTACTACTTAATACTAAATAACCCTTACTCTACCCTCGTATTTGGAACTGTTAAAGTAATACTTAAAATACGTCAGTAAAATAATTTCTCATGGAATTATATATATATATATATATATATATATATATATATATATATATATATATATATGTGAGAGTAAGTCCAATAAAGTCTGAGTTATTGTTAAAGAGTGATCAATAAAGACTGATCTGGTATATAGGTTTAACTAGACTACCCGTGACCCGTTGGGTCAGTATGTTATATTAGCTATGGAATTCATGTATGAGCGTGACACTTGTGGCGTAAAGAAAACAGTTTTTTTTACATAACAGAGACATGAAAGTATATTAAAATGAAAGAAAAATATAGATAGATTTCTATGAGTCGTTCTGTTTATTATAATTGATTATTTTTGAAAAAAAAAATTACAGTTACTGAATTATAAGTGGCTGGCAATACTTATAGGTAAATGTGCACTGAACAGATACCATAATACTTAAATACTTTAATAGTTAAATTCAAATTTTTATATATCTGATTTTCCTTTATTACATCGCTCATTTCTGTTTTACGTTTAAGTTATTTTAAACCCCACTCTTCCCATGTTAAATAATAATTTCGAAATTAAAACTTAGGCCAATAAAAAACCGAAAAGTTTAAATAATAGCGATATTTCCCAGCTGCGAGAGATTGAACATTCGGGATCGTACTTTCTTCCTCTTTCTTTAATCCCTACCGCTACTATCACTATTCCTCTCTATAAAACCCATAATGCATACATCCACAAAGTATACACTCTGGTTTTCTTCAGAGCATAAACCACATCCAATATTTTATAAAAACACGAATGTAATCTATACTTTCGTTTCAAGATCGCCTCTTCATTGAATTGGAATTCCATTGAAACATGTATGCACATAAGTAACCCATTATGTTTGAATAATAAACAGATTATATATATATATATATATATATATATATATATATATATATGCTTTACGAATGAAGATTTCGTATCTTGAGTCATAACTGTATGATAACTTTCACCAATTCCGTGTAATTATATCATTAATAGTCAATTAACTTTTTAATGTATTTCAATTTTCAAACAAGTGAAGCATGCGTGCCCCTGCCCGTGAGTTCACAGTAAACGAGACATAAAAAATAACTTAGAATTTTCCCGCCCCGATTTAACCCCCAAAAGCTCCTACGGGACGTCAAATCCTGTTGAAACTAAAAAAGACCGTGCAGTTTACGTCCTTAACATATGCAAATGTGAGTTCTGCGCCGTGCTAAAAACGAAATGACTAAGTCCATCATTTGCCCTCCCCATTAAGCCCCAAAAGTCCCCAAGGCCTTATCATATTTAAATTTGAGTGCAGCACCATGCAAAACTGCTAAATAGACATGCATAGTAAATTTTGGACAAATATCGTAAAATAGTCCCCAAATTTCCATGGCAGGTGCTCGTCTGAACTCCAATCTCTGGTTCCCCCCCTCGCCAATCTTTCACGGAAAACACCCGTCTAGCTGAATCCACTGTCAAAAGTTTCCCCCACTTTTTATGTGCCTAAATTAAAACGTTGATTCCATGAACAAAGCTTCTTTCTTAGTACTGCACGCCTGTGGAGCTCTGTTCCGTCTGCCTGCTTCCCACCGGACTACAACTTGGATGTCTTCAAGTCCAACGTTAATAAATTCCTAATGAACCGCCCCCTTAAGTAAACAATACATCAAATCTCCACACTAATGTACTGTACTTGCAATAACCCTTATCCCTGAGTGGCTTCCGGGCCTTGATAAGTGGTGACCACTATATAAAAAAAGAAAATGGGCTGTTTTTCTTAGCCCTTAAACACTGAAGAGTTATTGCGAAGTATAAACAAACAAAATTATATAGTAAGGGGTTTGATACAACTTTTTAGAAAGCTTTATAAAAATGCAAGGCACAAATTATTTTTAATAACCACACAAGTGTCAATTTTAGCCATTTCAACCTGACGCGGGGTGGGGCAACCGGAGGTTTCCCTGTTACTTTTTTTACTCGTATCATGTTTAATGTTTGAGCAAAATTTCAAAAAAAAATTCCAAGGGGTAGTTATTGAGAAAGGTGCTGACAGGCTAACTGACAAGTGAATTTATAGGTCCATCCCCTCTTGTCGGAAGACTAATAAGAACATCGTTGTATAATACAGGGTGACCCCCCCCCCCAAAAAAATGGGCCCATCCTCTAATTTGGCCCCGATTCTTAGTGTTTTGTCCGAATGAAATAAAAATTTGGTAATAACTAGTTTATTATATTCAAAACATCACATCAAAACACTAGGGACTTTGCCCTTTTTTCGCCGTTGTCTGTAAAATGCTCGGAAAAAAATTGAATGTCCTCTGTTTTTTTTTTGGGGGGGGAGGGGGGCACCTTGTACATGCCGGATAGGGACACACCAGCAATCTTATGTAGTGACTAGAACGTTATTAGAAAAATTAAAAACTGACAGACATAACCTATACGAAATATCATTGGACGCATCCCGAACTCATCTTTACCACCCACTTCTTACAAGCGTCGAAACGATCTATTGTATCATCATTTCCTTCGATCCTTGAGTTTATTTCTGTTCAAATGATTTCGAGATTGTTAGAGCCGCCATTGTTCTTCATATTCCATTTTCTACAGGAATCGTGCGTTTCCGACTTCCCCCCCCCACCGATTAAAAAGGGCCAACACACGAGCCTCTTCAAAAAAAATAAATTGAAGGTAAAAAAAGTCAACATTAAAATCAATTTAAAGCGGCAGAACAGATCTGTAAAAATGCAATGGCGGCTTTCTTCTGTTATTTTTTAACTTTTTTTTCTCGAATAGGAACACTTAATTGTAAAGTTGTTTTATCATATGTTTAATCATGTAAAACGATTTGATTCCTCACATTTCAGTAAGCAGTATGTCTTTTCTGTCTCCCTGTACATCTGCCTCTATGTATATTCATTTCTCTCTTCCTCTGTTTTATCTCTCTCTCTCTCTCTCTATATATATATATATATATATATATATATATATATATATATATATTAAAGAAGCCCGCATAAATCGGGCGAAACGTTGAGTATTCAGGTCCTTCCACCTCCATTTTATTTCATATCGTCGGATTTAATCCAGCTCAACAATCATATATATATATATATAGTATTATTTTATGCGAAAACTTTAAATATTTACTTCAAAAGTGCTCAATGCATAAGTAGATCTAGGTAGTAAGTTAAAAATATATATGGCAATTAAGCATATATTGACGTATATATTTTTATAACTTACTATAATGTTTATATATATATATATATATATATATATATATATATATATATATATATATAATTGCCTCACACGTGGGTTGACTTAGATAAAAGCTCAGTTTTTAATGTCGGAAAATCCAGCTCCTCAAAAAGAGGCACTCTGGATAGGACAACCCCCTAAATGCGCCAGACTATAAGGATTTCTTCCGAACTGATCAATATTAGAAAAGATGAAGTGTAGTATTAGAACAGATACTACAATTTATTTGTACGTGTATATATATATATATATATATATATATATATATATATATATATATATATAAGCATATATTTATATGCATATACCAAATAAATTACTAAAGTCTATATTCCAATTTTTTGGTAAAAATCGTTGACACTTACAATTCCTTCTGCAAGAACATGACAGTAACTGTTTCGGAGCACAAAATCATTCATTTAAGTATTATATCAATTAATGAATCTATTTTTCATTTAAATCATCAGAACAAATAGAAAATATCAATCCGACAAAAGTAAATAAGATTCATTTGTGCATGAATACAAAATGAAAAATTGGAAGAGAGTAGAAATTACATTATTTTACCTTACATTCCGCCATTGTCGAATTTACGTTCATGTGTGTGTGTGCGTCTGCTGCCACCCAGATAATCCAGGTATCGTTGTATTATCTGTAGACGTATATGTAAAAATGTAAGCTGTTTGACACGACGCTCAAAAGTTTATAATATAGCCCTTGTGAACTTTTATTACTGGGTTGAAGAGCAATCTGCGTGAACATTAACGTTAACATTAACCAGTAGAGATACCGAGCTGCTGTCAAGAAGCAGTAATCACCATGTGTGTATATATATTACTCACCATTAAAAAAGCTGACATTGCTTCTAACTCTGCCCTCTTCAGTAGTTTTATTATCATTATTTTTATTCATTATTATTAATTTTATCTCTTACTCACCATTAAAAAAGGGGGCATAGTCTCTAACTCTGCCCTCATCAGTAGTTTTATTATCATTATTATTATTATTATTATTATTATTATTATTATTATTATTATTCATATCAAATTGTTACATTATTTTTACCGTTTAACAATTTCATTTCTATTGCATTATAAATATTGAAATCAATTGCCTCTCATTTTTTGCCGTATGAATTAAACGCTTTTACGTTGCAACATAAAAATATTTAAAAAAAAAAAACACAATCTTCCACGAACGGCTAAAATGATGAACGTGAAGTTTTTCGAACATGATTGCTAGGAATGAACGCTATCCACGCTACAAATCTCCAGTTCTTTCAACGCTTTTCTTTTTTCTTTTTGATACTTTATTGTGACCAAGAGCGGAGGTCCGCTTGAAATATAAAAAAATAACAATAAAAATATTAAATACAAAGAGTAACATCGTTTTTCATGCTTCAAAAAAACCCTTATAACCTTTAAATCACTATCCTAGAAGCATACGTGGACTTTTAACATTATATACACATATAAACATATTTTTTGTGTATTGTATACATAATCTATATATCTATAAAAAAAAAATAGGTATGTGTGTGAGGACACTTTTTACATGGTAGTCACCACTTATCAAGGTCCGGAAGCCACTCGGGGATAAGGATTATGGCGTGTACAGTAATAAATGGGATAATATCGTAGTAATCGTTAGAAATGGAGATTTGATAAAGTGTCTAACTTAAGGCGGCGGTTTATCAGGAATTTGTTTATGTTGGACTTGAAGACATCCAAGTTGTGATCAGGTGGGAAACACGCAAATAGAAGAGAGTTCAACAGGCGTGCAGTTCTAAGAACAATTTGGTCATGGAATCTACGCTTTGAGTTAGACACATATATAGAGTGGGGAAAGTTATGTATATAATGCATTTTTGAGCTACAGATTAAACTGTGTATATAGCGTATTGAGACACGTGAAAAAATATTTAATATATTATTATCTGGAAAAATAAGCAGCTAAGGAGTTAAAATTTTTCACTTTTTCTTACCTAATGAGGTTTTCGAGATGTTCCAGTGGTGATTGTACTTGACTCACTGTCTTTAGATTTGATTTCGATCTCAGATCGAGTATTTTATTCATACTTACAGGAAGTGAACTGTTTAAAAAATATAATACTCGCATACAGATGTCTTAGTTTCTATATGAATTGAAATATAATATTTATGGGTATTTTACGACTGGGCAACGCCGGGCAGCCTGCTAATATATATATATATATATATATATATATATATATATATATATTATATTTTTATTTTTTTATTACCGTTTTATCTGTTTGGTTACATAAATTTCAGATGTTGGACCGTGTTTACGGTCTAACAGCCTCGTCAGACCTTACAGAAGTGGTTTATAGTATTAGGAAGAAGTGTTTTAGAAGAAATACGAAAAAAAAAGGCGGGGCTAGGTAGGAGATGAAAAGGGGGTAAGGAGACGGGTATTGGCAATATTTCAGTTTTGAGTGTTAAGATACATTAGATTGTATTGTGTATGTGGGGGTATCAGATGCAGGTAGGCATGGGTGGAGTTATATGCATATAGGGAGAAGGAGGTGGAGAGAGGATGGCAAAGAAAAGAAAAAGAGAGGGGGTAAGGAGAGGAGGTGGTGGGGGTTTCAATTTTTAGGTTTTAAATTTTAACTTTCTTTTGCTTGTTCCGTAAGGTATATTAAGTAGATGAGAGACCTTATACCTATGTATACACCTGTAAAGAGAGGACTCCGAGAGACGTGAGCTCGCCGCGGATATACTCTGCGAGGAAAAGAGTGTCCGAAACAACGTTACGTGAGCCTTTGTTAATCTTAGATACACTGGATTTAATTGTACAGATGTGGACTTGAAAATACTAGAAGGTTTAGTGTCTATAGGAAGTCGTATAATTTTTAAGGGTCGATTTGATTTGTAGAAGTATTTTTTTCACCAAATGTTTAGATACTTCTGTCTCCATAACTGTTAAGCATCGCTAAGAACTTTTGGTGCATATCGAGTTCCATCATATCAGGATAATTGTATTTTTTTGTGGTAAAAAAATGTTTTCTTCTTCATCGTCCCGTCTTGGTGTTTTATTTTACGGCAAAGAGTCTATGATGAAATTAAGACTTCTGTTTTTTTTATTATATGTAAGTCCGAGGAGTCAATACGTGTATTCACTTAAAAGAATCGCATTTTGTTGGCTTTTTTTTTTACACAGTGATCACCACTTATCATGGCCCGGAAGCCACTCAGGGATAAGGATTATTGCAAGTACATTACGTAAGTGTGGAGATTTGATGAAGTGTTTACTTAAGGGTGCGGTTCATTAGGAATTTGTTAACGTTGGACTTGAAGACATCCAAGTTGTAGTCCGGTGGGAAGCAGGCAGACGGAACAGAGTTCCACGGGCGTGCAGTTCTAAGAAAGAAGCTTTGTCCATGGAATCCGCGTTTTGATTTAGGCACAGATATAGAGTGGGAGAAAAATTTGACAGTGGATCCAGCTAAACGGGTGTTTTTCGTGAAAGATTGGCGAGGGGGGACCAGAGATTGGACATTTTACATTTTCAAATGTCAAATGCTTTTAATGAGGCTATTTCACATGATTACAAAACACGCGCATCAGCGCCCCCCCTTGGGAATTATATTAAAAAAAAAAACAGAAGTCTTAAATACGCCAGAGGTTCCTTGACGCAAAATAAAAGATAAAAAAGATAAAATAATATAAGACGAGGAAAGAAGAACAATAACAACAAACACTTTAATAACTGAAGATGGTTCTTTGTAAACCGAAATTGTATTTAAATTCAAATTACGCATATTTACAAAAAAAAATAGCATTTTGTTGTCTTCCATAACATTTAAAATTCTTAGCTCTCAACGAGGCAAATCCACCTGATTTATATAAGATATTAACTGATATATACTCGAGCCAAAATAATGAAAAAATATTCCTTTGTCATAGCCCAAGTGATCAACGTGTACTTGTGACAATGGTGTCTTGAAATACATTAAAACATGTTATTAAAAACTTACTACACCATATATGCATCATTGTCAATATTTTCTCTTTCCGTTTAAGAGTTAATATTTTTTTATACAAGTTACATTATCAATAAGTACTATCGCTTACTCTCTCGATTTAGTAATTTTTTTTGTAAATATCTATCCAGAGTTTTAGGATTAAAATAAATAATTCGTCTTGCTTTGAATATCCCGACTAACATTTCAATCTTGAGTGTTATTTTAACAACATAAGGACCTGTAGCGTAACGGATAATTACTTGGTAAGATTCAGTTTTAAAAAGAAAACTCTTCTGGGGGCTGAAAGTTCACTCCTCAGTTCGAGCGATTCTCAAAATACAAATGCGAATTCCTTAGTATTGTACTGATAGAAATTGCTGACGGAACGAGAGCACGTAAGCACCTTTGATTGAATAACGGTTTCCGTTCGCAATTCCTTACAGATTCCGAAATTGGACGAAAAAATGCCCCACTTTGTCAAGATACAACTGCAGGAGGCTGTAGGTTACATCGATCGATACTTCGCAAAAATAAGGCTTAAAGTAGATCAAAGTGTGAGTAGCTCAAGAAACTAAGTCCATTATTATAGTGGACAATAAAATTGCAATCATAAATGCGTTTGGATCTAAAGAATTTTGTGCAAAAAATTGACCAAACAGTATAGTACCTTCTTCATAACACCAAGACTCCTTGCGAAATGTTTTGCAGATTCTCGGGGTTTAGAGAAATATTACCGAATTCGGCAAGATATACTAAAAGAAGGTCAAAGGTTATTTCTATTGAAACGTTGCGAAATCTTGTGCAGATTCCCGGGTTTCAAAGAAATATTACCGAATTCGGCAATATATAGTGAAAGAAGGTCGAACGTTACCTCTACCGAAACGTTGCTAAATAGCACTCAAGTTGAGAGCAGTAGTCCGAATAATCCAAGCAAGACAAGTAAATAATACATTCGGTCTTGTTAACATACGATTAGTTTATATTTACATCATTATATTTATATTATTACATTAAAAACTAGATTATTTTTCAAGTCAAATTTTCAGTTAGAAAATATTTCAACTTTCGACTGTGTGTTAACAATGATCATTGAGATATTTTCGTTAATTCGAAAGAGAATTTCTGCTTTTTTTATTTTCATTATTTTTTTTCATTGCCAATTAATTATATCAATAATCGTTGTAATCAGGAATCGCAGAAATTAATTAATAATCACAATTAAAACCGAGATTTCACGACAGGAAAATGAGCACCGAAGAAATAATTTGCAACACAATGATTAATACAATTACAGCATGATGTAAAAGACATTGTGCAGATGCTTTCGTCTGCATCGCCGTCGTCATTGGGGGCACATGACTTGTATTATATGATTCTCGAGTTTATAACGTGCAAGTTGTAAGGAGAATATTATACCCTTAAATAACCTCCCAGTGACCTTATGAGTGTTTACAGCAATGATCGATCTTGAAAACCAGGTATTGTTTTTAACTAAAAAAAAAAATAAATCCATTAAATTTCATTATTCATGGATAACTTTTGTCTTGTTCAGAAAAAATACTCCCTAAATATTATCGTATTAAAAGCAGAATATAATATTTTTTCACTAATTTTCTATAGAATTTTTATTTTGCAATTTTTACAAAAATATACGTTTGAGCCAACTTTTGTAATTTTTGCTAAAGAGAAAAATTAAATTAAATCTATTTTGATAGGTTTCAGCGGTAATCAAGCATTTTTATATGCAATACGATTTGCTATAAGAATATGCGGACATATCATAATATATGTATTTGAATATGACATAATCCCATTTGCTATCACTTGTTGAAAAATCGTACACAAATAAAAGGACGTCACTAAGCGAATTGTAAGATATTTCAAATGTAGGAGCACAGAACTGTCTGAATATTTATTTAAGCTTATACATGCTTTTGAAAATGATTATGCAACCGAAATGACAAATCCTATTTTTTTAATTATTAAATTATAACTCAACAGTCCATTTAGATTTAAATACTTTCCAGATTCTATTGCATTTATTCTTCATATTATTCGTATGTAGTCCCTGAAGACCAACTCACATTACAAAATATAATGTATAAAACTCATACTGTTTCCATATTGTCAAACTCTATTTCTTTCAAAACTAAAAGTCGCAGAGTGGCGCTAGGGGTCTCAAATGATTGGATTTTTTTATCGACCGTTCTTTTATGTGTCTTTAGCCGATTAATGTTTTTAAGCGGCGAAAAAGGGTTAAAATTAAAAAACCGTCATACATTTTGTACATTCATCTTAGGTTATTTTTAATCAGTTCATATGCGTGTCCCCTGCGTACAGTGTTAACGTCACCAGCTTTGAATGCTACAGTTTTACTTTGGTTTCGAGTCTAGCTTATGGCAACCAAATTGTTTATTTCTTACTTTTGAAATCACAGCTCTATAATTATATATACTACATCTGGACAAATTAAATTATCATATTTAAACGTATTTTACAACTGGGCAAAGCCCACCCTGTTTGTGTCAAGTAAATATCAAATTGCAGAAACAATTTTTGTAATTTGTAAATTCCATATTTTAGGTACAGGCAACATGAATGTCGATGCTCAAAATGTATAACCATTTTGACCCCTCCCTTTACTTAAAAATTGACCAAACATCAGGAAATTAACCAATGTTAAGGAAATTCTCAGTATTCATCAAATAATGATCGCGGAATATAATAAACTAAAAAGTTGTATTTAAATATTAGTGTAAATCTACTATTTTGTTTAAACAAAAACTACCTTTACTAAAGTTATTGTTGTATTCAATAACAACACGAACGCAGAAAGAAATCTCCTCACTAACTTAATGTACTTGCAATAACCCTTATCCCTGAGTGGCCTCCGGGCCTTGATAAGTGGTTATCACTGTGTAAAAAAAAAGTAAAGGTAAAACAAATATATTAAGGCGAAAATATAATACATATTTACAAAAGTGCAGTTGTACTGCAGTTGGAAGATTTGTCCGGCAGAGGGCGTGTTAAAGTCTTTCATGGACCAACCGGCACATGCGTCTTGAATATTCGGCATTCGAACACAGCTCTCCGGTCTTGCTGACTTGATACCTTTATCTATATCTTTTCACCCACGTATGCTAAGTAGTGGGCGACTCCACAACAGTTATGGTCTTCAGTAGAAAATAAAAACGCAAGAATTTATTTTTGCTTCTTTTATATAAATACAGCATCGTAATTTGTAACAATAAAATAAAAATAAAAAGTATTTTTATAGGAGCATTACGAAAAAAGCCCCTGAAGTCCGTATCAATGAATTCGATATAACTCAACGAAAAATTAATTTCTCGAACTACCAATATTATCATTGAATTAAGCATAGTTCATTTAATATTTTCACAAAAAATTATAATTGCAAAAAATATTTCAACTTTTTTTACGCTTACATTTTTTACGTAATCTTTACATGTAAGATTCTAATAATTCCATTGCATGCAAGAACGTAAAATAATGTTCATATAGCCTTGGAAAATAAATTTAAAAAAAATAAAACAGGAACATAGAAAAATAATTTAATTAAAAAATTGCAAAAATTATACGAACGTTCCATGTCGGTAAGTACGGATGCGCAAAGTTTAAAAGAAAACCAGTCTGTTTTGCCCACCCTCCTCTTTTCAACTACCCGCCTGTTTGTGTTTATGACCTTTAAATTTCATGTTATCATTATGATAAATTTTAAAGTAAGTCTGTATTTTTTAGTATGTTTTTTAATGATTTTAAACTGTTTTCTTAATCAATTGTAATTCTGTTTTAATATTAATAAATAATGGTTCTTACTTCTTTTTTCAAGGAATAAATTGTCAGTAGTATAATTAATGAATTTAATTAACTTTTATGCGTTTTTAACTGAAAAAATGAGGGTCTTCGACTAAAAATGCCGGAATAATATTAAATAAAGACATCAATTACTTCTAATTGTCCCTTCCATACATATTTGAATTTTGCCGCTAGAGTTTTTTTTTATATGATGAGCAATTCTCGTTCCTATCAGTGTTACATTTTTGGATAATTATTACATTTTTTTGCAAAAGTTAAGTACATTTATTGTATTAATTCATTATCTTAAGACTTTAACTAACATGGAAATAATTCCAGAAACTTACATTTTTCTTTCCAGAGAAATGTAAACGCGATTTTTGTCATAATGAAATTTTACGTGAAATCTAGGTTTTTCAGATTTGAGATAAAATAATTCCATGTACATTTTTTATTTCACACACATTTTTCTTTGAGAAATTAACTTTAAACAATAATCTTTCAAATATAATAAAAAAACATACCCCCTACAGAAACATCCATTACTTATTCGTACCTATTATTTATATATATATATATATATAACACGGAAATTACATAATTGTCGATGCAATAATTTATTTCAACCTTATGGTATGTTCAAGCATCTAAACTAGACAATTACATTTTTGATACTGAAATAAAAAAAGAAAAAGAATCGGGCCCCGACCGTCAAAAACCAGAGGGGGTGGTAGTAGCAATCCACTTAATACATTTTATAGAGAGGGTGGGAATTAAGTTAGTATGGGAGGGATTTAAAAAAAAAATGTGTTATTGCTGTTTACCACATTGAGCTCTCATACCCGGACTTCCTCCTGGAATTATTCCATTATAACTATATATATATATATATATATATATATATATATATATATATATATATATATATGATTCGCTATTTACTGCTGTATTGGCAGAATTTGGCTTTGTAAATGAAAATTGTAAACTTAGTAAAAATAATTAAAAGTAGCGTTATTTTTTTTTTAAATAATGACGCGAATTCGACAAGTCTACAGTTTTCGAAAGGAGCCAATAAATTAGCAGGATTATTTACAATAAATTATCCAAACAGATTAATGGAGGGAACTATAACAACAAATAATATGACCCTATCGGTTGCCGGGAGTGAGTGGCTTGCTTGAAGAAACCAACTCCCCGATTAACGATATCAAACGCTAGGCACATCAACGGGTCAATATGTCGTAAACTAAAACCAGCTGCATGGGTCTCATCGTAACGTTATTGTGGGCAGGATTTTATGATCATTGTTGATAACAGGAACCGTTGGGCTGAAACTGAACGCTTGTATAAAATTACGAACAGATGCATTTTTATACAAGCGTTCAATTGTAGTCCAACGGTTTAGTGCCACTAGAAAATTATGAGAAAAAGAAAACTAATGTTGTAAAGAATCCTGATGACTATATCTCTTATTCTTTATAAGACCACGGATATATGTTAGTAGGGCATATTCAGCCGAAAAGGGTGTTTTATACTATCTCATTTCTAAATAGGAAAAAAAAAAATGATTCGAAGTGTACATCAAATAGAAACTATCATTTTATAGCTTCCGGGAATAAGGAAAAAATTGAACTCTTGAGAATAGCCCTAGAAGTTAGGTACTAATCAACAAATTACCAAGCAGAAACCAAGGCTACATTAAAATAGAAGTATATAAGGTAGATCATTCTAAACCGGCCGGAATGTGAACCACTGCATACGTACAACTATTGGCGGTACCTATCTTGACTTGTGTGAAGCACAAAGATTGTAAACATTTACGAAAGATGGAAAGAGGGGAAAAGATGTGCACAAAGCTAACCTCCACCCAGAAAGAGCGTAAACTACTAGAACTTTCCGTTCGTATTTTTTAATTCAAGAGCAGAGAAACCCACCATTTTACTAGCGGCATTAGCAGCAAAGTTGATGACTATGTCGAAAAATATAGTGTTGATCACAAATTGCCGCTGATTTTAATGGCACTACTTCTGTTTGCGTAGATCTTTAACTTATTTTGTTTAAAGAAAGGTTTTAATTTTGGAACGTCGCTGGTATGGGAATAAATGATTTGGACGCCTATGTGCATGCATCATGTATCATTAACAATGGTCTGGTTATAATTGTACCACTTCCGTCTACGTAGGTCTTTAATTTATTGAGTTAAAAGTAGAAGGATTGGCTTTTCGAACGGCTCTCGTATGATAAAGCGCGCTTAAGATGCCCATTTATAGACACCTTTCACAGTTTGAAGAAGGGAGTTAAGAACAGTGGTGACTATGTAGAAAATTAAGCCTTACGCACAAATGGATGCAGGTTTTAAAAGTAACGCACATGCGTAACTCTTGAACTTTTAAGAATTAAAAAAAAAAAAAAAAAGTGGATTTACTCTTGAAACGAACGCCGTGATCAATAGCATACAGGAAAAAAAAGGGGGAAGAATTTCTGAGGAATGCGTTGCAGGCACAGATATAAGTTCATCCATTTTATCTGCGGATTTTATTTTGTTTGTATATATTTACTTTTTTAAAAATCTTAATTAACATCTAAGATCGCTTTCTCGAGTAATTAAAAAAAAAAAGGAACAACCAAACGCCGGGAGTTTTGATCGACAATTTAAAATCCATATATATATATATATATATATATATATATATATATATATATATATATTACGAAGCCATAATTAACTAATCGAAAAATAAAATGGATCGTTCCAAACATATTTGAACTCGTTTGTCTCAGTGTGTTTTCATACGTTTACTTACACATATGCATACCCACGTAGGAGTATTTATTTGCTTTCAAAATGAATTCCACCAGCTTTATAGCTGGCGTTGACTCTTCACCTTTACATAGCATTTCAATCTCAAAACGAGCAATTCGAACAGATCAAAGCAACAATTTCTTTAATCTGACACGTCTATATATTTCAAGCAGGGTAACTCGACGTTGTCCAGGATTTAATTATGATGAACGAATACTTCCAATACTTTCATTGTCATCGAAATCAATGAAATCACATATGCGTCAATCAAATCAATTGATTGTCAACTCACGTCAGGCACCGGGAGGTAGCTCACATGCCTCCCCGTAATGACTTAGTCATCAATATAATGTAGTTTGCATTGCACTGTAGAGAACATTGTTTATTTTATAAAATTATTCTTTTATGATAATTTGATTTAAAGTGCAAAAGTCAAGTATCACAGGTTGTTATCTAAACAGACATTCTTTTCGAACGCACTCTTGTCTTATTAAATAATATACTGTCGATCTTATCCAGTAGCTCCTTCTGTTTGTACGAAGAAAAAACTTCCTAAATACACTGTTGATGTAAGCCTGTATAAAAATGTAAACTTTGCTCAACATCTGATTGTTCCTTCTGTAATGGACAGAAACAAAATGGGCTCGAAGGGCGAGAAATGGCTGGCTGGCTGGGGCCGGTGTGCGGTCGGAAGAAATAGAAACGCGTGGTAGATATATTTGACAAGTGACAGCGAGGTTTTTTTTTTTTTGGTTTTTTTTTAGATTAGTGTCGTAAATAACGGTAATAATGATAATAATAATAATAATAATAATGATAATAATAATAATAATGATAATAATAATGATAATAAATGCAGGTGGTTTGATGAACACATTGCATTTCCTGCCATTCGACGTATGTATGCCCAACAAACTCGCTTAGCAACAAAATCACACACCTTTACGCTAGAGTCCCTGCTACTTGCTTCCCTGAAAGAACTGATCAGCAAATTTTGAAATGTAACGTATCAACATCTTGCTTATTTCCCCTTAACATGGCCACAAATAGTAGCCCCTTACGTCCAAGTCGCAAGGTGCATTGTTTGGGGCAAGTGCTCATCTGAGTTCTAGTGTATCGTCCACATGGCCCGACGAAAAACGCTTGTCCATCTGAAACCACTATCAATAATTTTCCCTACTCTATATCTGTGCCTTAATCTATACGTAGATTCCATGAACAAAGCTTCTATATAAAGCAGCATGCATGAGAAATTGTTTTCTTTTTTCCTGCTTAAAAATGTTAACAATACGGTCGTCTTCAAGTTCAAAGTAAGCAAGTTCTTGATGAGCGATCACCTTTTGTAACCCAATTTACCGAATTTTTACTACTGACGATTACTGCGAGATTTTCCCATGGACAACTGTACACTTATTAATCCTTACCCTCGAGTGGTCTACAGCACTCGATAAGTGATGACTCTTTCTAAAAAAAAAAAAATAAGACTTTTAAAAACCAATTAACAGACCTAGTTTGTAAAGTACTATGATCACATAACTTTTACTTAAACTAAAAAAAAAAAAAACAGTTAAAGTTCTATTTAATCGTACCTTTACAAAACGTTCGTGCACAACGTGTTGATCCGAGTGTTTACATGCAACTACCTCGTTACATCACGTGAGTTCTTAGAGGAGTTTTCTTTGTGTTAGGGTGTATCTCTTTCAAGTTGATCCATCTCTTTACTCATATGTTATTGGGAACTGACAACACATAATAGATGATATATCATAGCAACTTATGATCAAGAGAATAACACTCCTATTGTAGGCGTTTAACTGGCTCCTCAAGCGGAGAAAGCTTATGCTAAAATCAAATTCACAAGCGACCTATCAAGGGAAGTGTCGACATTATGTTTATTGCGATTCTGGCAGGTTGATCTACGTCCTCCTACGTACCGCTATTTATATCCCCAAATGGCCACCGATATTGTGCAGCCCAAAGCTAACGCATCTTAATCCATTATACATGTGTATATATATATATATATATATATATATATATGATGGAAATAGTATTCCATCAAAATAGAGAATATAGCAAGGAACAAACCGTATTATGTGTTCATCAACGTTTTGTCTTCATTTCAAGACTTCCTCTGGATGAATGAGATTAAGAAACAAAAAATACCAGTACAAAATATTTGAAAATGTTTCACGTGCACAGTGTGACGCAGTTCTATTTCAGAGAAACGGAAAAAGACGTTGAAAATTCAAAAAGGAGGAGGGGGGCTATATGACGTCACTAAAATTTCCTTCTCTTTAACAACGCCAGCCCCCCCCTCCTTTTGGAATTTCGGTACAGTTATTTATGGCAATTAATGGAAATACATAATAATTAAACGACGTGGATATAAGCCTGCCTCACAAAAGAACAGACACGCTATCGTATTATATATATATATATATATATATATATATATATATATATATATATATATATATATATATATATATATATAATAATTATCGTTCTTCTGTAGCCAAGGGTAGAAAAGGGAGATTTCCCGGCGTAATTTTATTTTGATTTACTTTTCTTTAACGATTAATATTTTATGGGTAAATTGTCTTGCGGGGCATCGTCGTTATGTACAGATTAATTAATTAAAATAATGTAAATATTGTAGGTGAATATGCACGCCTTCACTTTTTTATTTATTTTTGAAAAATTGTTCAATTTGAATCATGATAATAATAATAATAATAATAATAATAATAACTGCATAATAAAAGTCCACATAACGCGATGGAACAAAGCACTATTTATACTACACAAGGATGAAAAGATGGTAAAATAGTGCGAAGAATTCTACGACATTGCTGAGGCGTATTGCCACTCAGATTACAGAGAAATTAATTGTACCTATTTACAATGCCTCCCCACACGAGGGTCGTTTTTTAGCGTGGAGAAAAAGGTACAAAAATAAAAAAAAAATTCTCAGTTGTGAACGGTTTCTCCTCCATTGAAAGAGAACGAGAAATGGAAGTGCCGCATCTGAAGAACAGATACTACACTTTGATCTTGTCAAAAAACATGCAAATATTGTAGGTGAATATGCACGCCTTAACTTTTTGATTTATTTTTGGAAAAATTGTTCAATTTGAATCATGATGATGATAATAATAATAATAATAATAATATATTACAATGCCTCCCCACGGAACAGAGTTAGACACCAGGGTCATTTTTTTAACGGAGAAAAAGGTAAAAAAAAAAATTAAAAAATCTGTTGTGAACGGTTTCTCCTCCACTGAAAGAGAACGAGAAATGGAAGTGCCGCATCTGAAGAACATATACTATACTTTGATCTTGTCCAAAATAATTAATTGAAGCTGTGGGCAAAAACTTAATGTAGTTTCCTTCATGCAAAATGATTTTTGACTGTTATCGTAAAAGGTTGGGGATACTGAAATCTGAAGAGATATGTTTTCTTTAACAATTAAGGAAACCGTTTATTTACAGTGGGCAATTGATGATGATCTGAGTAAGAACTCCTAAAAAATATTTAATATCAATGATATTAATAATATTAATAATAATAACAATAATAATAATAATAATAATAATAATATCAATAATAATAATAATAATAATAATAATACACGAGTCACCTGCACGGGCCAGACGAGTGGCCGCAAAGACAAAACATGAACAAGCGTTACATGGAACCAAGAACAATGAACCTGCATACTTATAAATTCCCTATCCCCTCCCCCATCACCTTCTATTGCCCAATCATCTTCCCTCGAAAAAGAATGATGCCTAATAGCCGAGAAGGGTCAAGAAAAGTTGAAAAACTGAGGAGAAACCGCTGGCTAGACCTACTGAAAATGTGCCAAGAGAACTGGTACGTTGGGGAAGACTTATTGCCACACACGTTCCAGTGTAGACCAATGGTGGCTGTTGCGATAATGCAAATTAATTTGCATATATTATCGAAAAAGGTGGAGAATACTTAAAATCTGGAGATACTAGTTGTCACTCCGGTTCCAGGGGACATCCTGGGTTGTTTTCAAAGAGAGATGCTTTATAATCTGTGTGCAAAGCTCCTTGTAAGCTGCTAATAATATGAAAGATGAAGAATGTCCTGATAACATTGATTAGAGTAGAACTTGGAATAATTCCGAAAACGGTTAAAGACGAATAAAAGAGATTGGCATCAGAGGGGTGGTTCAGGGGATACGATTAATTACCTTTAATGAAAACAGCTAAAGTATTAAAGAAGCACTTAAAATGCGGAGACTAAAACACATGTGCCGCGAGCTACAACCTGAAACGTCTACAATTTGCCACTTTCTTGAGACATTGTCAATTACTACCAAATCCGGACGATTATGTTCCAATTTCTGTGTCGTCATGACACTTTTGTCCCACCATACCTATACCTTGCCATCCGCATTTGTTCTCACGTCAGGCACCTCCTCACAACAACTTTCCAGCACACTTCACCTCAACCTTCTCACAATCTCCCAGTATATGTGAAACCCCATGTGATCGTATCTTTTGCGGTACTTTCTTTGGGCCAGTCCACTACAACCTGCTGAAAGGTGCGCAATTGTATCTGAAACCTTTCCACAAATTCGACATTATGTATCAATATCCTATCCTTGCACCACTTTTTTGAACAGTCGTCTTCACAATGCCTACTCTTGTGTTGCACAAACAAACGTTTTAGTACTCTTAGCCAGATACCCAGCTCAATGTCATTTCCATGATCTTTCATCAACTACATCTGCTACATCCTAGAACTTTCCGTACAACTGCTTCCCAGCAAGTTCCTCTGCTTTTTCTCTGTTCATATGTTTCGCATATTCAGCCTTAGTCTCACATACTTTCAATTCATTGGCCACAAACTTGAGCATCCTCTCCTCCAACGAGGTCTCCTCAGCTCTGACACAATCTTTTACACATATATCCCTCTCCCACCATCTTTCCCCTTCTGATACCACCTAGCTACCCTACATTATTATTATTATTATTATTATTATTATTAAGAAGTGGTTCTAGGAGAGGAAGTTGCTTCAGAATGCCGAATTTGTGGTAAGACCTTAGAGTCAATTGCGCACCTTGCAGCAGGGTGTAGTGAACTGATCCAGGGAGAGGACCACAAAAGACACGACCGCGTTGGACTCCGGATATATTGGGAGGTGCGTAAGAAGGTTGGAGTGAAGTGTGTTGGAAAATGGTTTGAGGAGGTGTCTGATGAAGTGAGAAAAAGTGAGGATGGCAAAGTAGTGGTATGTTGGGAAAGATGTCATAACAACAAACGATTGGAACATAATCGTCCGGATTTGGTCGGCATTGACAAGGTCTAAAAAGACTTGCAGATTGTAGACTTTTCAGTATCCTGGGACAGGAATGTGAGAGGGAATGAGAAGTGGAGCGATTACGCTTCATTGGCCTTGGATTAAAACACAAATAATCCCGGTCGTAGTTGGTACACTAGGAGTAGTATCAAGCCGTCTTGAAAGACAATTGAGAAAACTACAAATCCCCGGCCTTCAGACCTCTACTATTGTAGGTACCACCAACATCCTTAGGAAAAACCTTGGTCGTTGAAGTATCTGTTTGAAGCTGGGATTGTGGGGAATCCTCTGGAAATGAAGCCCATTCCTTCCAGACTGAGATCTTGATAAAGGAAATCAGAATAATTATATAAGTGAATGGGGCTATGTAGCAAAAAGTATTCGTTTCATCTGAGCATCGAATGTTCAAACGAAAAAATCCAGTTGGGTACGCTTACTTTTTACTTTACTGTCACTGTTGTTGATGTTTTAACTTTTGAAAATAGCGACGCTTACGACTTTTCATCCGTGGGCTTGAAAAGAGAGACAGAAAACCCTATATTCGCTGCTCCAGAGCAGGCACTAAATACTAATGCAATCAATGCAAATATATTTGAGAGTGAAGGTTGTATAATATATCTCTAGAAACAGTGTCACCCATTATGTGTGTGGGTGGGTGGGTGGGTGGGTGTGTTCTGTCGTCATCACAAGGCATGTGCAGATTTGCCAAAACTTTGAGATCCAAGTTACGGGCAAATGCTTTCAGCTTCAATTAGCAGTGGTATTGGACAGTGAGAGAGTTAAAGATAATCTGGGATTTCATGGGGCTGTATGATCGAGGGATAATTCGTTGAAAATCGGATATTGAGGTTGTGAACAAAAGGACTAATGAATGTCAAATTGTTTTATGTGGCTTGCCCAAACGAAATCAACTAAGCTCGCATGAAGAATGAGAAACTACGGAACTATCAGAAACTGAGGGTGTAGAATGCCAGGTTATGCAATAAGAAAACATCCATACAGCAAGTTATCATGGGCGCCCTTGTCCCAATTCCAGATGATCTTGATAAACAGTTGAACTCATTGGCAATCAAGCACACTATCACAGTACTTCAGAAGTCAGTTCTGCTTGGAACATAAACATCCTATGCTGAGCTATATCAAACAAATTAGTATTGTGACTATGCTCAGTATTTTGGGGTAAAAGCACGCTCTGAATTTAAAACAGCCAGTGTAAAACATTACAAAGCTGAAGTTAACGAACATAATAATAATAATAATAATAATAATTAATAATAAGAGAACGAAAGTGCTCTGTTTCCTAGAAATGTAAAGAATGGAAACGAAAATAAATCAAATCAAACACAAGATTTGTGAACTCTAACCAAGGAAATTCCAAACTGAACCAATAATCTATAGAAATATTGAACAGAAAATATGCTAGGAACTTGCAGTTGCATATAAAATGTACGGAATTTTGCACGGGCATTTAACTTCTGAATGGAGCGTATACAAAGGAGCGGGGCTCTCTCAGAAGGATATATCCAAAGGAACCGCGGTTGATAACTATCAGCCCATTATCTACCTTTCATTGATGTGGGAACTGATGACAGGTATTTTCGCAGATGAAATTGACAAATATAAGAAATAACAAGAGATCTTACGCATAGAGCTAAACTTTGTAGATAAACAAGTAGATGAATCAAAGGTCCATTGCTTATTGATAGGAAATAGTTACGCCATATATATATATATATATATATATATATAAACTGTGTGTGCAAAATCAAGACTTCAAGACAAGGTGCTGATGGCAACAAAAAGTGTATTTCATTTTACATTACAAAAACACTCGTCTAGTTGTAAACACTATCAATAATTCCCCCCACTCTTTATCTGTGCCTAAACCTAAACGTAGATTCCATGAACAAAGCTTTTTTATTACAACTGCACGCCTGTGAAATTGTCTTCCGTTTTCCTGCCATCCGGCTGACTACAATTTAGCTGTCTTCAAGTCTAACGTAAATAAGTTCTTGATGAGCCGTTCCATATAAGTTATCAAATTTACCAAACTTTCATTACTAATTATTATTATATTGTCCAATTTCTACTGTACACTCTTTAACCCTTATCCTTGAGTGGCCTCTTGGCCTTAATGTGTTGATACCTATGAATAAAAAAAAGAAATAGTCCAATGTGAACAAGTTCTAATTGAATGGCCCCCCCTAAGTAATCCAAGTTACAAAATTCCCACTGCTTACTATGCTAAAATCACAATTACTAATGTATACCTATTAACCCTTATCCTCGAGTGGCCTCTGGGCCTTGATAAGTGATGACCCCCCCATGTAAAATATATATATATATATATATATATATAATGGGACTTTGTCTATCTGTACATATACCTGTATCTATCAGGTCAAAAAGGAAGCTTTTGCAGTTTTTAACTTTTAAAGTCAGGTAAACAAAAATGCATCGCTAAAAACAAGAGGAATTAACATCAACACCCATTAACATAAGAATATTGCGTTCTGCTCGTATACGATATGTCGGATTTAGAAGCAAGTTCTCCAAATGTTATACGTTGATTGGCTTCGAATAATCACTAAAAATAATTCATACGATTAGATAGCGTGAAAATGCTCTTTAAAATGTTATAAACAGTTGAGGCATTATCACGAAGTCATTTTTTTGAAAATACATCATTTTATATTACAATAAAATATTCAGAGCAGATATCATTCTTAACTAAGATATATCTCTACTCCTATAAATATGTGTGTGTATAGTTCATATTTAAATCCTGTTTTCTATTTATTAAAAAGGAATTACAGCGTTGTCATATATGGATCGGGGAATTGCATTCATCTGCAAAAGATCTAGCAAAGTTGCATATAATTTTAAACATTAATGTTAATTAATTTCCTGATAGTTTTTCGTCTTTCTAATTTGATCATTTTTACTCAACTATTATGTGTAATTATATTCATGCAGATATTCTACATGTCCATAATTGCGTAATATTTGCGTAAAAAGCCTATAGTAAACATAAACTACTTTATATTTATATATATATATATATATATATATATATATATATATATATATATATATATATATATATATACTAGCATTTCAGCCCGGCGTTGCCCGGGTGGTAGGAGGTATATGTTGAGCAAAAGAAAAGGGGTCAATTTTTTTTTAATTTGACTCCTATTATGACCCCTTAAAATGTATTGTTTCGGGTTCAAATCAAGTTATAAAGTTAGATCCATGTTCAAGGAACCTACTTCTAAAATTTCAAGTGATTAGACCGAAAATCGTCGGAGAGGTTTGGTAGAGTTCTCAAATATCAAATCGTTGAACTTTGACCCCTTAACAGCAAAATTTCTGGCCGAAAATGGATCACATCGATTTTCCCAAATCTCAGTAACCTGTATATCAAATTTCAAGTCTGTAGACTAAAAATTGACAGTTATTGCGTAGAGAAATGTACACAGACAGACACACCCGCATAGACACGTTCACTTATATATATATATATATATATATATATATATATATATATATATATATATAATGCGTAGATATATTTATTTAAAATATTTCCTTCAGAACTCCTCTCTCAGTTTTTGGTCTTCAGACATTACACTTTATATATAGGACATTTGAATCCATGCTAAACTTTATATTTGGGGTTCTGCCAGGAAACTCCGTGCAGAAGTGTAAATATTTAAAAAAAAATGGAATTTGCCTGGTAAAGGTCGAACAAATATGCATGCGATACGTAATAGCTATTGGTGTATGTTTTAATTTTACACATGGCAGCAAAACTGTTTTTATTACTTAGACATTAATGTCAAAGGAAAATGTAATGTTTTGGTTCTGATTCTCTGTGGTGGCTCATGGGTCATTTTTTAAAAACTATTTTTTATCATAACTATATATTGGAGCCAATAAAATTACTACATATAAAGGCATAAATGTGTGTTAGTGTGTATGTTTATATGTCTT
>NC_136522.1:55435204-55450204 GCF_053919585.1 Euprymna scolopes | reverse complement strand
ATTAAAAAATACCCTTTGTTTGTACATATAATTTTTGTTTTTGGTTAAACTGTGAATAATTATTTTTCAGAATGTACTTGTAAATAAAGCCGACACATAAGCTGGGGAGATTTTAAGTAGTTAAACTCTATGTTAAGTATGAGGTATTATGGTGATAGTGTCTAAATGTAAGGGAACTTGATAAAATCTTTTAAAGACTTAGCAGTTAGTTAGCAATGACCCTCGACCCCCACCTCTCTCTGCCGGACCCATGCTGTAGTTTCTGTGGCCCTAAATGGGGCTCTGGCAGTAGATAATGCCTGGGCCTGGGCCAAGCACTAAATAAAGCATCATCTATTTATATGGCTGCAATGTTACCATCTTATATGTAAATGAGATGCTCCTTGTTGGAGATAAGAGCCCTGATATTTCAGAGGGGGTGTTCATTTTTTAGTTGGATCTTGAAGTACTTTCAAAGTTGAGAGAATAATAGCAGATAGTTGAGGTTTTAGACTAAAGAAATATTGGAAGGAATGTGTAAAATCTAACAATTGAGACTTGACTAGTTTAACCACATATAGGTTTCCAGGACTTGCTGTTAAATTTGAGAATCATTTTTTTAAGATGAGCCAACTGAGATTTTTACATAGACAGCTGTGTTGCCTTTTGTACTATCCATGAAAATGTACATGCAGGATTCAGATGACGTGCACTTTCTATTTCAGTGTTATTTCTATTTCTTGAGATCTTCTTAAAGCATCATTCGGGGGAGGTTTTATATACTTGTATGTATGTATGTATATATATATATATATATATATATATATATATATATATATACGTGTGTGTGTGAATATGTATGTATATTTGTCTGTGCATATTTATCTATATGTGTTAATGTCTGTATGTGTACTTCTCTCTCTCTCGATATATATATATATATATATATATATATATATATAATCGTGTTGACACTACGGTTCTTGTCAAATTTAAGAAACGTTAAGCCTAGTTGATATCAGATGGGCGACCATTTGGGAATTCTACTTGCTGTATGTGCTCTCCGCTTATCTCGGCATTCGTTTCCAGTCGTCCTGTGCACACACTTAACTTGCCACTGGTATTTAACAATGTCGATTCAGAAGAGATGCAGTTGGATATTTCGCACGTCCTGCAACAAAAAGTTCACGCGCAGGCATCCCATCGTGGGTATCCATAGTCTGCCGAAGACTGGAGGAGTGTGTATACTTAGGCATTTCGAAATCAATGTATCTCATCAGAAAGGAAGCTAGAGGAAATCTGGCTAACAGTTCCATGCACCCTCATGTTTAGGGTTTAATTAACGGAAATACAATAATTTGGTATAAAGGGACGAGGGATAGGCAGGACATCTGGGAAGGTTAAACATCAAAATACCTAAGTATAAAGAGCATATAGCACACACACACGCATTATATATATATATATATATGTATATACCTTATATATATACACATTATATATATATACACAATGTATATATATTATATACATTATATATATACATTATATACATATACATATATATACGTATATATATTATATACATTATATATATACATATATATACATACACATATATATATATACATGTATACACATACATATATATACATTATATGTATATTATATATTACATACAGAGTGAGTGAAAAGTAGGTGGCCAGCTAAATCTTTTATTTAATGATCACGTACACGAACAACTCTATGTAACAAGAAAATAATGTTAATGAAAAATAAATGTTACGGGGAAATGCTCAAAGTCTTTTACTTATTGAGTGACACAGTTTTCAATCCGCCTCTTATGCATCGACGAACATTTTCTCCTTATGTTTCACCATGTATAATGAGATTGCCGACAGAACAAAGTCATATATTGGTATATATAGATTTATTTGCCGGTGTAATAAGGCAAAGCATCAATTGGGGGGAGGTGTTGTATGCTCTTATATATATATATATATATATATATATATATATATATATATATATATATTTCAAATGTATTCTTTGTCTTTCATAAAATAATAAAAATCTTTTGATTTGAAATTTAACCATTTGATGTAATAAATATTTAAATTTTTTGAATGACTAAAATTTGATTTATTTGCTCTATCTTATATATCGAGCAAGGTTTATTTAGGCGGGTTTGTACTTATAGAATATTACTGTCAATAATATTTTGTAAGACTTATAATCACAGCTGTCCATACAAGTTGATTGTTAGGTGATTTTATTCTGAAGTGTGTGCATGTATGTATGTATGTATGTATATATATAATATATATATATATATATATATATATATATATATATAAAGTTAAACATGTTTAGGTTTCTTCTCAGCATTTCATAAGATCATGCATTTTACAATTTAATTTGCTGTGCCGTTGAATTCCTTCACTTCTGTATTTAGGTACTATTTTAGTTCTATCTATTTTACTAGAATTCATATTTTGACATTGGTGTTGTTATTTTTCTGCAGCAGTAAAACTTTGCAAATTTAATTTTAACTTTCCTATTTGTTTTTCAAATAACTACACACTTGTTTAATCCAACAATTCCGTTGTAGACAAATATCAAATATTTTTGTGTCTTGTTTTTGGCCAACACGTAGGCTGCTGTCTTAAAAAAAAAAAGTACGACGTTATATTTCGAATATTTATGATGAAGAAATAATACAAAAAAAAAATATATTACTAACAGAATATATAGTGATGTTCGGGAATATTTCATGTCTCAGGTCGGTGCAAACAATATTACCGGCTTACAATGTCATATTGAATATGAAAACGGTTAAAAAATATTTATTCGTAAAACCAGCGGAGGAGGGTGGTATTATTTGTCGTAAAATACGCTTAAATATATTTTAATTTATGCAGATTTCGAATTTATAGTATGAGCCGGAACTATAGTATCAGACCCAATTTAGTTAATTTTTTTGTTTATTCTATAATATAAATCTCATCTGTCATCTTAATGTATGAATATATGTATGTAGGCATAATCACGTTGGCACACTGGTTCTTACAAGATCACCGAAGTTAAGTAACGTTGAACCTGGTTTGTACCAGATGGGTGACCATTTGGGAATTCTAGGCGATGTATGTGCTTTACGCTTATCTCAGCATTGTTTCCAGTCATCCTGTACCTCAACTTGCCATTGGTTTGCAACGACGTTGACTCAAGAGAAGCGTGGTTGAGGATTGCGCAACTCTTGCCACACAAATTCCCCGTGCAGGCAACCTTACAGTGGGTATCCATAGTCTGTCAAGATTGAAGTAAGCAACCAATGCCACCATGTATGTATGTATCTATACATGGGCGGGTCACCGGCGACTAAACTGGTTCCCCTACTAGACTTGTTTGGTGAGGAGGGTGGCTAGTCTCCCTGAAGGATTTAAAACAAGACCTTCCAAAAAGCGAATGAACCCTTTTTCGGGGTCAACACCACCGTGTATGTTTGTGTGTATGTGTGTGTTGAGGTGGAGAGGGCTCCCGTAAGCCGTGGGGAAGGCAACCTTCCTAGCAGAAGCAAATCTCTGATTTAAAAAGCCATAAAGCGGGAGACCAGTAACAACATTAAGCTGGTCTGCAGTTTAACTTGTGGCTGGCTATCTTGCTCTTGCTTGTTGCTTGATATTAACAGTTTTACCGACTTAGCTTTCATACAAAGCTAAGACTCTGTAACATCATCTGTGTATAGATGCTCTCTCAGCCATTTGTCTCTAATAATGGTCCTGCGGCGATGTAAAAGTTGTGACGTGTGGAGGCTTGAAATGCTGGAAGCATGTAATAAACTGCTTGAGCGTGTGAATTCACCGACGGATTAACACTTATCGTTTTGGAGCTCTATTCGTTGATACAAGCGTTAACGTGTATGGAACAAACAGCTTGTAAACAACGTCGCAAACACAACGACAAAGAAAAATCTTATTGTTTTTTTTTTTTTTTACGTTGACACTTATTTCCGGGTACTTTTCCGACTACGGCTATGTCTCATGTACAAAACTCTCGGGCCAGGCATAAATATATATCTCTGTCCTCCTGACCGTGATCCTGATCATCAATCTCCGCAGACGTTCTTCTTTTTTTAATCATTCCCTTGCTTTTTCGTGACGTCACTTCGCACACGGTTCTGCTATTTGCATAGAGTTGCCATACGTGCGTCCCGCTCTGTTACAATAACAATACGTGTAGAAAATATCATTAAAATAATGTAAAATGTTATTTCTACAGTCACCCAAATCCTTAAGTATCTACGTCATCAATATCTTAAGCAATATAACTAGATAGCCGTATATAAAATATGATGCACCTAGTGCACCTGTATTAGAAAAGATGCGCGGTTCATTTAGAACATAATCAAAGAATGAAATTGAAATAATAGTGCGTGCATTTTTAAGGCTTTTTAATTTAAAATGGCCCATCCAAATCCGCATATTAATATATTAATAAAAGTGAAAATAAGTGTGAGGACATTTCTCAACCTATATACTCAACACGTTTTTATCCAGACTTGAAACTTGGTATATAGGTTATTCAGATATGGGTAAAATTTTTAATCGGTTTTCATTCGAAAAAAAGACCGATGAGAGGTTACAATTCCAAATCGTTATTGGAAGCCATTGGATTTTTCTGTTTGTAAACTGTTTCACGGATGCACGTGCATGCGTGAATGTTTAACGTGACAGATTCCTTATTTCAAGGAAAATGACGTTTGAAAACATCTTTTCTGAAGATCATGTAAAGATGGTGTAATTGTTCTCGTACTTGTCTCACGGCTAAGAGATTTTAGTTTCGATTTCAGCTAGAGTAGTTTTTACTTACGAGAAGTGACCTGTTTAGAAAAATGTAATACTAGCAAGCACATATCTCAGTTTCTTTCCGTTTTTTTTTTATTACTCATTTTTTACCTACAGTATTTCTGTTTATAATAAATAAGAATTCTGCATTAATTGAAATATAGTATGTAAGCTTATTTTACGACAGGGCAATGCTGGTCGCCCTGCTAGTTTAAGAATTAAAAAAAAGTAATTTTAAACAGGCGTGTGACGTATCGACCAGCTGATACAAAGACGTTCCGACAGAGCCTCTTACAGCGTAATATTGATGCGTCTAAATATAAAACTCTTTTTTAAAAATAAATCTTAAACGGACGATAAAAGACGAAACGAAAATAAAAGTCGGAAAGAACGGAAACGGATATGAGTTACCGAACTTGCCGGAAATGACTAGACGTATAGCCGATTTCGTCGCATAACTATGCGGACTTTCTGAACGCTGTTTTATTTTTCTTTGTTTTGTTTTTTTTAGTACATAAAGTGAGTGGTATATTGAACATCGGCCATTTTGTTAGTTTTTCAACGGTTATTACCGTGACTTCTGTCTGTCGACGATCGATAGGAAGCTGTGGCTGGCAAAACCGTTGCGTATTAAAGATGGCGCCCAGACTGGTGGTCTCGTTCTGAAACTGTAAGGCGAAGTTGTTGCCCACCCCCCTAAGTGTTGTTTTAATGGAGAAGGAACACCAGGAATAATTTTCCCGTAATGACAGACATACATTTTTTTTAAACTCTACGAGAAAACGGAAATAAGAATTTCCGTATCGTTAACTAATTAGTTATAGACGAAAAAACGAACATGTAATGAAAGTACGAAAAAAAAAATGCTGTGTCCATATGAATTAGCTTATTTAGGTGATTAACGTAAAACGAAAAATACTCTCGGTCCATAAATAACTGGTTATATATATAATATATATATATATATATATATATATATATATATATATATATATATATATATATATATAAAACCCGACAAAATTTTGCAGAAATTGCATGGCATATGTGAATCAGTGCTAAATTAAAAAAAAAACGAAAACAACCAACACAAAAAAAACATTACATATATAATATCTTGTCCGTTATCGGTACGTATTAATGTTTGTATATCAATCTAAAAATTTTAAAACATATGCAAAGTTCGTATTCTTTAAGCAGTATAACCACATCAAAATATCTATTTTTTAAAAAGATTATATTTTAAGCTAAACGACCATTTGAATGTGATAACAAATTACACACGATTTTTAATCGTCTCATCCGTTCATTGGCTCTTGGAAATAAGTCAAAATTAAAAAAAAAAAGAATAAAGACACAATTACATATAAAATACAGTGTACTCCGGATATAAGATATTCTTCGCCGGACTCTACAACTATCTTATATCCGGGTTAAACTGTACATAAACACAGGCTCTTATTTGGGACCAGAGAAAATCTATCTTCTATCCGTTTTATTCATATTCGGGTCTCTAGCATCCGGGTTATACTGTACTTCCTTTTAGCAAAAGGATATAAAGTGCGTTTTGACATGATTTAAAATCGGAAAATTGGAAGGAAAGCTGTAAATATCTTATATGTTTACATAACGCCATTTTGAAAGACTGATTGTTTCTATTTCTTCTGATGAGTTAAGGGTAAAACATGTTGACTCATTGATATATTTATTTAGCGATTGATTTTGTGCTACGAAACAGATACTGTCAAGACTTGTAAATATCAAGTTAATTAAAGGAATAAAGGGTAAGATGGTCAACACCATGAACTTTGGAATATAGACATTTGCCATCCATTCATTATATATATATATATATATATATATATATACAGACACTATATATATACACATATATATATATATATATATATATATATACACACACACACACACACACTTACATACGCGCGTGTGTGCGTGGAACTATACAAAGAGAATTATCGAGAGGAGAGAAAGTAGGAAATTCTTACCAAATTACTATACTATATAAAGTTCGAGCATAGAAATCATGATATTCACGGTTTCAATAATCTATTGAATATCGATACAGATGAAGCTAAAAAAAGGTATAGCATCCGTGACATATTTTAAAGGTTAAAGGTCACTCGAAAAAGAATTCATTTCATAAAATCTGTTGAGAAAAATGACGCAATCTTGCTCATATAGTGCAATGATTCTCCTCTTCGAAAATACCGATATATATATATATATATATATATATATATATATATATATATATATATATATGCTATAGGAATCATTCCAAGTCATCTGGAATACCTCAATGCATCTAATCAAAACAGTCTCACGAAAAGGTTAAATATACTCCCCGAACAAACAATATAATCTCATAACATTTTACGTTTTCTCTCTATTTGTTCCTCATCCTCTCTCTCTCTCTCTTCTTTCCTCTGTATGTCTGTCTCATATATATATATATATATATATATATATATATATATATATATATATATATATCAATTTTTTTGGTGTATTGGTATTCATATTAGAAAACATTTTTATGCATTTAAAAAGAAAATACAACTTTGTTGTATATGGTCTGTGGAATTGCATTTCTCGTCCCAGTTAATAAATCATTTCTCTCTGATCGGTTCATAAGAGAAGATGTTGATTGGCAGAAATCAGAGCCCACAATATTAATACGGGAATCCCTCAAGGGTCCAACCTGGGCGCAAATCTCTTACTGATCTCCGTAAATTATCTTCCAAATCACATAATAAAATCATTCGTAGACATTTATGCTGACAACACTACCATCTATAGCAATACTTCAAAGGCCGTAAATGAACAAGTTCTCTCTTATATTGGGCTGAGGTACAATGGGGGAAAGGGTCGTAGTTACTTTTAATACATCTAAAACCAAGCTTTTGTATTTACATAATCAACGTTCTAATCCTCATTTGGCATCAGTTGGAATAAATGGCTCTCGTCTTGGGGAGGCACTAAGTTTTGACAAGCTTCTGGGCTTGACCTATACTCCCGATCTGAAATGGAACACGTACATCAAATCTGTTGCCAAGGCCGCTGGAAAAATGGTGGGATCTTTCTATCAATCCAGTAGATATCTCACTGCTGATGCAATTCTCTATCTATATAAGAGCCAGGTAACATGTTTGAAACTTTCTACCGCACCATTACTGATGCAATTCTTTATCTGTATAAAAGTCAGGTACGTCCAAAGATTAAGCACTGTTCCGACATGGGGCTGCTTTAAAGACCTTATCCTGCTTTGACAGATTTTAAAAAAAGACGTTGTAGCCTAGCCCTTTGCTCCTCCCTGCAACCTCTTTCTCACAGAAGAGACGTTGCGAGCCTATCTCTGTTTATCGTTAGTTTCATGGCTCTTGCCCGTCTCAGCTCCGATCTATGGCCCCTTCACGTTAAACCTTTACGAAAAACAATCGTCTGGCTGAAACCATTATCAATACTGCCCCCTTCTTTATCCCTGCCTAAACCGCAACGTAGATTCCATGATCAAAGTTCCTTTCTTAGATCTGAATGCCTGTAAACACTCTTCCGTTTTCCTGTTCGCTAGCTGACTACAATTTGTTCGTCTTCATGTCCAACGTAAACAAATTCTTGATGAACCGCCACCTTAAATAATCTAATTTACAAAATTTTCACTATTCACGATTACTATGATATGTTTATCATTATCTACTATGCACTCAATAACCCTTATCCTCGATTGGCCTCCGGGACTTGATAAGTGATGATTCATATTTGAGAAAAGTCTAGCTCATGAGCATATTCTTTTAAACATTCATGTGAATTAAGTTCGTCTTAGATTTTTTTTTCGGTTTTCACATAGGATGATCATATTTAGTTTATTTATTACGTGTAATTATATTCATGCAGATGTGCTACATGGTTTATATAAACATAGTATAGCTGTTGTACATGGTTATATACATGTTATCGTAAAAACAATCTCTCTCTCATATATATATATATATATATATATATATATATATATATATATATATATATATATATGTATTTATATTTAAAAAAAAATGCTTACTAAACTCCTCTCTTTATATTTGGGTTTTAGGCTGTGAATATCGGTACAAATGTGTGAAGATTAAAAAAAAAATAATGGAATTTACCAGGTGAAAGTCGGACGACAGCATTACGAATATTCATGCGTAACGTAATAGCTATTGGTTGATGATTTAATTTCAAGTCTTGCAGCAAAAATGTTTTCATAGATTAGGCATTAACGTCAAATGAAAAAAATATTCGTAAGCGAAACATTTTGGTATCGATTCACGGTGGTAGAGCACGATCCCCTTTTTTTAACATTACTATATATTGGGTCCAGTATAATATAATAATAACTACGAAATCTGCATTAATGAAAATATCATATTTAAGCATATTTAACGATCGAGCCATGCTAGGCGGTCAGAGATATATATATATAATATATATATATATATATAGTAATCCACATACAGTACTGTTTCGTTGTATCACAACAAATTAGTGAGATTAGAATAGCCTAAAACCATCGGTTTGATAGTCGGAATGGATCGCATTTCATATGTCCATTAAATAAAAATTTGCCGATCTCTTTTACATTGCTCGAGCTGCTAGTTTGTTTAATAGCCAAACAACCCAAAGAGGAAGGCTTAACATATTGTCATAAACACAGTATTACACAACTCATAAGTGCGATTAGTATACCACCTTTCCCTAGCTGTGGATTGAACCTACAACCATCGCATTAACAGTCGGCAACTCTAGACAATTGATCGGATCGGAGCTCGTAAACGTCTCATCAAATGCCAATTAAATATACATTCGACCCTCGCATTAACAAAGTTGGTATTTTTTTTTTAAATGAACAAACTGCGTGCAAACACAAAAAAATCAATAGCCATTATATATATATATATATATATATATATATATATATATATATATATATATATATATATATATAGTTTAGTGAGAAGGAAAGACAAATATAGACAAACAAATTTCATTTTCTCATACGTTTATATAAATTGTTTTAGAAAGTGTATACTAACGTGTTAGCAAAAAAAAATAAAGCCTACTACAAACTAAAATTATCGTGTCAGGTTAGTATTTTTGCTGCTGAAAAAATATAAACTTCTAGTTTCATTACACATTTTGAAACGTACATATCACTGTTTTTATATCAAACTTAATTGCGCTCAAATTGTTATTATGTCTCATTTCTTAAAATAATTGTTGTCTATAATTACAAACGCTTCCACGCACGCACGCACACACACACACACACACATTAATATGCTTTCACTAGTTTATGCATTTATATTGAAGGTTACTTTTCCAGCTAAACAACTATTAAAATAAACCTTTTAATAAGTCATGAATGTGGGAGAGCTTTTATGAAGGTAAACTAGTTTGTATATTCATTTATATATATATATATATATATATATATATATATATATATATATATATGAGAGAGAGAGGCCGATGAATATACAGGGTGATTCACGAGAAACCTGTCTTTGAGGAAAACAAACGTCTGTAATATTTCAATAAGACTTTTATAATATGTCTAAAGACTTTCTATCTCACTCCTATCCCTTACTCGAAAATAGCAAGGAGCGTTCTAAAAATACCTGTTCCCTGTGTCTCACCCTGTGCGTGGCTCTGTATATATATATATATATATATATATATATATATATATATATACATATATATATATATATATATATATATATATATATACATCTGTACCCGGCCACGCGTTGCTGTGGCTCAGTTTATTAAAATGGAACACATGTGAAAGTAGAGAAAAGTTTGATTCTTTTTTTCAAGAGAATGTACACATTATTTATTTTTTTAACAGATGTTAAGAAAATAATCAGAAAAATAATTCCATCATTAATTATGCAAAAAAATAAATAAAATGTTGATTTAGTGTTTCAATATGCTTATAAATTACGATAAAACTTGCTGAGTATGCACTGTTTTACGGTTGTTGTAAAAATGGAACGGAAACTTAAATTTCGCTTCATTTTAATTTTTTAATTGCCCCCCCCAAACGAATATAATCAAAACAGTAACATTCAACAATTGTACTTTATGTATATAAAACACAAAATATTTATTCAAAAAACAATTTAAAAAAAAAGTCAGTTTACCTAACTTATTGTATTAATGCTATTTTTTTAAAGCAAGAAAAAAAAAAGGTAAATATCCAGATACGCTACTACGGAACACCGACCACTCTAATTTGTTTTTGTATAGGTAATTGAGGTCGCTGACAACGAATATGATAGTCAAACTTGGGGCAAATTTACAGTTTTCATAGTATTTACCCCTGAACCCACGAACTTCTTTCCACCATTTTGCAGCTTCCGTTTATGCTACACGCATGCACGCTGTAGCATAAACGACGGCTTCACCAAGCAAACTTCGTTAGGGGGAGGGGATTTTTTTTTCCAGAACATAGAATTTTCTAATTTTCAAAAATACATTATAGCGCTTTTTGGGTGGAAAATTTAAAATAAGCTGAAAAAGAAATAAAATAAGAAAAGGAAAGCACACCAAGTTGGAGTAGGGGGGGTTAATTATCTTTTTTTTTTACCTGGAACATCGAATTTTCAAATTTTCCGTAACGCACCGACATTTACCAATTAGAACACCATTTAACATTTTCCGAAGATTTTACTTTGTACATGGGGGGGGGCGGATGTAATGTTGGGGCGCGCATGCGCCCCAACATCACATCCCCCCAAACAAATTAGAGTGGTCGGTGGGGTTTGTATTACTGTACACATAGATTCGAAAAAGTTGTCAAAAAACAAATATATAACAAATAAATGTTATCAAAGGAAAGATAAGCTACTTTTCTACCAAACTGGATATATTTTTCGTGTTTTTATTCAATGTAACATATTGGGTTTGTATTACTGTACACATAGATTCGAAAACGTTGTCAAAAAACAAATATATAACAAAAAAAAGGTCATCAAAAGCAAGGTAAGTTACTTTTCTACCAAAGTGGATATATTTTTCGTGTTTTTATTCAATGTAACATGTTTATTCAGCTCGAAAAGCATACAGTGTTTACCGATGTATTGGAAAATTCAAGATGGAGTCTGATTCTCTCTTTAACACGGTAAGTTTGGGAAAAGGTGTATAAATAAAAACCCAGATAAAATGCTGTTAAAAACTCGCTCAATATCTGTTACCGTGACATAGGTTGACATATATTCGCCGGGTTTTTAATAGTATTTTGTATAGTTTATTATTTATAACACCTTTTCCCAAACTTACCGTGCTAAAGAGAGAATCAGACGCCATCTTGAATTTTCCAAGTCATCGGTAAACACTGTATGTTTTTCGAGCCGAATAAATGTGTTGGGTTTGTATTACTGTACACATAGATTCGAAGAAGTTGTCAAAAACAAATATATAACAAAAGTTATCAAAGGCAAGATAAGTTACTTTTCTACCTAACTGGATATATTTTTCGTGTTTTTATTCAATGTAACATGTTTATTCAGCTCGAAGACCATACAGTGTTTACCGATGTATTGAAACATTCAAGATGGAGTCTGATTCTCTCTTTAACACGGTAAGTTTGGGAAAAGATGTTATAAATAAAAAAACCGGATAAAATACTGTTAAAAACTCGCTCAATACATGTTACTGTGACATAGGTTGACATATATTCGGCGGGTTTTTAATAGTATTTGCTATAGTTTTTTTTTATTTATAACACCTTTTTCCAAACTTACGGTGTTAAAGAGGGTGTGAGACGCCATCTTGAATTTTCGAATACATCGGTAAACACTGTATGTTTTTCGAGCTGAATAAATATGTTACATTGAATAAAAACACGAAAAATATATCCAGTTTGGCAGAAAAGTAACTTATCTTGCCTTTTATAACATTTATTTGTTATATATTTGTTCCCCCCCCAAAAAAAAACAAATTAGAGTGGTCGGTGTTCTGTAGTAGCGTATCTGGATATTTACCAAAAAGAAAAAATATTTATGTTTGGCTATAAATTCCTAAACTCATTTCACCCTTAATAATTAAGGTGACTGAAATAGGAATGTAATTGAATCTTTAATTTCCTGAATAGTATCCGATAATTCATTTTTATTCGAGTTATATCGAATACATTAATACGGACTTTAGGGTCTTTTTTCGTAATGTTACTGTAAAAATTATTTTTTATTGTTACAAATTACAATGCTTTAAAAAAAGCAAAAATAAATTCTTGCGTTTTTTATTTACTACTGAAAACCATAACTTTAGTAAAGGTATTTTTTGTTTAAACAAAATAAAATATTTTCACTAAGAGTTAAGTAAAAATAATTCGTTCATTATATTCTGCGATCATTATTTGAAAAATAGTGCAATTTTCATTAAAATTCGTTAATTTTCTGATTTTTGGTGAATTTTTAAGTAAAGGGAAGAGTCAAAATGTGTATACACTTTGAGCGTCGTCATTCATTTTGAGACCACGTGTGGTTAATTTAAATATCCAGGTTGGCAGAAAAGTAACTTATCTTGCCTTTGATAACATTTATTTGTTATATATTTGTTTTTTGACAAATTTTTCGAATCAATGTGTACATCAATACAAACCCAAACTTCGGAGGTTGGAATGCCCCCCCACACCTAAAATGTACTTGGAAAAATCGATTTTATAGTGAGATTTTAGAATGGTTAGTCGAAAAAAAGGTGAAAAAACAAAACAAATAATCAATAAAAAATTGTTACCAAAGGCAATAAATGCTACTTTTTTTTTACTTACATTGAATATTTTCTTGCACTTTTCTTTATTTTTTAATAATATAATGCGGGTGTGTGGGTGCCAAATACCTCCAGATTTTCTAGAATTTCCCGCTAGATTGTAACCGAAATCTCCAGATATAGCAGGAAAACCGCTAAATTGTAACACTGGTCACGTGACAGGAAGCGGTAATAAATAATTGTCCCTAAATAAAAAAATGGCCTCTCCGTACAAAGAACCCCACTTATTTATCATAGAAAAATTAAGTAAAATGTTATAATTAAAAAGAAATATGTAAAAACACACATGGATATAGTACACATATTATACCAAAACGTGGAAGCCATCCGTCCAGTGGTTTTTTAGACAATTAATTCCGAACGAACCAACATTTACATTTATATATATATAGATTAGTCTTGGAAGTTTTAAGTAGCAATAATGTGCTGAAATGTTTAGCATAACCAGTATACGACTGATTTTACTAACATTGCCTTTTATCATAATTTTTAATCGAGTTTTTTATCACTCGTAAATGTATATTTTAATGTACTTTTCATTTACTCTTTTATCATTCGTAACTATATATTTCACTTCTATTTTTAATATTTTATCTCCACCTGATGATGATTCAAGAAAGAATCGAAAGTACTCGTGTGAACCATGGAACATTTGTAAATACCTTCCATCTTGAAGTTAAAAAAAATCTTACGAAAGATCGAAAAAATGAAAAAAAAAAGAATCATTAAGCAAGGTATCTCTGTTGTTTTTAATAATGTTTTCCTAAATGAAGGAATGCTGCCTAAATACACTATATATATATATATATATATATATATATATATATATATATATATATTAGTCTTGGAAGTTTTTAAGCTTTAAAACTATACAAAAAAATTATTTGTTAGAAAACCATTTAGTCAGTAAGTCATTCAATCACCTACAGTCACTGCATAAACTTGCTCTCTCGAATTCACTATAGTACCAGTAATAAGTTATTTTTAAGGGATCATCAGTTGTTTACCATGAAACACTGTCCCCCTATAGTGTATTCTAGCTCCCTAGCAGTGTTTATCAAACACCACCTCTCTAAATCTTAGGAAAAACATGTTACAAATATTAGATCTATTCTTAATTACTTTATCTAACCTATTAGTGTTATAAAAATTAATTTCTTACCTCTGTGTGTATATATATATATATATATATATATATATATATATATATATATTATATTATATCAGGTCATGTCATATGCTACTAGTACAATGTAACTCAGTACTACCTTCCTCATGGACGAGTCACCGGCGACTAAACTGGTTCCCCCACCAGACTTGTTTGGTGAGGAGGGCGGCT
>NC_136522.1:55430204-55432704 GCF_053919585.1 Euprymna scolopes | reverse complement strand
ATAATTAATAAAACCTGAAGCAAAAAAATAAAAGTTTAATAAAAAAAATAAAGCAAAACTAATATTGAAATTGATTAGTAATTGTGTCAACAAATTCACCGTTCTCACACTACTATTTTGTATCTAAAAATGTAAACAAAAAATAAAAAAGAAGGAAGAAAAGAATAGGGACGTATACAGAGTAGTGGTAATAGTCTTGACTTTACTACAATTGTTATGCTTGTCAGCGGGTTAAAGTTGTTTAGTTGTAAAAAATACCCACAGTATTGTTGTAATAAAGAATAGTTGCACCCCCGACTCTTCCCATGTTAAATAATAATTTCGAAATAATAACGTTAATATTTCAGTGCGTAGGTCAAAATCTGCAAAAGAAGCGATTTTTGTTTATTTGTTTACGTTGTTATGGGTTAATGTTTATGCGCGCATGTGCAACCGGATGTCGTAAGCCGGAAAGTGGGTTAGATCACTCATGAAATGGTCATTTGAGTTTTATAATTATATAGATTGCACCCAATATATGCTTTCTAAAGCAATAGAATAAAAGTTGTTTTAGATCGTTTAGAATCAAGGGAAACCAAAACGTAATGCATCATAGTTCCAATCATGAAACTATGTCTAGATGTTTAGCAAATACTAAAGTGTATTTGTACGTAATATTGGTGGACTGTGCTGGGGAATGTGAATTTTATCCAATAGAAGCTAGTTTCAATGATATCAATGCGTCTGAGAGAGAAAATGTAAGCAAAAGAGATCGGAGGTACCATAATGTTTTATAATTATATAGAGGTAATGTTTAACGATAGTATTTTCTCTCATTTTCTTATAATCAAGGCTTTCAGACTTGCTAAAATGCAAATTAAGTTGAAGGATTTTTGTAACACAGGAATGTATAAGACGATTTATTTTAATTTTGAGTTGAAAGTAAATGAGCCATATTCTTTTATTTGGGGGGGTAGCACGTAATCCAATATAAACGAATGACTTTTCTTTTTTTTTCTATGATATTCAAAAGATAAAATGTTTATATTTGCTCGTAATACTTATGAAGTGACTTATCACATTGAGCAAAAAAGAAAAAAGAAAAGAAAAATGTAGAAGGCAGGGAGGCTCGAACCCGTACTGCAAATGAGGAACAGAAAATGAAAAATATAACATGACATCTTTGTCGTTGTGTCCATCACAAAAGCGGAAGTTACGTAGGTTTAAATTAAGGCTAGTCCATCGAAAAGAAGGGAATAACTTTCAAATACATTGCGCATGGTGAAGTGACTTTTTAATTGATCTAAAAAGCTAAGTTTTCAAGAGTGGTTTACAAAAAAACATGTTTTTATGTGTAGGGAAACGTGCGACTTACCTAATTAGCACGTGTGCATAATTCAATGGGTCGGTCGTGGAATGAAATGAATGAAGAAGAAAGAAACAAAAATGGTTGCCGTATCTCTTTATATGCCTGCAATGTGACCACCTGATATGCAAATGGGATGCTCCTAGTTGAAGATAAAGAGGGTTGATTTTTTTAGAGGGTTGTTCATTTTGGCGTTGGATTTCAAAGAAATAAGTTGAATTAGCAGAAGTACGTTGGGAGTTGAGAGAAGGTGCGTTACGTGTACAGAAATTGGAAGTTTGGACAAAAGTGTTAACCTCACCCAGGAAATTATTGGTGTGACAGGGGAAGAAATAAAGCTCAAGTTATTGAATTGTATTATGTTTTTGTTCTTTTTTACAGAGTAGTCAATTATAGAACATGTTTGGTTTAACATGTGCTTCTGCAGTTTAATTAACTATTTTTTGTGAGTAAGGCACTGAATAGAATACGCTGACCAAGTGGTTTGCCTCCAGTAGATTCGAGTACTGCCAAAATTATGCCTAAATAATCCCATAACTCAGTGTTTACCCTTGAAGCAGAAACTGGCAAATAAAGCTTGATTGAATCATAGGCTTGACAAAATTACAAAAATTTAAATATATTTGAAAAAAAAAAAGTAATGATTAAAAAATTACAATATTCAGGAATCAGTAAATTCTGTTTATGTTTTAAATCTTTGATACTTTTTGTAACTTTAATGATATCTATTCGTTAGAAGGTAATATGATACTCCATAATGTTGACAGAATATATAAGCATCCCATTTACCAAAAAGTAGAATGATAATCATAAATCGCACATATTTACGTGAATTAAGAAAAATATATTATTTATCAATATAAGACCAAGTGTCTAAGGTAGCGGTTCCAATATAGAGTGAATAAAAACTGTTCCAAAACACTTTTAGACAGTCGGATTATCCGAGAAAATATATAAGAAGTAAAGAACAAACATACAAATATATAATTTCTGGAAACTTCTTATAATACGATTGTGGTAGACATTATCATTTTTTTTTGTTATTTTCCTAATATGTCTTAATGCAGATGGAAAACGACTTTACTTTATTATAGATATATAACAAAATAAAAACAAAACAGGTCGAGCGTTCTATGAACGAATCCAAATGCATTA
>NC_136522.1:55365204-55427704 GCF_053919585.1 Euprymna scolopes | reverse complement strand
AGTCATCTGAGATGGCATAGACGACGAGATTAGGCGAACTCAATTTGACGGCGATGCTCTGGACGATGCGACAATCATCATGTGTGTATAGCCTGAAAAATATTAATTTCAGCAAAGACAAACACGTCGGGATAGAAAAAGCCGTACACAATTAAGAGGAGCAAATAAAGAATCAGTTAAGAGATAAAGAGCAAATTTGCATATGCATTTATTGCAAATTTATTGGTGTAAGGGCTAACAAGGCGAAAATAAAGGGGGCAAACATCTTTATTTATGACATGCTATTCTGAAGCCATATGCTTCTCATCAGATGTAGAGATACATATATTTTCTACTTTCTGATGTAAAGAATTCGACTTTGAAATTACATGGCCCAAAGAGGTGTTCTATTATTTTCCCTTCGCTTTACATTTATCGAAATGGTATTGCAATGTTATTCTTGATCTGGGTTTTTTTCATGTGACGCGCTTGGTGGATGAATTACATAAGCGCAAAAGTAAGAATTTTTGGTTTTTGTCGCAAAACGCGTAAAAGATTAAAGAGAATCTAATCAGAAAAAAATCCCTTCTGATTTAAAGGTATTTATGTAAAAATAAGTGTTTGGATATTTGATATGCGTCTGTTTAAATTTAGATACTTAGACATAAGTATTTAATTGTCTACTTAACCCTTTAACGTAAATATATCTCTAAAGACATATTTAATAAAATACCGGGTGTTGAAAACTCTAGCCTCGGCTAAACAATCACGGTTTCGTCATGTAGCAGTCGTCTTATACAACCGATTTATGATAAATTTATTAAAATTTGCTCCAATTTTGTTCCTCGGCTTATCTAAGTTCGCCTTACCCGCCGAAATACTCTTTGTTTGTATAAAAAAAACGAACAAACAAGCAGGGCGAGTGTTTATTTAAATGAGCATTTGTTGGGGTAATTTACGAGTATCGCCCCCATGGGCGGATAGGTACGACTACTGAACATCAACGGATGGCTTTAGGTTAAATATTCAGCCAAAATAGTACTATTTGTGGACGGTTATATTATTGTTGTGGTTGCAAGGTTGAACAATAATTAGTAAGGAAATACAATGAAGACGCAAACAACAAGATAACGCAATAATAAGTGTATTAAAGAAAAGGTATATTTAAAATATGTACAAATGACGGTGTCGAGTCAGAGAGTCTTGGTGGGAGGACATGTACGCTCTTCGGCGTCACTTCTGGTGGCATTTGAGTAAGACACACCAAGGCCAACCTAGGCTTGCCATTTATAGTGTTATGTTATTCGCATATGCAAATAAGTGGTTGCCACCACAACACCCCCTCCCAAGATTTGAATTCACACAGATTTCAATATCTTTTTCTTTTTGGGTTTACCATTAATGGTTCATTCACTTTTCTTTTCCTACCTGATCTTCGGGGTTCAGGTGCGTTTTGAGGCGGTTCCAAATTAAAAGATTCGTATATGATATCTATGGTGTCCTCCTCTTCGACTGTTGCCGTATCATCATCATCTTGGATATGACGTTTTTTTTATCTGATTTATATGCCTTTTATGTATATTATGTGGACCTTTAATCATGTATGTACAATCACCAATGCGTTTATCCACTAATCCACATTCCCAGTAAGATGTGTTATTTCTGTAGCACTTACAATATACTCGATCTCCCGAGTTATATTTCTTTCTTCTCGTGTGTGTAGTGTTTCGGATAATGGCCTGCCTTGGCAATAGTTTGTCAAACGCTGATTTTACCTTTCTGGCAAACATTAGATCAGCTGGTGATATGTTTGATGGTGTACTAGGATGTGGTGTAATCCTATATACTTGCAAGAATTGTTGCAAAGCTTTTTCTGTTGGTGTTCCAATGGATTTCTTTAACGCTCCTTTTAGCGTGTCCACGAACCTTTCCGCGAGGCCGTTCGACCTTGGATGATACGGCGGAGTCGTGATGTGCTTCACTCGGAACGTGTCGCAAAATTCCTTAAACTCTGCGGATGTGAACTGCGTTCCGTTGTCAGTGACCAGTGTGTCTGGTACACCGAATCTTGCAAACAACTCGTGTAGGAACCCTATTGAGTTGTTCGTTGTTGGATTCCTGCAACGCATTACCTCCGGCCATTTTGTGAAACTATCCACTACAATTAAATAATAGTTTTCAACTACTGGACCAGCGAAGTCCATGTGGATTCTCGACCATGGTTGGTCGGTTTTCGGCCAAGGTTTGTGTACTATAGGTGGAGATTTTGCCGCTAACTGGAATCCTTTACATTTAGCAATTGTTGTCGCTATGTCAGTGTCCATGTTACGCCAGTACACGTAGCTTCTCATTAACGACTTCATTCGATTTATCCCCGGATGTCCTGTGTAGAGATCTCTTAACATCCTATTCTGCAATGTTTTAGATATTACCACTCTCTCGCTGTACAGTAACACATCGTCACATATCAAGAAAACTTTCTGCACCTCTGTGTCCGTTATAATTTTCTCTTTTGTGTCCTTTATATATTCGTCTTTCTCGGCTTCCCTTTTAATGTCCGACAAAGTTACGGGTTGTTCCTTAATGATGTTTGCTACCATATTTATTACTTCAACATTTGTCCGAATTGCTGCAATGACTGATTCTTCCAGATTGTGTTTCTGTGGTATCAGTCTTGACAGTCTATCCGCATGGCAAATCTTTTTTGATGCTAGATGTTGTAGCTGGAAAACGTAATTAAGTAGTATTGTACCCCAGCACAGCAATCTATTTGCGGTGTATACCGGCAATCCTTTTTTTTATCCATAGATCGTGACTAACGGTTTATGGTCGGTTTCAAGTATGAATTGTCTACCATATAAATATCGGTGAAATTTAGTCACGGCAAAGATTATGCTCAACGCTTCTTTTTCGATTTGTGAATATGCCCTTTCGGCTGGTATCAGCGTGCTCGAAGCTTGCGCTATTGGTTTTCTAGACCCATCCGGCATAATATGTTGAATGCATGCTCCTAAGCCGTAGGAGCTAGCGTCACTAGCGACGACTATTTTTAAGTCTGTGTCAAAGTGCGTTAAGAATAATTCGGATGTAAGTGCGCTCTTTATTTTGTCAAAAGCGGTTTGCCATTCTTGCGTCCAGTTCCACGGTGTATCCTTTTTAAGCAGATTATTTAAGGGGGCTCGCAAGTTATGCATTCCTTCAATAAAAGATTGGTAATAATTTGCGAGTCCTAAGAAACTCTGCAAGGTTGTTACATTATCGGGTGCTGGCATATTTTTTATTGCCGCAGATCTGTCCGGGTCTGGACGTCGTCCATGTTTGTTTATTATGTGTCCAAGATACTTAATCTCGCTCATACAAAAGTCACATTTACTTTCTTTTACTTTAAAGCCGAATTCTTGTATTCGAGTAAATACTTGTTTCAAATGTTCCTTATGTTCTTCTAGGGATTTGCTCCTGACAACAATGTCGTCCAGGTATGCACATGCGCACTCAATACACCTTAGCATGGTGTCCATCGCTTGCTGAAAGATGGCAGGCGCTACTTTGATGCCAAAAGGCAATCGGTTGTATTTGTATAATCCCTTATGCGTATTGATGCATAGTATTTTTGAGCAATTCTCCTCGACCGGTATTTGCAAATACGCCTCGCTCAAGTCTATCTTGGAGAAGATATTACCCCCATTCAACTTCGTGAATATTTCCTCTGGGCTTGGTAGGGGGTAATGGTGATCTTTTAATAGGGAGTTGACCCCGGTCGAAAAGTCTGCGCACACTCCAACTTCGTCATTCTTTTTCTTTACGTATACGGTGGGGGCTGCCCACTCGCTGTGTTCTATTTTTGATAGAATTCCCGTCTGTTCCAATCTATTTAATTCTTTATCAATCTTTTCCAACCCAGCGAACGGAACATTTCGCTTTTTTCTTAAAATTGTGCTGGCGTTTTCTTTAAGTTCAAACGAGGCCTAGAATTTATTGCAGCGACCTAAGTTAGTCGTGAATGCCTCAGGAAATAATTCTTTTAAATCGTCTTTTATATTTACTGTTGTTGGAGAAGAACATTCTAATTTTTTACAGAATGTATTGATTGGCTTATCCCATAGTCCGAATTTCTCAATTAAATGTATTCCAAACATATTTTCACTATTTTTTAGTACGAATATTTTTAATTTCTTCGAAATCCCTTTCTATTTTATCGGGAGGACAACTTCTCCTTCAAATTTTATACCACCACCAGTTACCGTCCGGGCTGCTTTACTAGTTTTCATCACGGCTGGTTTTCTCAACTTTTTCCACGTATTCAGGTTTATTATAGAAACATCGGAACCGGAGTCGAGTTGTAACTTTATTGATGTTTTAAATATTTCCACTTTTACGTATTTTCGCCGATCTTTGTCTAATTTTGTATTTGATTTTGTTTGCTGTACTCTCTTTCTGGTGTAATCTTTATATCTGCAGCAATCGCTTTTGTGTCCCACCTTCTTACAAATGTAGCATTTTTCTTCTTATAAGGACAATCTGATTCCCAATGCTTTTCTGCACATCTCTTACAGTTATATCTAGGAAGAGGCTTGTTATATTCTGTACTATATTTATGGTTATTATCTTTGGAATATCCCGTTCCATTGCTTTTCTTTGTAAAGTTCTTGGTTGGTGCGTATGGTTTTCCGACTTTTCTTATATATATGCCACTCCGGATTCTTCTATATTTTTAAATCCTTTTTTAGTGTAATGGCCCTTTCACAGTCCTCTTCTAGTTTCTGGAGGGTTAAATCTTGCTCAGATTCCAGCTTAGCCAACACTCGTCTGCGTATTTCTGCATTTTTCGTGGAAACTAATCCTTGAGCGAAGATTAGACATTTAACTCTTCTACCGTTAGTTCTGCAAGCTTAAAATTATCGCAGTTTTTATTGACAACTGATGCGTATGTCAAATAATCTTGGTTGTCCATCTTTCTTAGATTCATGCACAGCCATCTTTTATGAAAAAGAGATATATTTGGATTAAATAATTCTTTTAGTAATTTTACAGCTTCCATGAACTCTAATTCCGCAGTTTTTTTTAGGTAATATGTAATCTACGAATTTGCTGTGTTCTGATGTACCCAATTTTCTGAGTAAGAGGCTCACTTTCTGACTATTAGGCCAATTTTTACAGTCCAGTTGAAAAACATCCTCGTATCTTGTGTAGTATGCTTCAAAATTCTTCTCTTCCTCAGGCACATTATGAAATGTGTCCATGCTATTAAAAATAGTTGTATGGGAGAAATTAACACTATCGACATTTTCTCGATTACTCTTTAGTAGTTCCAGTGTTTTAGCAAAACGTTCCTCTTGTCTTTCTTCATATTCCCATTGTAGTTTCTTATGCCTTTCTTCCTGTTCTAATTGCAGTTTTTTTCTGCTTTAATTGCGCCATTTTCTGCTTTTCTTCTTGTTCCTGCTGCCATTTCAATAATATGTCCTCTCTCATTTCCTCGCGGTCAGCCTGTGCCTGTATTTGTGTTTGCAAAAACTCGTTTTGTGTAGCTTGTCTGCGTTCATCCCGCTCAGCCTGTGCTTGTAAAAATTGCATGAACATTTTTGATAAGTCTTCCATGTTTTTTTGTTGTTTTTTTTTAGTGTGTAGTTAACAAAAATATTGTACCATGTACCATATACACCGGTTTGGGTTACAACAAAAAAGCAAATTGCTGTAAGCTCCTGTTTTCAATAATAATATCGCTGCTTGCAATAATATATTCTTTTTGCGAGTCACGCTACAAAAAAAATAAAACAGGTTTATCTGGAATCACGAAATGGAATTGACTTTCCGTTTTTAGGCACTTACTAATAAGTAACTCTTTCCACAAAAAAGTATTTTATTTTTTTTTTTAATCGAGTCATAATTGAGTAAATGTATGCAGTACATTTAGTTCTTTGAGTGTTTTTCTCTAGTATTTTAGTAATTAAAATACCTCTTAACTTGAGATTACCTTTTTTTCCGTGACGTTTTACTGTATTATCCGTTATTCAGTGACAACTTCAAGAAAAAAATCCTTTCCGTGAATTTTAGTTTTAGCTGTGGTATCTCCTTTTAGTACCGGCGTCAACCAAAACATTAATTATAAATTCCTTTAGTTGTTGTTTTGTTTACGGAGAACAGTAATTAGAATCCACTGGTAAACTTTTTTCGTAGGTTTCTTCCTTGCTTTTCGTAATACGAGTCTGACCTGTCGTTTTTTCGACAGAACAAAGTTCGCTTTTCGTTTGCAAGTTGGTCCTTTAGTAAGATTTGTCGTGTAGCGACAAACAAAAATTCACTTTTACATTCGTTTGCAAGTCGGATTCCCAGAAAACGGCGAAAATTGTCGCTTTTGCCACGTTAGAGTTTCTTTTCTTTTCACTTGAGTTGAAACTTCTCTTTAGCGTAAAATCCGTTTGCTCGTCAACACTTTGAATTCCTTAAAAAAAATGGTCAACCTTTGCGTTGTACTTTTTTTTTTAAATAGTTCTTCGTCAAACTGTTATATTTGACGCTTCATATCTCGTCGCCAACTGTTGTGGTTGCAAGGTTGAACAATAATTAGTAAGGAAATACAATGAAGACGCAAACAACAAGATAACGCAATAATAAGTGTATTAAAGAAAAGGTATATTTACAATATGTACAAATGACGGTCGAGTCAGAGAGTCTTGGTGGGAGGACATGTACGCTCTTCGGCGTCACTTCTGGTGGCATTTGAGTAAGACACACCAAGGCCAACCTAGGCTTGCCATTTATAGTGTTATGTTATTCGCATATGCAAATAAGTGGTTGCCACCACAACAATTATATATATATGTGTGTGTGTGTATGTTTAATTTTCGGATGTAAGCACACTATAAGATATATTCAGCTTCTTTTCGAATTTTCGAATGTTTTAATCGTGTTCAAGCGCATTTTATTTCCTTTTGGTAGATTTATTGTTGTAATTTTTTTCTGATGAGTAAAGGGCAATACAGATTCACTGATTAATATAATGATTAAGTGGTTGGTATTGTGCTATGGAACATATACTGTCAAGAACCTTTTAGCGTAAGCTCACTTAAAGGAGTAAATTGTAAGATGGTCAACATCATGAAATTTAAAATATAGACTTTTTTTAGTTACACTGAACGTCTTAAATAAGGATTGGTATATATAAAAAGGAAGTATAAGTGAATAAAGAGTATTTCCACACATACAAACACACACATAGATATTATTTTAACCTCTTTCTTTTGTTTATTTTGTTGTTTTTTTTGTTTTTTGCTTAAAGCATTACAAATTGTTTCAATCGACAGGACAATAATATTATTCTGCCGATTTCTTCAGATAATTCAAGTCAACATAAACTATTCTTTAAAATTACAAATAAGCATCCCGGGCCAAGATTTGCAGTGTTGGATAGAGAGGGGAGGGGGAGGAGTTAGAGGGAAGAAAAGAATAGAGAGGGAGAGGGATGGGAGGAAGTAATGATTGTATATAGCTAGGAATTATAATTAAAGATTAAGCACGAGAAAGAACGATATTAAATTAACATTAATAGAAAAGAAGAGAGGAGCTCCTTTGGTAAGAGAGGAAAAAAAAGAAAAGGGAATATCACAGGTTAGAAAGAGAATCTGAAAGAGAAAAATAACGGAAAGTAATGTGTCAGATGAGTATCAATCGGGGACAACAGTAAAATAAATTCCTCGTGCTAATGCAGTCACACATAGGTTAGACAATCCATTGTGACCAAACACTGCGGTGGTCGTAGAGAGAGCAAACATACGTCCAGTTTAAGAAGGTGGATTGATACGTCCAATAGATTTAAGATAAGATCTTTCATATAAATGAAAAAGTAATAATAATAAATTTATAGTCAGTAAATAATTAGTAAAAGTTTATAGGGTAGATAATTATTATATTTACTATTATTACTGATGGAATAAGATGAATCACTATTATAAAAATTATTAGTAATATCAGGCCAAGATATGGAGAAGTTCCGTCTTATTAGACTGCTGTATCGTAAGGTGTATTCTCCATCTCATAATCATTCTCTTTCTTTCCACTATACTTTAATAAATATAAGCGGCTGCGCCGCGTCGGCACACACAACGCCGAGTCTAAAAAAAAAATCGAGTACACTCAACATGAAGTACACTCAACATCGTCTACCATCAACGCTTGCCCCTTGAACTCGGAGTATAGGAAATTCCCATATGCACAAAACAAAATCACTGAAAAAACAAAAATGCCCTAACTAAAGGGTAAGGATAACGAGTAAACGATGGATAAAATGATGGTTAAAATTATAACGAACTTGCCAGGATTCGAACCTGGAATTTTTTGATCTGTAATCAGACGGGTTCCTCATTGCGCCACGAGTCCTGTCCGTATGCCGAAAGATGTTACCGCGAATTTATAGAGACAGTGCTAAATTTCGTTAACGTGGGCAGATTACTTTTTCGACAATTGCACGAAACAGTCACAAAACCCTTAGTCTAGCCTTTGTGTGACCTGGCATTGTTCGTTACGAACCATATATAGATAAGGTCAATCTAGTGACTCGCACCTTTAAGGGAAGAACATAATTTTTTAATTTGGTGCATCCGTTCGAAAGTGTTATATATATATATATATATCAACATTTAGAATTTTATTAATAGTATAGAAGATAAAACGATATTTTGTATTCTGATTATCTAACGGATCTTTCCTTTCAAAACACCTTATTGTGTTGAAGTAAATTTAATAATGAAAACGGATTATTTTCTTTGGTTATCCTGTCTTTATTTTAGTCTATCTTATAAATTCTCAATTTTCACTTTGAAAAGTTGGCGACCATCTCCGTTGGCTTATGTGAGATTTTATTGATTTCTATCTGAACGCAATATAGATTTTTCCCCTTTTCTATGTACATGTAAATTTTTCTTGTAAATCTCCATGATGTCCAATAACAAAAATTAATTACGGGAAAATTCAGTTAAGCGTGTCTTCTACATCTGCACTTTCCTGTCCGAGTCCGGAATACTATTACAAATGCACTAACTCTGACTGCGAGTTTAGTTCATTTGGATATTGTTTTGTGCCTTATTCTTGCTCATAGTTTGTCGCTTCGACAAGTTCAGTGCTGAAATACTTCATATCGAAATCGTATCAATAAATATTTGGCACTTATACACAACTGCAAAGAAACACTTTTTTGTTTTCATTTTAGAGATTCGGAGAGTGAACAGCAAGGGCAGACAACTATCATTCATTCATTAGAAACAATAAAAATGTTGCTTTCTTACGAAAATTGATTTTTTATAAAAAATAATATTCTTCTCAAAATTTACACGGATTTCAAACACTAATGTTTAAAAAAATATTTAGGAATGTTAAGTCATGCATTTTAATTTTTTTTTACATCCATTCATTACAAACACTAAATTTTAAAGATTGTTTATATTTTATTTGTAACGAAAATTTAAGAAATTTGGGTATTGTTACAAATATATATATATATATATATATATATATATATATATATATATATATTGTTTTTATTTGTTTTTGTTAGCGATACTTTCTTGAATGAATTCAAGTATTTATACGAAAGTGCATTTTTACCTAAATGCTTGTTGGGAATAATTTTCCCATTGACCAATCTGGTACCCCCTTTTTAATGGGGAGCGACATACATATTATTTTCAAAATATAATTATCCACTGACACGTGTTTCGTCGTCCACGACTCATCAGCCACTCTGATGAGTTATGGACGACAAAACACGTGTCAGTGGATAATTATATTTTAAAAATAATATATATATATATATATATATATATATATATATATATATATATATATATATTAAAAAACTCTATTTAATGTTATAACTTTCTTAAATTTATTTTACTTTAATAAATGTGTAAGAAAATCTTTATAAAAAAATAAATATTCCAAAATTTGACTTTCTGCCTCTGCTGAGAACTGTCGAAATCCCTAATAATCCTATTCTCAAACTAATGTTGTTTAATTTTTCAGAGTGTTTGGTACGAGCAAGTAGAGAGTTATATGAGTTTGATTACATGTTATGTTAGTTCCGTGTGCGCAAGGAAAATGTTAGCAATGCGTGTTAAAGTGTCAATACTTTGTAAACTTTTCGGTGCAAAATTGTTAGTTTTCCAGTATTTAATGTTTTAACTTTAAGCGATTATTAAGACTTCAACGACGTTTTCATAATTTATTTTTGCTTATGCATGTATGCTTACATATTGAATGATTCAAACTATGTCGACAATATTTATGAAACATTAGGATAATATTTAGGTAAGCTGGTGCTAAATTTCTGTTTTTGATCGATTAGTGTTTGCATTTGTTTTTAGCACCATTACATCCTGTACAGCATCTTTTTTACAGCATCTGTTAATTTGTCGGGTGAAATTATGCAATAGCTTCAAAACAATGTACCCTCCTCACATTTGGAATGTGTTTCTTAATAATCACATGATAAATTAATTACGTTTCAGGAAATGCACAAGTTAAAAAAATAATAATGAACGTCTAAAGAAAAAAATTAGGATTATATGAATTAAAAAAAAACAAGTGAACATTATCCATCTGCATATATCTTTTTGGAAACAGTGAGCAAAGATACGCGAGCGAGCAGTCGGGCAAAACCGTTCTTATCATAGAAAGATGGATGTATTTATACTACGCCTGGTTATACCGTTAAAATACTTTTTCAAATGTGTGTTAAACTTAATAGCAAATAAAGGGGGGAACAGATTATCATTTGTTTTCAATGGTTAAACTTTGCATTTATTCGTCGTTAAAAATAGCAAACTAGCTCTTCATACACAAACACAACCAAAAATATGTTTTCACTAAAGCAAAGAAAAAATTATATGAAAAACGAAGAAAAAAAGCAGATGCTCCCTAAAAACAAATAAAACTAAAACAGTTAATAGACGCCATAATGTATTGTTTTGAATTGTTCGTTTAGATTAAGGGAATTCCGGGATAAGAGAATTAGCTGGCAACCAATCAGAATAAGCGGATTTTCCCGAGGCTGACTTTATTATAATTTTATTCTAATAGGGGAAAGTTAATGAAATATCTGTGTTTGTATGAATCAGTTAAATGCAGTATAAGCCTAAAATTAGTGGGTAGTATAGAATTTCTTCCTCTGTTGATTGGTGGTGGTGAGGGGGAAAATAGCAACTTCTTTCCTCTAAAGATGTCGGGATTGTGATGGTGTTGCTCCTAGGATGCAATGTAAAATTTTATTATACGACTTAATGGCTACAATTGGGATCGAAAGTTACATAAGCTAGTAGCTGAAAACATAGATGGAATGAATTTGCGTTTGGCATCTGCTTTTGAAAACCTACAATACTTTTGCCAAGGGGGAAATTTATGCAGTCATTTTATTATTTTGGAAATGAAAATAGATAAGTATTAAGTATGTTGAATGTTTTGTAAATTTGATTTTATCTTTAAAATAAGAAGATACACTCTAAAAGAAAATAAGAGTACACTCTTTTTTTAAGATAAAATAAAAATAGAAATTAATTAATGAGTTTTTTTTTTTAATTCTGTGTCACTGCTACTAAAGACTCAAAGTTAAATGTTGCATAAATGTTTGACAGTAGAAAAAAATTTAGGAAAAAAAAATGACTTTTTTGTTTTCAGTTGAGAGATGTTGAGAATGCACAACATAGAGAACTTTATTCAAATAATACAAAAAATAAGTTTTGGAAAAAGTGTTCTAAAAAGTGACAGTCATTCCAATAAGGCATCTTCAAAACTATCTAAAAATGTTAAGTCATACATTTTTACAACTTCTATTCATTCTTACATCTATTACAAACAATACAATATTTTGTAAAAAAAAATCGAAAATATGGAGAGAAAAAGTGTTTTCTAAAAATTGACAAACATTTTTATAAAGCATCTTCAAAAATAACTATAAATATTGAAATCATATGTTGTGACAAATTCATTCATGTATACATCCACTACACACATTAATTTTTTTAGTTTGAGACAAAAATCGAAAATTTTGCAAAAAAAATGTTCTAAAATTCCCATATAAGTACATCCAAGGATCGAGTACTGCTGCCACATCTGAGCAGGAGCTGCTAAAAACAGCCTATCATGCCTTGACAGAGTACAAAATAGACTTCGTGGCTTAGTGAGGGATGCCCTTTTCTCTTCCCTGCAACCTCTTTCCCACAGGAGAGACGTTGCGAGCCTGTCTTTGTTTTATCGTTACTACTATGACAGGCGCTCATCTAAGCTCCAATCTCTGGTCCCCCCCTCGTCAATCTTTCACGATAAACACTCGTCCATCTGAAACCACTGTAAAAAATGTTCCCCACCCCTTATCTGTGCCAAAATCAAAACGTAGATTCCATGAACAAAACTTCTTTCTTAGAAGTGCACGCATGCGGAACTCTGTTCCGGTTGCCTGTTTCCCACCTGACTACAACCTGGATGTATTCAAGTTCAATGTAAACAAATTTCTGATGAACCGCCCAGTAAAGTAAGACACTTTATCAAATCTCCAATACTAACGTACTATACACGCAATAACCCTTATCCCCGAGTGGCTTCCGGGCCTTGATATGTGACGAATACCTTGTAAAAAAATAGTACATGTTCAAAAATAAAAATTTTAGCATTTTGACAACATTTCATCATTCATTCATTAATACATCCATTACAAATGATAAGATTTTGACTTCGAAAATTATTTTTTTTAATTAACAATGTTCTCAAATTCATGCGTAATTTAATATTAAATATTCGAAGACACCCATTTTAGCAGCATTCATTTATTCATTAATTTATTCTTTCATCAATTATAAACAATAACATCTGGACTGGGTGCGAAAATGCCCCTTTTTTTAAATAATGTTCTCAAATTTGTAAGTACACAAAATGAAATATACAAACATATAAATATTAAAAACCATTTTGGCAACTTTGATTTATGTATTTATTCTTACACACTTACAAACAATAACATTTTAACTTTGTTCGTAAAATCGAAAATTTTTGAAAAAAATAGTTTTCTCAGAATTTACACGTATTTCAATAATGAATGTTGAAAAATACGTAGAAAATATTAGAGTTTAATTTTATTTTTATTTGATTAGTTACGAGGATTTCAGTCGCATTTTTTATTAATTAACTTTGTCTCGTGATTTTCTCAAATTAATTTATATTCATTAAATGTTAAACGAAATTCCTTTTGTCTGTTGATGCTCTTGACTCTTGCAATCGAGAAACGGAACACCAAAAAAAGTGGTTCTTTCGCAGTAGTTTACGTGTGAGAAAATGTTTCTTTATGAATCCGTTAACGGTTATTCATATGAATAGATTGAGGTAAATATTATTAACCTAAATAGGAAAATATTACAAATCTGAAATATTAATTACAAATGATTATATTTTTTTAAATAGCTTGACGCCTGGCGTGGTTCTATCGTACAGTACGCTTAAACATGATATTTTCATTTATGCAGATTGTGTAGATATTATTCTAGAATCATTCATGTATTGATAATTATATATTATGAAAAAGAATTTGCTCAGTTGTCTACTTCGCAACAAAAATAACAAAATAAATGTATACGTAGTTCAAACAATTATTTTCGTGTTTGTTCATGATATCACGTAAGCTGATATTTGAGCTAGACATGGAAAAGTCTCTTTGGATTTTTTTTTTGTTTGTTTTAAAAAATGCAAACGACAAAATGATTTGCTTCGATTTTAAATGGTACATTTCTCAATTATCAATTATCGTAAATTGAATTCATTAACAGGAAAAATGAAAATGAAAAGATGAGGTACCCACAGGCTTGAACAAGAGGTCATTCAATCTGAATTTGAATGCTCTACCACTGAGCTATATCTCCAAATGTCAATACTTCTGTTTTTGTAGAAGAAATGATTTGCTAAGGTATTTTTTCATCCCCCTTTGCCGGTGTAATGTAAAATCCATCGATGGATATCTCCGTTCAGACTCGAAAGACAAACGGTACTCCCTTAGAGGCAGCTGCGCGTGTAATCGTGAGGCAAAGCGTGCGCAATCTCCAACCACACCTCTCCTGAATCAGCACTTTTTGACTCCAACGGCGAGGAGAAATCCAGGACACTTGGAAGCAATGCCGAGATAAGCGGAGAACACATACGGCAAATCCCAAATGGTCACCCATTTTGTACTGACCAGGTTCAATGTAGCTTAACGAAAAATATTCTCCCGTAAAAATTCTTCTTTTTTCTTTATTTATGAGAAAGAAATACTAATTTAAGATCAGATTTTTACGATTTTCGATACATATCTGACAAATATCTGTACAAAACATGCGAATACTTCCAAACAAAGAAGGTGGGCTCTCTCTACCATGCTAGAAAATTACTCACGCCTGAAAGTATCCTGTGCCTCTATAAGACCACGATTGCCTGTATGGATTACTGTTGTCACATTTGAGCTGGCGCATCTGCTGCTTGTCTCTTACTCATGGGCAGGGTTCAAAAGAGAGTCGCCAACCTATTAGGTCCAGAACTCTATCTAGGCTTCAGCCTCTGTCCCATCGACGAAATGTTGCATCCCTCTGCCTGTTCTACAAATACTTTAGTGGTGAATGCTCTGAAGAACTGCAAGCACTTGTACCTCCTCGCCGTGACCACCTCCTACAAATCCGACAAGCAACTAAGTCTCACCCCTTTACAGTAGAGACCCTTAGGTATAAAAATGCTTTTTATTCCAATTGTTTCTTCCCCACAACTGCAAGTCTTTGGAACTCCTTTCCGGTATTCTGCTTTCCCAACTGCACTGATATGCAGAAGTTCAAGTGTAATGTGAACAAACTTCTTGCTACTCATCTCTCTTCATAATGCACCCCCTCGCAAATTATGTCCCTGACTGTAGCCCACCTACTTCAAAGTGACACTGTACCTTGTTTGGGGTGAAAAATGAATTTTATAAAAACATAAATTACCTTTGTGTCAAATTTGCAAAAGATAGGTTCAGCCACTTCCGAACCTATTAGTAGATAGCTCTCACACACACAGACAAACATAAAGTTACTTTTATATAACAGTAGAGATGAGACAAGTGTAGAACAGAAAACAAAGGAGAAATCAATTAATGTTTTGTTTTGTTTTGTTTTTTGTTTTTTTTACTTTTTTAGGTCTAAGTGCAACAGTGGCATAAATGTTCGACCAAAGATAAATGTCAGAAGGACTCTAGTATGATAAGTTATCCTGACATCTGGATAAACATTACTTATTTAAAAAGCGAAATAAACAAATATCGTATATTTCGGCGTATAAGACAACCGTCGGAAAAGACGAGGTAGAAAATTGGATATTTATCATATATCAGTTGTATAAGACGACTGCTAAATAAGGAAACCATATTTGTTTAGCCTACGCTAGAGATTGCAACACCCGGCATCTTATGAAATATTGGTTTTTAAAGATGATTTTTTTTATAATTTTAAGGGCCGTTTATACGCCGAAATTTCATATACATATTTGTATTATTTGCATTCTCCGGACTACTGTTCTCATCTTGAATGACATTTTCGTAGCGTTTATGTCGGTGGAACATCCGACGTTCTACAGATTATCTACAGGGTGGTCAAAAAGTCAGGTAACATTTTAAAGAAAAACGATATTAGCAATACACGTATATTTAAGTACCATACATTGAAATATAAAATGAAACAAACATGAAATATGTTTATTTTGTTAATTGTCGTCCATTTATCTCTATCAATCGCTGGAAGCGATTAACCACTGATTGTGTAACACGTGTAATCATGTCAGCTGATATCCGCGCAATCTCCTCTTCAATAAATAACTTTAAAGACGCTATTGTATCAGGATTCTTGCCATAAACGCTATCCTTTACATAGCTCCAAAGCCAGAAATCAGGAGGGGTAAGATCCGGAGATCTGGCTGGCCATTCAACTGGGCCACGGCGACCAATCCATCGTTGTTTTTTCTACCTTTAACATGTTACCTGACTTTTTGACCATCCTGTAGTCGAATCGGGAATGTTTATGCCGAACTCTGCAATAGTGCAAGGACCCGTGTCGCAGTCGTTTGAGTAGTTTGAAACAAATCAATTGTAAAAGTGATGTACTCCTAAAGTTTTTGTGTACGGCTCTGAAATACTATTGCGAATCGCTAAGGACTTCTATCCAGTAATTGCTGACGAAACGAGAACATGGTTACTCCATGAAGTAGATAATTTGTTCCGTTCGAAATTTCATCTACTTTCTTTAGTTTGACTGAAACATTTCCGAGTTCGACAAAATACAACTAAGAGAGGTTGAATGTTACATCGACGAAAACGTGCTAAAAATTACACAAAAATAGGAACAACTGTCCTAAGAATCCAAATTATATAAATAAAGAATTTTTACTTGAAAAAAAAAAAAACAGAAAAATATTATTTGCAACTTATAAACGAATATGTTTAAGTCAGCTAAATGCAGACCGTTGGTAAAAAAATCCATACATGGACAGTTTATTTTAATACACGTTTGTATGGAATTTGTGTATACTTTTAGTCACATATACAGAATAATAGAAATTTACATTTGTTGTAGAAAACGAGTATGTGTTACGAATATTTAATAGGGTGTGATACAGTATTGAAGCTCAGTCGAGCACCTAAAAAATAAGTAACTCCAGAGGAGAAATACACTTAATTATGAACAGGGAATAAGCGCGAAAAATGCTGATCAATTACATTTCGAAAATGGTTTGTATCTTACCCAAACAAAAAAGATACTCTTAGTGCCCCTCCCCAAATGTGAAACCATATTCTATCTGATGGCGTATTTTGGCTCTTGTACAGTTAGATATTTCTTTGGTATTGAGATTCCTTTCTGAAGCGGTAGAATACTCCCATCATTTTCCAGTGATTTTTTGACACTTGCTCTATTATATGACCACCATTTAAGGTCAAGGATAAAGATCAGTCCTAGAAGTCTGTTCGTTGCACTCTCTAGATTAGAACCTTTCATCTCAATTGGGAACACGCGCATGCAATAGAAATGTAGACGTTAAGTAATAGATACAACGAAGAAATTTTCTGTCGAACTCGGATATGTGCGAATTACTCAGGACTTCTACCCAGTCATGGCTGACAATACTAAAACATGCTACATCCGTGGATTAAATAAATAGATCCGTTAAGATTTTCGTGCAGATTCTCGTATTACAGAGAAAATTTCCAGCATAAAACGAGAGAAACCTGAAGAAGGTGGGAGGCTACACCGAGCAAAACGCTGTAAAAATATCAATCAAGTTGAGAACAGTAGTTCAGAAGAAGCAAACACTGCAAAATTAGAAATTAATTCGTCCTAACCACGTTGTGTGTCTGGGGTTTCTTTCTGACCTTTTCGCTTATAAGTAATCAATCAATACCACTCATTGTGCGGCAGGCACAGCGCATAGAAACTACCACATCATTTTCTTTAAATATAATTATTACTTTGAATCTGAGCTCGTCTATAGAACTGCCAGCAATCCTTGCCAAATTATATTATAGCAGACCGAAGAGAGCCATATATTCATTACATCATGTCCAAATTAGAACAGTGGATCTGTTCCCATAAGTGTTGGCAAATAATAAAGGATATCTTGAACAGATGCGATTCCTCTATAACAACTATCATCAACAGCCTTGATGTGACTTCTACAGCATCTGAAAAATCCAAACTCTTTGCTAAGAAGTTTTAAGCAAATTCATACCTATATGATCAGATTCATCTATCTCCCGAATTTTCGGTTTAACTCTATCCTTGGTTAGGCCCCAGCTTGCGGGCTTTGGGGAATGTGGAGCCACCCTTTAATTACCATTGATCCCAGGTCCGGAGTTGTAGTACCTGTTAGAGTCCAAACTAGAAACCGACTTGAAAAAAAATATATATTCTATTAAAAGACAGTTCTTCAAAATTCTTGGATTTGGCATTAAATAACCTGAAAAGAGTTTATATGCCATAAAACGAAAACAACCAACCAACGCCCAGAATTTTCTCTGAACACGGGAAATTATATAAGCGACACCCACATATCTGTTCATGATGTTACGACACCTATCAAGAACCTTGATACCAGAAAAGCAATTAGTCCTGACATTATATGTTATAATACCTAAAAAGCTGCAACCGGAACTCGCACCTAATCTGGCAAAGCTGTACAATCGATGCCTAAAGGAGAAATACATCCAAATACTTTGAAAATCCTCAGTAGTTTGTCCATTATTAAAATTTACTGGAGATTTCTCTTCTAAATCTCAGTACAGACCAATCAATCGTCTATGTGTCATGAGTAAGTTCGCTTAAATCAATTTAACTAGATAAATGTTTAACCCCCCCCCAAAAAAAAATAATGAATAAAAATAAAAAAACACGTACTCAGTGACAACCATCATGGTATCTATCCGACGAGATCAATATCTGATCAACTGACTGTAATTTTATATATGATCAGTAAATCTATCGGCGAGGCTTACCTCTCCAAAGAAGATACTCTTGATATATCGAAGGTTTTCACAAAATTTCCAGTTATTAAATATCTAAAAAATGTTTTCGCAACTAGCCAATCTTTTTTCTCTAATAGGTTTATAAAGTAATTGTCGATGGGTTTAAGTCAAAAACTCTATTTCTCAACTCTTGCGTGTTCCAACAATCCATTCTCATCCTAATTCCCTCCGTTATCTTGGTCAATGATCTTCAAACTCGCATTCGAAGTCATTTGTTGACGCTACTAACATCTATGACAGAACTTAAACACTTAACAACGACCAGGATATCTCTGAGTCTCTCGTACGACGTTGATTAGGTAATGTAACGGGTAAAAAATACATCGCTGTTTTATTGAAATGCATCCAAAAACAAACTTCTATCCATTTACTTTAAACGCTCCAGCCACCACTTGGCTACAATTTATATTAATATTAAAAAATCTCAGAACAGCTCTGTGCTTTCACCAGATTCTAGATAAGACATTTACTCTAGACTTCAAATGGAAGACTTACATCAAATCTGTTGCTAATATCGCTGGAAGAACCGTTGCTTCATTCGACCGCTGCATAATTCTCTACCTGTATAAGGCGCAATTGTCTACTTATATAAAACTGAAACATTCTCATTAAATTAAATTACGCAGATTGATATAAAAAGTTCGTTTTAAAATTTGTTGCATATTTCCATTCTGTGGAAACCAGGTACGTCGCAGGCCTCCGCGTTTTATTATATCATGTCTGTTCAAACTGAAACATACTTATCAAATTATTCTTATGCGCATGTATATCAAAAACCTTTGTAAATTATTTTAAAACTATTTTTAGGTTACCAGGCGCGTATGTAGACCCCACAATCTGCATATAAAATGATTTTCCCTCATCATAATGTAGCAGTTGAAAGCAATCTTATTGAATAAGGTGCTCTGAATGTGATCCTTTTCCCGCGGTATCAATTGTGTACTTGGATGAGAACGACTCCACACTGACTGTACTGCAATTTCGAAACGTATACGGATGTAGATAAATAATTATATATATATATATATATATATATATATATATATATATATAAGGAGATTAGAACAATAGTCTAAAGTGCAGAGTGTATTTTAATGTAATAGTGAAATTACTAGTTTAATTAAAATACAGGAAAGAAAAAGTGCTCGTTGTAATTTAGATATATAATAAGCTCGATAGGTAAATATCCTAGAGCTAATTTAATATTTAGTAATGTGATTGATAATTTAAAATTTAAAAATCAAATTATAATTAAATTAAAAATCCGTTTCATAAGAAGGAACAACAACAAAATCAATTATTTGTACGATTGTTTCTTATGAAACGGATTTTTAATTTAATTATAATTTGATTTTTAAATTTTAAATTATCAATCACATTACTAAATATATATATATATATATATATATATATATATATATATATATATATATATACACATATGTATTAATTTAATTGGAATTCATTATTGAGATGAGTATTATTTATATTATTTTATTTATTGCGGACTATTATTCTCATCTTTATTAGTTGTTGGTTCACGACGTTTCAGCCAACTATTCCTCCGGCCTTCGTCGGTTGATAGAGACGTTGAATCTCTACGATTCCTGATGAGCATTGTCTGAAGATAGCGGTTTCAATCCTACCGAAAGCCGGCCAGAGGCTTACTTTGACAAAACGTGGTCAGACGACAACAATTACGGATGGCAGTTTGGAGATTCGAAGTTCCTATCTGTCGCGGTTACCACTTGACGAAGGCCAGAGGAATAGTTGTCCGAAACGTCGTGAAACAACAACTAATAAAGATAAGAATAATAGTCCGCAATAAATAAATTAATATATAGTTTAGGGTTGGGTCAATTAATCGGAATCGAGAATCGGAAAAATCGGAACTTTTTGGGTATCGGAATCGGAAGAATGTGTGTATATTTTCCGATGCCAAAAACGATTCCTTTAATTATCTTTTTTTTTAATTTGATTTTTAGTTTAAGAAATATCTTCGACTGGTTGTTGTAATAACACAATAGTTAATATTTATTGATTTAAACTCCCAGTAGAAGTAAAATCTATAGATGACCTCCGAGAAGTGTATTTTTACGTTTGAGAAAATATACGCTGTGGTTTTGTGGTAATCGGGGAAATATAACAATTTTATAATAAAATATTTAAAGATTTAGGAAGAATCGGAATCGGTAATTTAGTACAGAAGCAGTAATTGTATCGGAATCGGGAAAATATTGGAATCGTCCTATCACTAATATATATATATATATATATATATATATATATATATATATATATATATATATATATGAGACAGACAGACGCAAAGAGAGAAAGAGAAACAAATTAAAAGGGAGAGGCGGATAATAAAATTGTCTATTCAAATAAAACAGTAACAGCAAAAACAGCTAGTTCATGGTATATGACGCGAGGTTGTTCTGACCAATAAAAATCCCTTCTAATTATAAATGTATAAGCTGTCTCCAGTAAGAAAATTATCGTCAGGTTGAGGTGACTTTATGGTGCTTGTTAGTGTCTGATGATAGGCCGTATTATAGCAAACCATAAATACATCGATAGTGACAGAAACAATTGCTTAATAATATATGGTTAATATATATATAGGTACTTTCTTGAATGGACATAATTCCCAGTGGAGAATAAAGAAGTAAAAACTATATATTGAGTTTGAACAGAGATGGTATAATAAAATATTGGGGGTTCTGGATATGACCTTAAACTATATCCAATGGTGAGGCCCCAGCTTGCGAGCTCTTGGGAGTGTGGAGCCACACTTTAATTGCCATTACTCCCAGGTCCACTCTGACCCGCAGTGGTAGTACCTGTTAGGGTCCCTACTATGGGTTAAATAGAAACTGACTTGCAAAAAACAAATATATTCTATTAACAATTTTTCAAAATCACCGGATTCGGCATTAAATAACCTGAAAAGGGTTGATATGCCATAAAAGAATCAATCAACCAAAATATTGGGGTCTGCGTTCGCGCCTGACCTCTATAGAATGGCTCCTGGATATGACCTTAAACTATATCCATTGGTGAGGCTCTAGCTTGTGGGCTTTGGGGAGTGTGGAGCCACCCTTTAATTGCCATTGCTCCCAGGTCCACTCTGACCCGGAGTGGTAGTACCTGTTAGGGTCCCAACTATGGGTTAAATAGAAACCGAATTGAAAACAACAAATATGTTCTATTAATTTTTTTTCTTCTTCAAAATCTTTGGATTTGGCATTAAATAACCTGAAAAGGGTTGATATGCCGTAAAACAAAAACAACCAACCAACCAATCTATAGAATGGAATTATACCACAAAGTTTTTTTTTTTTAATATAGTTCTACTTCAGAAATTTGTAATGAGCGTGTTTAAATTTGCACAGGTGTGGTATAATGCAAGTATGGAGTCTGCCTTGCTGTGTAGAATAGATTTTTTTTCAACCAACATTTAGATTTAGTCTTGGACTACGGCAGTATTTTTACACACATTGCCTACGATGGGTGTGCCTTTTTTGACATCACATAAAATCACGTCTTGGTTCTTTGAAAAGGAATTCTATTATCAAAAAAAAAACAATACAAATAAAATCAAACATGGGGTTCCTGCATGGGCTTCATCCATTGATGCAGTTAGGGCAAAGAAGACTTCCATAATCCTGAAATACCATTTTTGCAGTTGTTTGTAATAGAAAACTTGGTGTTACAAAAATTAACAAGCGTAGCCTAAGGGTTAAGAAAAAAAAAATTGTTTGTGAGTAACATCGAAACAAATTTAGATGGCTGAAATTGTGTGACCAATATTTAAATAATTTATGAATAAAAAAAAATAGAAGGGGTAAACCTATTTGATATATATGTTCTGTCTGTCTTTAAGTAACAAATTTTTTTTGCATTAAATATCAAAGTTACTTAAAGTCATTTAGTTTAACTTTTATTGTCATGAATTAATTAAATATTCGTCATATCCTAATTCAGTCGTCTCATTTGCTTTTGACAGCATTTCCCCACAAAAACGCATCTTACTTTAACTACATTTTAACAAAAAGATAAAAAAGAAATACTATCTATATGTCGCATCATTTTATAATTTTTAAATAAATAAAACAGTTAAATAACAAGGTAGATCAAATAGGCCAAAATAAAACACCAGACATGCGTTATGACGATGGTTTTCTTTCTGTGTGTCTGTCTCTCTCTCTCATATATATATATATATATATATATATATATATATATATATATATATATATATATATTTGTGATGGGACGATTGCAATATTTTCCCGATTCCGATACAATTACCGCTTCTGTACTAAATTTCCGATCCCGATACAATAAACGATTCCGATTCTTCCTAAATCTTTAAATATTTAATTATAAAATTGATATATTTACCCGATCACCATAAAACCACAGCGTATATTTTCTCAAACGTAAAAATACACTTGTCGGAGGTTATCTATAGATTTTACATCGGCGGGACTCGGCGTTGTTCAGGTGTGTAGAGGTGCATGGGGAATATCCGATGGAGAGGGGTGTTAAAAAAAGTGGCGAAGGTGGCTGGGCGTGGGAAGGTTGTGTGAAACAAAAACTACAGTGAGCAGCCCAGAGGGAGATGTTGGAGGATGTCCAAGCACCAGCAGGCAGCCCGGGTAGAAGAAGTTCATAACAAGATAGTGGTATTAGCCACGAGCGGGGTCAAGACAACAGTAGACAGTTTTGGGTGGAGAGAGACGCTAAGAAAAAATAGTAGTACGTAGGCTCGAACCCGTAATGTGAAGGAAGGAAAAAAAAATGTAACGTCTTAGTCGATGCGTCCATGGCGCAAGCGGAAGCGGAGAGCGTTGAAAGTAAACGTAGTAAATCGGAAGTAGACGATGATATTGTTTTTCATCGCGGGGCATAAAATTACAATGCCTAATAAAAAGCTCTTGAAGTTGCTGATAGATCACTACAGGATCTGCGTAATTGCAACTGCTTGATGGGAATTGTGACTGAAGTGCTTTCGCATGATTTTAGGCAATTGTTGACAGTTATTCCCATGGAAACTCAGGCAAATGATTTGAAAACAAGTTTGAAAATCTTCTGTACTGTGGAAACATACCAAACATTTAAAAGTTTCTGCAAATATGAGGACAGATTTACATGGTGATTAAGCGTCTTGGCAATTTGCTTATACTTTTTTAAAACTTTTTAAGTATATATATATATATGTATATGTGTGTACGTATTTATGTATGTACATGTGGGGTAGAGAGGGCTCCCGTAAGCCGTGGTGAAGGTAACCTTTCTAAGAGAAGCAAATCTCTAATTTAAAAAAAAACATGAAGCGGAAGACCAGTACCCGCATTAAGCTGGTATGCAGTTTAATTTGTTGCTGGCTATCTTGCTCTTGCTTGTTGCTGGATCTCAACATTTTGAACCGAGAGAGAGACTTAGCTGTCATACAAAGCTAAGACTCTGTAACATCATCTGCGTATAGATACTCCCTCAGACATTTTTTAAGGAATAGAGATAGGAAGAGAGATAGAGAGAGGGGAAGAGGTGAGTTATAGACACGTTGGCCGGAAGTAAAAGATCAGCTGATTTGATTGCGTGTGAGTCATATGATCAGGTTAGCTGAATCGTTGAGATTTGATTTGGACACAGAAGACAACGGACGGCTTCCCGTTGTCTCCTCCTCTTCACTGGGGGGGGTACGAACGCTTACGTGTGTAGAAGAAGAACACACACACAGGCGGATTTCACTTCCACCTTCTGCAGGACATCTGGAGAAAGTGAAATAAACTATAGAACTAATTCCTTGTCTTGGAGTGATTGAATCTTCATCAAAAAACAGGTATCAAGTCTTCCTCCAGGAGAAGAAATTCCAGATGGTCCAACATCGAAGAAGCAGAGGTAGGTTCTGAAAATACATGTCACTCACACACGATTCCCTTTATGATACAACAATGATATATAATATAACACGTCATCTCTTCTAATCCATTATTAGAGATGACGCAACAAACACACTCGACCCTTTATTATAGAGCAACAACGTAACATTTGGACTGGACTCATGGATTTTAAATGTCTGAGGGAGTGGCACTCGTCTGACAAGACGTTGCAATCATCATGTATATGTGTACGTATGTATGTATGTGTGTACGTATTTATGCATGGGTGTATCCGTATGTATGTATGTGTATGGGTGTGTGCATATATATGTATATATATATATGTGTGTGTACATATATATGTGTGTGTATCTGTGTATGTGTGTGTACATATATATGTATGTGTATCTGTGTATGTATGTGTGTACATATATATGTATGTGTATATGTATGTGTGTACATATATATGTATGTGTATATGTATGTGTGTACATATATATGTGTGTGTATCTGTGTATGTATGTGTGTACATATATATGTATGTGTATCTGTGTATGTATGTGTATATGTATGTATATATGTATGTGTGTGTGTCTCTCTCTCTATATATAATGTGTTCGTATATATATATAGGTGTGTGTGTATATATGTATGTGCGTGTGTATGTGTGTATATATATATATATATATATATATATATATATATATATGTGTGTGTGTGTGGGTGTATCAACTACTGCCCTAAGAGGTAAATAACAAGTCTATATTTAATCTTATAAGTTAGGCATTGGTAAAATGGTAAAAAATAGTCGATATATGCCTTACTCACAATTCTACAGCTAATTAATAAATCAATAGTGAAATGATTGATATTATTATTTATTTATTTATTTATTTAGACTCTAAGAATTCCACTTCTACACTTAATCAGTTAACGGTCTGAATACATGTATACTTTTAATTAGAATAAATGTTCCTTACTTCCGTAAAAAAGCCATGAATTAGAAACTCTACGTTTACGATCAACACCAACGTTTGACTCTCATGATATAATACTGCAAATTAAGCTTGTAGTATAAACAGAGCTAAATGTAATCTACTTAGAAATATATTCATGAAGACAGCACATTTAAGACGTTCTTAGACGTGAGAAGCTACACATGGTGCGACCTAGGATACAATAAAATAACTACATTTTTTTTAATATCTGAAGCTGCATAAACAGTGCTCCTCTTTTTGCCGTTCTAATCAATTCCCTGCCAATTATCTTGTCCAATTCACAGTCTTCCTTTTTCTTCTCTTTCCCACATGCGTCTATTGGAACAGTTTGTAATAAATTCCCTTATGAGCTAAGTGGTTTCGGGGCAGCTCAAAAGTGGTTTGCAGATTATTTACGATGGTACATGCAAGCTAGTGCGGCCACAGTTACCGTCAATTAGAATACATAACTACTATATATCAGAAATATATAAATAATATTCTTCCCTTTATCTTGTAAATGTCGGTCATTTGCTGCGAGGACTACAGAATAAAAGAAGAGCAGCTAAACTACGACGCTGCTTCCAATAATCTTAATCTCCATATTCTACTCCTGCAAAAAGGTTTCATGAAAACGACGATTCCCTTCAAGGTGATTTACCTTTTACCACAGATCTCAGTTGAAACCTGAGACCAGACAAGACGAATTGTCTTTATTTAAGCAATATTAATTACGAGATTACCGGATTTCTGAATATCATTTGAAGCACTTATCATTGTTGATATTCCTTACGTTCTAGTATTTTCGATAGAATTCTGGCAATAGTTCTTGTGCTAACAAAAAATCAAGAAATAAATGAAATTCAATGCAATATTGTTGGAATTCTTAGTTTTCACTTCAAGCAAATGGTACAACGGAAGTTGATATTGTCCAACACAAGCACATAAGTGAAAGTACAAGCGTAACCTCTCTCTCTCTAATATATATATATATATATATATATATATATATATATATATATATATATATATGGCAGCCGAGTTTTTAATTACTTCAATTTTTTTATGCAAAACTTATCTTTCTTTTAATAATATTATTGGAATTCTCTCCCCTTTTCCTTGTACCTATTTTTAAATTATCCTGGAGTTCTGGCTTTTGGATTATTTTGGACCACCTTCCGCGATTCCCTTCCGCTATTTACGCGATTCCCTTGGAATTTACTTGTGCGAATGGAAATTGAACTAACTTTCTTGAATTTGCATTTATGCATTTTACCGTCATTGGATACTTTTGTAAGAAAAATCCGATCCTGTATTTTTCTAAATCACATTCTTCTTCATCCTATGTCCTCTGCTTCACTTCTTATGATTTTTTTTTGTTTTGACTTGTAGTTTCATCAAATACTTTTGTAAGCAAAAAAAGATCCTGTATTTTTCTAAATCACATCCTCTGATGAGAAGAAAATATTCTGTCGGCACTCAGCGGATTAAGGACTATCAACTTATTTAGTGTATATATATATAAAGTTTATGCGTACAATAAGTTACTTAATAGTGTTATATATTCTTATCATCGAGTTCTCACTCGGGTTATCATCCTGGGGCGCCATTTTGAATTCATTGAGGGGGACCAAATTGAGCTTTCGTTACATTTGAATATGTTATATAGAGTTCTTCATTTAGGGGCACATTTTACGTTTTCTATATAACATAAGAAAGATTCCGTGTGATTGTCTCTAATATAAATGGTTGTGTGTTTGATTATCATAAAGGGAATCGTGTGTGTGACATGTAATTTCTGAACCTACCTCTGTTTCTTTTCGCTGTTGAACCATCTGGCAATTTCTCATCCTGGACGGAGACTTGATACCTGTTTGACGAAGATTTATCACTCCAAGACGATGAAATGGTTTTATAGTTTTTTATTTCACTTTCCCCAGAGGTTCTGCAGAAGTGGAAGTGAAATCGCTTGTGTGGGCTCTTCTTCACACACGTCAGCGTTAGTCTCCCCCTCCCCAGTTAAGAGGAGGGAGACCACGGAAAACGTCCGTCTTCTTCAAAGCTCAAATCAAATCTCACAGATCTAGCCAACCACGTCACACATACGTAATTTGGTCAGCTGACCTTTGGTTCTGGTAAACGTGTCTACCTCCACGTTTACTCACCTCTCTCTCTCTCTCCCTCCCTCTCTCTCTCCCTCTCTCCCTCTCCATTCTCTTATAGAGACACAGAGAGAGAAAACAGAAAGAGTAAGAAAGCCAGAGAGGGGGGGGAGAGATGCTCGTTAACAATAGATAATAGTTTGGATTAATCACATTTTGCTTTCGAATTATTCAAGTACCTGTCTGAAACTTGAATATTCTTTTTTGTAGATAGCAATCTACTTATATGGTTAATTTTGTGATTCTCTCTCTCACACTCTCTGTGCCTGTTCCTCTACATATATGTGCCTGTTTCTGTGTGCACATGTTTGTGTGTATATATGCATATATCGATGTATACATATAACTATACAAACATATGGATGTTAAATTTATATACATCGGGAAGGACTTTCCCATACAGAATTTGTATGGACACTAGATGACGTTGAATAGTTCTGTCATTTGCTATATTTCCACTACTATTCTTATTTTTGATGGTCTTTCTCACAAGATGTCTATATATGTAATACCAAGCATGTTTAACGTAATTATTGCCGAACTTGGTAAACTTTATTGAGAAATCGCGACTCTGACATTTCGAAACGAACATTTTATTTGACCAACGGAATTATATTGTTATCTTCCAACTGTTATTATATTTTTCTCTTAATGTTTCGTTGTCTGTTTTATTATTTAAGGCTTGCTGTGTGTCTTTATTCCTCTTTGAATGTTCTATTCTTTTCATCTTTTTCTTTAATTTAATGTATTAATCAGGGTTCGCATTTGCTATATCGTTTGTCATTTTTTATTGTTTTTCGTTGCTAGGTTCGAATATAATTTGGCTTTCACAGTTTTTTATGCGCATGTTTAAAATTATTTCTGTTCAGGATTAATTTACATTATATATATATATATATATATATATATATATATATTCTTTCTGTAAATAGAGTCACATCTTGCTAAGATGGGCAGACCGTTTCAATAATAGTAGATATCATCACGCAAGAAAAATTAAAATGTAAAACATAAAAACATCCAATACCTTTTCACATTTTGAGGAGAGAAAAAGTGTAACAACTGACAAGGAACAAAAATGAAGGTTAGTATTTTTTTTGCCTATTGCCAGTCTGGAACCTTTTTTTTAATATTTACACCTTCATTTTTCTTGGCTGATGATATCTAATATGTTTAAAACGGTCTGCACATTGTAGCAAGTTAGGACTTTATTTATATAAATAAAAGAAAAAAAAATATGTAAATGGCTATCTTTGATTGAGCACTAAACGAGCGTTGTTTAAATTAAATTATTTTCAATTTTTGGAGATCTTCCTTCCCGAAAGATATATATATATATATATATATATATATATATATATATATATATATATATATATAATAAATTTATGCATGTTTAGATAAAAATGGAGCAAACTAAGTTATTTGTTTATTTATATCCCCCTTTTTAATGCAAGGCCTTGGTGTGCACATTTTCTTTACAAAATAAAATACCAGAACAATATTTGAAGAAATATTTGTTGCGTTTGTGATTTGAAACTGGTGCCTTTGTTATATTGCCGGACGAGAAATATAATCTTGACACATCACAGACACAAATATGTTTGTAAATATTTTATTGGTATTTTATGTACCATTTAAGTATTCACTCCGAGAAATTACTGAAATAAAGTCGAAACGGTGATAAATATTCAATTTGTTTGTCCCAATTTTCCATTTCTTTATACCGTCTGAATATTATTTCTCTAATTTTGATCACATACGCACATATAAACATACACACACACGCACACCAATATATATATATATATATATATATGTATATATATGTGTGTGTATATATATATATATATATATATATATATATATTTCATTAAGTAGAATAGACGTTTTTTCTCAATTCTATTTTCGATCCTTTCCAACTTACAAATAACAATCTTTACCCCTGGTTTAAACTGGCTAATGCAATTACCATGTTTATAATAAGTCCGAGTACTTTCAACTCCTCCAATATTCATCGTGAGGGATTAATTAATCTAACTGTTTTTGAACCATTTCTAAATTGTTTTTTATTGGTTAAATTGTTTTGTTTTTTTCCTTTTTTTTCCATTTGTTAATTTATCCCTGACATCTATATATATATATATATATATATATATATATATATATATATATATATTATAAGGAGATTAGAACAATAGTCTAAAGAGCTGAGTGTATTTTAATGTAACAGTGAAATTACTAGTTTAATTAAAATACAGGAAATAGAAAGTGCTCGTTGTAATTTAGATATATAATAAGCTCGAATGTTAAATGTCCTAGAGCTAATTCAATATTAAGTAATGTGATTGATAATTTAAAATTTAAAAATCAAATTATAATTAAATTAGAAATCCGTTTCATAAGAAGGAACAATACGATTGATTTTGTTATTGTTCCTTCTTATGAAACGGATTTTTAATTTAATTATAATTTGATTTTTAAATTTTAAATTATCAATCACATTACTTAATATATATATATATATATATATATATATATATATATACACGCTAAATGAATAATCAAAAAAGTATGTATATATATATATGCTAAATGAATAATCAAAAAAGTATATATATATTCAACAAGCTTTATACTGATTTATATGTCATATTGTATATTTTGCACATATTTTTAATGTTCAATCTTATCTTCAATAACTAAATACATACACAATTAACACCTTATGTATTCTGATATTTTTACAGGCGAGGGGTCTATGTGGACTGGTTGGTGGACATATGATGGCATCTCAGGTAAGGTTTTATAATTGAATATATTCACGTTTTAATTCATTTTTACAGAGACTAGTCATGAAATCTATAGCATACAGAGCAAAAATTGCTGTATTGACATCTACGTCTTAAACTATTGATTATATTTTAAAAAAATCATAAGAACTAATGTATTTTTAATTTTATTTATAATATTAATTGCTGATATATGCAGTTTATTGTTCAGCAAACGGTACATAACATTGGAATTATTTTAGATTATTAAACTTTGTTTTTACTAATAGTGCTAGTCGACATAATGTATGAGCGAGGTTCATATAAAAATTGTAGATTGGCATATTGACTTGAATGCATTTGGTGTTTTAGTGACTATAAAAGTCTTATAGTGATGAATAGAGACATCTTAAAATCAATCGCGTTGACGATAAAGTGATGGTTTACTGTTATCAGCTCCCTGAGAAAATACCCGTTAGTCTTGCTGATAGTTTATGTGGAGTGTCGTTGTTTAAGTAGAAATTTATTATCGATACTAATAGTTATATTAAAAGAATAGACTACGCTCTCTAACTTTCAGTAATGTAGCTTGATGGATGAAATATTTGTTTCATGATAATTTTGTTTGCACAAAGAATGTTAGAACATAAGCTATATACGTGACGGATGTAGATCATCCGATTTATGTCTTGGTCACGTTGAGTTGATGACATAATACATTTTAGATTTACATGTAGGGATGTAGTTTCGTAAGTCTGTAACAAGAGTTTACAATGCGAGGTCGAAAAAGACCGTGACCGAATCGTGGTGGCCTAAAACAGGGGTGTGGATAATTAGAATGTAGAACTTAATGCGAGCGGGAAATTTTTCAATGGGGAAGCATCGGAGAATAAAGGTTGTAAATACAAGCAATACTTCTGTTGTAAGAGCCCTCATATGCCAGTTTCTCTAAGGATCTGTCAACGCATGATTCACCATATAGAAGGAATGTTTTCTCTATTCTTCGATGTGCCCGTCTTTTTATTTTTGTTATGTGGACACGCACACATACACAAAAATAGACTGTTATAAATATACACATAACTAGTGACAATCATACGAAATACGTGAACCCAAGTAGACGACACGTCAATAGTAGAAACTCGGTTATACACGTGTTATATACAAGTCATATAGAATCACAGTAACTATACGCCCTGACTGTCTATATAACAAGGGTTCACGATGACACAACATTAGGGAAACAAACTCTCCTGTAGGTATATATGAGAGCCTTAAAATGCATTTTTATGCTAAGGTTCTGTGTAAAATTATGATGTATAAAATATAAAATTGTTCTTAGAGATTTAAACGGCTTATAGAGAAAGGCTTTAGTACTTGAAAATAAACGCATTAACAATGAATCGTTGGTTAAACAAAAGAAGACGCAACCAGCATAGGGTCTAAAAAACGAACATCTGGAAGTGAAACGCGTTTTAGATAAAGCGCTGTTGCATATGGAATCGTGTCAACCAAGAACGTGATAATATGCAACACCTTTTTATAAGTTAAATTAAAATAGAAATCAAGTGAATTGTCTTATAAAATATTAATTATTACAGTGAGATAATATTTTCAGGACGAACCTGATATTAGATTGCCCAAATTGTGTGATGTTTTTTTTATAACTTTTAATCACCATTAAAATATATTTCAAATGGCATTTTCAATAAGCAAAATATATGGTGATTCATAATAGCACAGTTTGCCAGTTGCATTTCATTTCCTCTAATACTATGATACATTATTGAAAATCCATGGAATTAGGAAAGTAATATATTTCTTCTTCAATATATATATATATAGTTTCAAATCGCAAATTCTTGACTTGAATATATTTTAATGTATATTTTAATCCACAGAATTAAACTTTAATCATTACAGGACCCACAAAATAAAACGTATTTGCGATAGAAAAGTTTCTATTTGGAAACTGGTACGGGTATTACCAAAGCTTTAAAACTTTGTACGATTATCTCAAGGGAACGAGTTAAGTAATCAAAAAATTATACACGTTTAAGATCGCTATGCTTCAAATAAAACTCCACAAATATAAAGTCAGAACGACGGACGAAATCGCTAATAAGAATAAACTGTGTTTACGATAAAGCGGTGTTTCAACCTGAAACGGGACACAAATCTAAAGCCAGAACGATAAATATATTTGCTTATAGAGATGTTGTAAAACGCCTAAAAAAATGATACGTGTTTACTATGCAACGAAGTGTTAAAACTTAAACATACAAAACTTGAAGTAAAACCAAAAACAACATAACTTTTTATAGTGACATCAGGAAACATTTGAAACCATTACCTTTTATGATAAGATGCTGTGTCAACTGAAACGTGGCAAACCTAAACTGAAACCCAACTTTCTAAATTTCTATATATCATAAAATTGAGTTTGTCTCTATTAAACTACTCCATCAATTGTATTTTTTACATATGTGAAAATTTATATATGGCGTATTCAGAGATGCATGACAAAATCTATCTCATATTGTTCAAAAAAATAATTTCTCCGGGGAAACATTCTCTACATATACGCAAATATATATTTACCAAATTAACGGCGTTAATTCTCAAGTTTCTTACGGATGTATCGTTAGCTCAGATGGTAGCAGAAACCGGTATAGTATTAAATGCTATGGTTTCGATCTTACCTAATAGCAGTTTCGTCAGATTTTCTAAAATCTGTAAATCACTACTACATAATGGATAAAATATAATCAATAGAGGAACTACACAATAACAAATGTAAGACTACGTAAATTAAAATATTATATTTAAACGTATTTTACGACTACGAAACTCTAATGGCGTACTAACGCTTATAGAAACGGATAAACGCACCAATAACTAAAATATTTTAAGGCAGCCGTGTTGTGAACTAAATTCTACCAACGCACGTCAGATAAACGGCTGCAGTCTATTAGATTTTTATCAGTAATGACCTAACGATTTAATACGGGGGGGGGCAATACAAAATAGTATGTGTAGAATTTAACATGCTTTGTAATTAAGAAGATGCTTAAAACTTGAACCCAACCGGATGTTGATTATTTAGGTTGTATCTACTGAAAAGTTTATTTAACATGAGCAGTTATACTTCTCACGTACACACAATTGGCCCAAAGAAAATTACATAACATGCTGATTATTAAAAATAAAATAATCGTTCATTTAAGACAAGCCACTTGTCCGGGATCTATATGTTCTCGAGAAGAGGAATTGGTCACACACTATTTAAGATATATTAAGAAAAGTGAGGACATGTTGGAACTACAAAGCCATGAGCTCACATATCTTGAGGGATTGATGACTAATGCATTCAAGAAGATGGCAGGTCTTAGCAATGAGAACAAATGAAGGTTCTGCCACAGAGAATTGGAAAGTATGAGTGATCGAGTAGCAAGTTGCAAGGTTCTTGTAGGAGACGACTACTACACAGCAAGACATGATGGAGTATGTATGTACCTCACCTGTACTATCTGTAAAAGAAAACAGACATCCAGTGTAGCAGCAAGTCCTGGAAACATCAACCTAAAAGAACGGTTGGAATACGACAATATATTACGACAATGTAATCCATACATCTACCTTCCTTGTAAATGCTGCTCTAAAACCTTGCATAGTTATATGGAATAAGTCCGAGAGAGTGGTTGAAGTGCGTGTCCCTATTGCTGGAGATCTGATCAGAGCTGAAAGGAAGAAACAGACCAAATATCAACGCCTCATGTATATGAAAGGAACTGGAATCTTATAAAGATATCAATCATACCAGTTATTATAGGCGCCACAGGGCTTTTGAAGAAGAACCTGAAGTCCTACGTAACTAATATTCCTGGTGAACCAAGTGCAAAAGAGATCCAGACAATTGCACTTAAGGAAACAGCACAGATATTAAAAAGATCTCTCGGTTGGTGTCATTAAAAAACAAGGTAATGCTGACTGCTGGTTTGGCTGCTCCATACCCAGCAATACAATCTTCAAAGAAATACATTTTTTACGAAGTCTCTTAAACTGAAGTAACTTCCATAGCTTAAACGTAAAATAACTGTCATAGCTCTAATACATAGGCATACTTCCGGTTTTAAACGATATTGTTGTCGGCTACAATTAATAAGTAATTAATTAAATATAAAATGATTTAAATTAAAATAAATTAGATGAATCAGCACGAAAAATACTTCTAATTAGAACAACTAAACCGATTACAACAAATAGTTAAGTGTTAGTACATTATAACTTGTTTGTAATTAAAGGAATGTTTTAAACTTTAATTTAACAGACTGTTAAATATTCAGCCGGTATCAACCGAAAAGTTAATTTGACACAGACAGTTATAGTTGACCGTACACACTACAGACCGAAAGATAATGACATGAAATGGTGACTATAACAACCAAGATGAGGAAGTCAGTCCGACAATCTAAATAAATGAAAACACCTCATCTAAAAAAAAAAAAAAAAAAAAAAAAATACAGACTATTCGGTAGGATTGAATGGCGACGACTGGAAAAGCGTCATGTGAAACTAGCAAGACTCGGTAACCATCTAAGTGACTATAACAACCAAGATGAGGAAGTCAGTCCGACAATCTCAATAAATAAAATGGTTGATTAACAAAAATAAAATATTCGTTGATTGAATACATCCCATCTGTTCGGGATTCCTTTATCTGGATGATTGGCAAAAATATAATTACTGATTTAAAACACCTAAAACTAGAAATATACAACCCGACCAAAAATACAATGCAATGAGAGACTGAATCTATTAAATGCTATGAGCCACAGTGGTTGTTTGAAGATACACATATGGGCTAATAATTGTTATATAATAGCAAACTTGATATCGGCATGGATTTCGGAGTTTTGTTACCGAGAAAGAAAAGACGTCTTATTCCGGATAGTGCGTCTTTTTAGTTCTACATAGCATATCCTATTTCATGCTTGACGACGAAGTCCCGCAGTGGGTTTACACATTGGTATATAATTGTAATCAAATTTGAAAAAAAAAAAAATAAGTCGAATTTCGAGCCGTGTGTCTTTTCTCCACAAAACATAACAACCATAGTCTTACACCGCCGCATATATATATCTACTATTATATAAAAGTCACTTTTGTGTGTGAGAGAGATTCCTCATACATACCGAAACCTCTGATCCTATCTTTTGCAAATTTAATAGAAAGCTGACTGGCAGTGTTCCCACATATGTTTTGGACATGAGTTAACCTGATAAGCATCGAAAATCGAGAAAATAATTTTGAAAATAGCTGTTCGCTCATATAGATTTTTTTTTTTTCAATGGGGAATATTTTACGTTAAACCGGTCAAGGGGAAAAATTCTGCAAAACATTACTTAAAAAAAAAAAGAGATATAACTTAGAGCATGACCGGGTGTACCCTCTCATTTTTTTAAAAACTGTTTCTTATTAATGAGTTAAATTTACGATAAAAGGAGTTACCATTTAAAATCGCCGCAAATCATGTCCTCGGTTTCATATTTTAAAACAAACATTAATCAGAAGTGACATTTCGAGGGCATTCATCATCAAGCACAAATATTAGCTGACGTGTGCTGTTAGCAAGCACACACGGACTTTGATACACAGCATTATCATTATTATTTTATTATGTTTTTTTGGGTTTTTTCAAGTTATGCCTCGTAATATATAATAATTAATAGAATTTGATTCTATAATAATACACACGCTATCTGCATTAATTTAAATATCATGTCTAAGCCTTCTGTACGATCGGACAACACCGGGTTTCCAGCTATATAATTATATTTTCATTTATTTAGTTGTCATTCTCATGAGCACAGTAAAACAATGCCAACGTTGAACTCAGACCAACACAAAAATACATAGCCAAAAAAAAAAAAAAACTTAAAGTTTATCAAGATTATATGGCAGCAATGTTTTCAAACTCAAGCGTTAGAAATTTAATAATTACCGCCTAAGGTTCTTATAGAAATGCCGGGAGAAACTAAAATATATATAGTTGTGAAAGTCCGTTTATTTCCTACGCATTCTTTCTATAATAAGCGCCAACTATTTTTCTCGACGTAGCTAAACTTATCTAATGGAATTATTCCGTTATTCCGGCAGCTTTGAAAGCTCCTCAAAATACATCGGCAATTCACTTTGATGTCTACTAGGCGGGGTTGTCGTTTGAAACTAAGTGAAGCAGAAAACGCAAGTGCATTAAAATATTTAGCGGGCATTTTTCTCTAGGAAGGCTGAGGAGTATTGATGACGTTCTGCTGTGTCGTTTGATTTATTATACGTATAGTACTTTTAGTGAAGATGTTAATACTTAAACACCCACACACACACAAACATATATATATATATATAGAGAGAGAGAGAGAGTGTGTGTGTGTGTGCGCGCGTTTTCCTTAAAACAAATATACGTTTATAATGCTATAAAGCTATCTTAAAACTACAATGATTTATTCAGCTCAATGAACATGGATTTACACTTTCAGGGCGTATGCAATTTTATTAAATATTACTAACACCATAGGAATATACATTTTGTTGTAATTACTGCGTTTTACATGAAAATTTTCTGAGGATTTGTGTTCCCTATGCCATACAATGAAACACGTGTAAGACACAGTACTTTAAACAATATCTATATTTTACACGTGTAAGGCGCAGCAATATATATATATATATATATATATATATATACTAGCAGGCCCGCCGGTATTGCCTCGTCTTAAATTCGCTTAAATATGATTTTAATTCGTAAAATACGCTTAAATGTGATAATTTAATAAATGCAGATTTCGTATTTATTATTCGGGGTGCCACCGGCACACGGATAATCGGATGTGTGGGTTGAGAAAAAAAAAACGTAGTAGGCAAACAGGCTCGAACCGCGAAGGATAAAAACAACGTTAAAAAACGTGGCGTCTTTGTGGTTGCGTCGATAGCCAAACCGGAAGTGGCGAAGGTTTAAATTAAGATTAGTCAATCGAAAAGAGGGGATGACTTTCGAAAATATGTGCGAAAAAAAGCTACCCTTTCTTGTAGAAAAGTGCCCAGTTGAGGATGAAGATATTAATGTTTTTAGCCAATGTTTCCATATTTGTCGACCAAATGGCTGAGCTTTAAAACAATACTGATCTCGTAAAAAAATCCGTCCCCTCTGGCGAATGTTTTAGACAGACATATCGCATTCATTCATTCATACATACATAAATACATACAAACAGACAAACAGACAAGTGAGATTTATACAATAAACTAGCCTGAATGCTCGGCGTTCCCGGGCGTTTAGTCGTGTGTATTGAGCGAAAATGTGGTAGCAGGAAGGCAGCCTCGAACCAGTACCGAGAAGGACGAAGAGAACCTGTAAAAAAAACTTTGCCGTTATGTCAATCGCCAAATCAGAAGCGGTAATGGTTAAAATTTAGGCTATTCAATCGAAAAGATGGGGTAACTTTCGAAAATATCGTCGAAAAAACCGACCCGTTATTGTGGAAAAGTTCACAGTTGTGGAAGGCACTAATGTTTTTAGTCACTTTTTCGATAATTGTCGTCCGAAGGGTCGAGATTTACAGCGATACTGATCATGTAAAGATCCATTCCTTTGGAAGATTTTAGGCAGACATAAAAACATACATACAGAGATACATTTTAACATGTAAGATTTATACAATAGACTAGCCTAGGTACCCGGCGTTGCCAGGGTGCTTTGAGGTGTATGTTGAGCAAAAAAAAAAAAAAAAGAAGAAAGGTAATAGCAGGCAGGCTCGAACCCGAAACTCATTTAAACAGACGGCTGAGATTTATATAATAGACTAGCCTGGGTGTTTGGAGGTGCGTGTTGAGCCCCCCCCCCCCACAAAAAAAAAGTTGTTGTAGGCAGTCAGGCTCGAACCTGTGACGCGAAGGAGCAAAAGAACGTGAAAAAAAATCCTGACATATTTGCTATTGCACTCCTCGTGCAAATCAGAAGTGAGAAATATTTAAATTAAAGCTAGCTAATTGAAAACAAGACGATGGCTGTAGAAAACTCGGCGAAAACAGCGACCCCTCCCTGTAGAAATGTGCATACTTGCGGGCGAAGCAATGAATGTTTTTAAGCTAATTGTTCGTTATGTGTTGTCCAAAGTGTCGGGCTTCCGATCTTGTGAAAATCCGTCGTTTCTGTCGAAAGTGTTAGACAAACATACAAAGATACATAGATTCAAACTAAAGAGGAGTTCGGTAACACATTTTGTAAACACATATATATACGCATACATAAATATATATATAGTATGTTGGTTTCGTTTGCTATACCATTTTACGCAGATATTACACAAGTATGAATCATGTAGAACGTCTCCATGAATATAATTACACATAATAGTTAAAGATTATCATCCAATCAGCAAAACGAAAAAAGAAAACTAATAGGGAATGGTAATGTTGTGACCCTTTGGCTGTGATCACAGCGCAGTATCTGGTTAACTGTGGCAAGCATTGCTAAGGGTCAAAACAGTGTTGTTATAATTATTATTATTGACTCACATGGAGCTTTCACACAAGTCAACAAACGATCTAATTGGAAACCTGTGGTGTTCTTTGGAAGCTGAGTGACAACACGTCTCCCCAGACGGTCAGCTCTCTCCACCTCCTTTGATATCATTTGCAAATGAATTTGCATCGTCGCAACAGCCGCTTACCATTGATTTCTCGCTGGTAGTGCCCATTGGTTTATACTGGAATTTGAGTGGCACTCCACTTCCCCAAGGCCCCAGTTTTCTTTGCGCTTGTCCAGGCGAGGTCTGGTTGGCGCTCGCTCCTCGGCCTTTCAGTCCTTATTGACCCTTCTCGGCCCTTTGGTATCACTTTTTTATTGGGGGGGGACGGTTATGAAACAATGGGGGGATGCATGATGGGGGGTAGAACTTGTAGATATGCAGTTTTCGTGTTCTTCGAGTAACGGCGGGTCGCTAGATCAATTATTATGATTAGAAAAATAAAATATTAGATTAGGAAAACGTGATTCACATGAAATAATAGGATGTGAAAATAAATGTAAACCTAAGAAATATTCAGATGTTGCTTTAAATATGGGTTGATGTGCCTTAAAACAGACAGAACCAACCAACCATGTTTTTTTTATCTTGTTTAATTTGTATCACATGTTTTTTTAAAACAACGTTTGAGACTAAGGTATTCCTCGTGAAATTAACTCGCTATCTGATTGGCCCTTGGCCGTGTGGTAATGAACCCAATCATTAATTACTTCACGACGATAAGGTTTATTTTTAGACATCGTGTACGTATTCACCCCAATATTCATTTCCCATGCGAGTTATCAGCCGATCTATATTTTAAAAGAAAACAAGATATGTTCCGGTGTGTTCATCTCGGCATCTGTTTCATTTTGTTTCCAACTTTTACCTTAGAGTATATAAATAAGCACGTTGCTTAGTTATATTCACTAGCCACGGAACATTTAAACAAAAATAACAAATGCGAATAAAAAGAAAAATCTGTTAACGGCATCTGATAAACGTATTCGAAAAGAAGAAGCAGGCATGTTTTTCTTTTATCTCGCATATGTTTTCTGTCTTAATTATACACTTGTTGTTATTTAGCAACCAATAAGCGCGTTGTGGCGTATATTTGATGCATACCGTGCAATGATTAGTGTTATTAACAAATATTAATATCGGTTGACAATTAGACAAAGTTTATATAACAGATAAACGTATGACAAAGCAACGCTGATACGTAGGTAGTGGAATCGACAGCTCACGTATGCAAATGACCAAGCCGTGCCAACTTCTATATAATGGCTTGAATTAAAGTTAAAAATGCAAAAGTCAAGTATCATAATTCACTAGTATTTTAAACAAGGCCATTTATTTTAAACACGGTCCTGTTTGTCAGGCAGCCTACTGTTGATTGTATACGCCGACCTCTTCTGCTTGTTCGGTGATAAAAACCTTTGAAATGCACTTGTGGGGTAAGGTTTTTAGGTAAGGTGTTAATTTTGTTTCATTGAATCTTTCGATTATTGATAATTAGTGTTCGATATTTACCAAACCCATTTCGATATACACTTTCAGACAAATCAGGTATATTTGTGTGAAATTTACATTGAAAACTGGACCAGATGGTACTGAGTCTAAAGAGAACTCTCTCTTGCTCATACACTCAGGGTCCTGGATATGACCTAAAACTATATCCGATGGTGAGACCCCACCTTGCGGGCCTTGGGGAGTGTAGAACCACCCTTCAATTGGTATTGCTCCCAGGTCCACTCTGACCCGGAGTGGTAGTACTTGTTAGGGTCCCAACTATGGGTTAAATAGAATCCGACTTGAAAACAACAAATATATTCTATTAAAATTGTTTTTCTTCAAAATCTTTGGATTCGGCATTAAATAACCTGAAAAGGGTTGATATGCCGTAAAACAAAAACAACCAAACCAAAAAGTAAACTATTTTTTCTGTCTTAACTCTTTTATATCCCAAGTAAGGCATATTGCATCCTGGAACGTAATCGGCTACGCTTTCAGATCATCGCTAACAGAGGAGGGTTGGAAGAGGTACAGCGAGTTATATATTCACATTGCATTAAATACGTACCTCGTGTTAGAACAGTCAGAGAAGCATAAAACATAGTGAGCGGATTCAGGCGTATAACAGTTGGGAGGACAGAGTTAGTAGAATAGAAAACAATCCGGCATCTAGAGTCTTCAACAATTAACGACGTGTTAGTTGTCTGCATGTTATGTATGGTCGGGCCAGGGTCAGTGTCACGTTGGTCGGGTATATATACATCATGGAGACACAAGTGCTACGAGTTCATCACAACACGTTCTATTGAAGTATTCATATGTATATGGCAAGGGTTAGATAATAGTCGTGTGGAAGTAGTAAATTGTCTCTACATATATCGATTTGTTTTTTTTTTGTCTATGTATTTATCTATTTATTTATCTGTCTATATGATTACCTATCTATCTAGCGATGAGTGGGCAACCAAGATTTGAATCCGCATATTCTGACAGATAGCCAAACTCTGTGACCGGTCAGTTCTCACCGGAAACTATCCGAACCCGGACCAACGTGACGTGTTAAGTATCATGTGTTCCGATTTGCGCAAGACATGTTGTAGCTGGATTCGAGGCAGCAGGGAAGAAAAGTGGGCTAAAATTGGTTTCTCGGTGAGGGATAGGGGGTCTCAGAATAAAAGCAGAAAAAATGACAAATGACAAAGGACGTTGATCACTCCCTTCTGTTATGACGAATACTTGGGAGTGAATAAAATACATAAAATATCATATCGTCTTAGGTCCTGTCTTGTAGTGTTGATTTTTAACAGATTACACCTCCCTCAAAAGACGGTTGGCGAATCTCCTACAAGCAACAGTAGAAACAGGAATGTCATCATGTCATGTTTTGTGTATTATGTTCTGATACGCACGCACCAACACCTAGGCGAATCCTGAGCCGTAAATAGACATTAAGGATTTGAGGACAGCAGCCCGTTACAAACAAACAAAACGTGCAAGATACATAATAGGGTCCCTTGTGATGAGAACACAACACATTTATTAGTTCCACGCATTACGATCAAAACACGGTATAAAACATATGTTATTTGGTACCAGTATATAAACGGTAATATATACACACACCCTCCTCAGAAACGTAACATACATTTAATTTGATGCTGTTTCGTGACATAATACTTCACTGACACTAATATACAAAACAAGTACAGTGATGGAACATTATGGCGATGGATAGTGCTTGCATCTGGATTGATATTACGGGACTATTGAGATTCTTTTTCGACCCTGTCTAACGCTGAGAGCCAACCCATATGTGTCGAAAACACTCAATATATGAGCTGATTGTGGCAATAGAATTTTCGCTGGCTTGAGTAAATTTCTAGTACGGTAGAGGAGAATTACCTTATTAGCAGCAGATTTGTCAATGTCTTTATATCAATTTATGTTGCCTGTAAATGTTAGGCTGAGGCGTTTGAAGTATACATTCTTGAGTAAGGTGTGTTATATTATGGAAATCGTTGGTTGAGACATTTTTTTGTAGTTGTAAAGGAAAACAGTTTCGTTTTACTATCAGGAAATTATGCTAAAACAAGATATGTTCCGGTGTGTTCATCTCGGCATCTGTTTCATTTTGTTTCCAACTTTTACCTTAGAGTATATAAATAAACACGTTGCTTAGTTATATTCACCAGCCACGGAACATTTAAACAAAAATAACAAATGCGAATAAAAAGAAAAATCTGTTAACGGCATCTGATAAACGTATTCGAAAAGAAGAAACAGGCATGTTTTTCTTTTATCTCGCATATGTTTACTGTCTTAATTATACACTTGTTGTTATTTAGCAACCAATCAGCTCGTTGTGGCGTATATTTGATACATACCGTGCAATGATTAGTGTTATTAACAGGTTTATATAACAGATAAACGTATGACTATTGAATATTTCATCAGGGGTGGAGGAGAGAAAGGAGAAACCTCTTTTTACCATGGCATTTCGAAACTGAATGTGTTTTATTAGTAGAGGTACATGGACGGAATTATGAAAAATCTATCTATATCTATAAAAGTGAAATTGCTGTCCTGTTTGTGTCTGTGATTATACATTCCCTATCTAACTACGATGTCAATTTTCAGTCTACAGAGGCGAGATTTGACAAAACGTGTATTGAGATTTGGGAAAATATTTTCAATTGGTGTTCGGCCAGATATTTGGCTGTCAAGGGATCAAATTTCAATGATTTAGCATTTGAAAACTCTACCAAACTCCTCCGCCAATTTAAAGTCTAAATACTCCAAATTTTAGATATAGGTTACTTTGGTATGGATAAAATTTGATTGTGATTGAATCACAAAATACTAAATGATAAGGGGTCCAAATTTGGGTAAAAGTTTTTAAAAAATTTGACCGTTGCGGTTTCAACCAGTTTAAGTCAAGGTAACAAAGAGTTTATCTTTGCGGACTCTAGCAAACTATTCAGCCAAATGTTCGGTCTAAACATTCGAAATTTTATATAAAAGGTAATCAGATATTCAGCAATTTTTTAATAAGTTGTTGGGCGAAAGTTTGGCTGCCAAGAGGTCAAATTTGAAAGAGATGACGTACGCAGACTGTACCAAACTCCTACGCCAATTTTGGGTTTAAACACTTGAAATTTTGGATGTCGGTTTCCCGGATAGAAGCCAAAATTCTTAATTGGTAGATACATATGCACATAAAGTTTTGAGCAGTACCTAGGGCCCGAGCAAAACTGTGGATAAATGATAGTATAAAAGACAAATAAGATATGGCTTTATAATATTTAGATTAGTGATGGAAATGAAAGCCGTATATATTGAGATACACCAAATAATTATAATGGTCATGAATAAATTAAAAAATATTAAAATATAACGAAAAGGAAATACTTAATCGTATATGCTTCACTATTTTCGTACGCCTCCTTTTAATATTTTTTTTATTTCCCTATCCCTAATACACACACATACACACAAACACACATTCAATATTTAAACTACCTATATTTAAAATGAAAATGTGAATAATAAGTCGTGTAAATTAATATTATCTGAATAAAAATGCTCAACGTTCGAGATAGAACATTAATATATGAGATGAGTTAAATCATACGAATTATGATTAACAACATTTATTGGTTCATAAAAAATTAAAGATGACGTGAATTATATATTTGTTGTAAACTAGTCGGGGGACCCGGCGTTACCCGGAGTCAAATGATGATCAACGAATATTTCACACTCCTATATTTTTATTGCCCTCGAAATCCGTGAAATCGCCCGGAAGGAAACTTCACATGCCTTCATGCAGTAACGTAGTCCAAAATAGATGTTATTCTACATTGCACTCTAGAGAACCTACTGTTTCTTTTATAAAGCTATTTCATATAAATTTCTCGTCATTTAACGAAAAAAAAAAAAAGGAATTAAAACATTAAGAAATTTACGTGCGCGGTTTGAAAAAAAAACAAACACGTAAAATTCTTATAAATTTTTTGACAGTTAATGAAAATACATTAAACAAATTTACGTGCGGAGTTTGAACTCACAGACCACGTCATGCAAAAAAAGATAATAGATAATAAAAAAAAAAATACACGATATCAACTTACTCACAGTAAAATTTTTAGGAGCCGTTTTTCTGTAATTGTTGCTACGCGACGACATAGAAAAAAATCCTTTACCGATAATAGATAAATTAAAAGAAGTTTCGATTATCGGTAATATTTTGAGATAAAACTTAACGAAGATCATTCCCAGACGTATACACTAAAGTTTTGTAAATGTTAAAGAAATCTGTTCAGACGTTTCGGATTCTCTAAAGAACTAACTCACACACACAGACAAAGGTGCACTCATATAATTGTAGAGACTTTTCCTTGTGGCCGGGATATATGCACGGAAAATTCTAAACTACCCCACAGTTTCGCTACTTTTATATTTGACTTATTCCATGCTTGTGGTGACGGTATAAGTCGTTTTAAGTGAATCGCGGAGACAGTTGACCATATCCTGACTACCTATCCCACTGCCAACATTCAAGTCTGAAGATTTCAGCGTAAACAACGTTGAATGGTTGGTTCAGGCAAACAAGACAGATTGCGAACGAAGATTATTTTTCTCATTTGACTATGATCTAACCCTAACCCTAACACACTGGTGTTGCCGATACTAATGATCGATTTACAAAAATTCTCGATATTTTTATGATATCTTGCCCTAAGCTGTGCCCATCCTCTGTTTTATTTTCGCTAGGATCCTCTACATCTCGTTAAGATTAAAAAAAAAAAAAAAAAAAAAAAAAAAACGAAATAAGACCTAAGATGTCCCGCCCTATCGTATTGTGTTTCGCTACTCGTGGTCGACTGGTATGGTTTCCGTCTATACGTATCTGAATTACCATATACACGGTATTCAAAAAAAAAAAAGTGTCATCTAGAGCATCGAACTAAAGATTCAAAAACACTTGGTATTGAGTTATATACTCTACAAAATATTCGAACTGAAACCAAATAGCTAATCATGGCACATTCTTAAATGTACCGCTGCCATTAAACAGAGGAAATATTTTATTTTTTAAACGAAATAGGTATAAAAAGGATTGCTCGCAACCACTGCAGAAGGGTTAGAGAAAGACGCGAGATGTTCTTTTACTCCTACTGTAAAAACTAAAGTAGTTGAACAGAGGCTTAATTTCCACGAATTTTGTGCATAGAAACATGATACTGAGCAGATGCGTCTCTTCCATCCTAACAATAATCAACAAGCCTATATTTATTACGTCATCACCTGACAAGCCAATCTCTTCAATAAAATATCCGCATTAAAATTACCCTGCGTGATCAGGGCCGTTTAACCCCTAGAATATCGTCCCAGAACGGAAAATACTCAAGGCGAACCGAATATATCTGTCCAAGATGTTACCAGGTATATCAAGAAACTTGATTGCAAAAAAGGAACTGGCCTGACAATATTCCAATCAATGATGGAAAACTACAATCGGAATTTACTCCTGTACTAACCACCTAATTTAAACGAGATATGCTTTCTCACTCTTTGGAAAACCTTGAGTCTCTATCCAGTATTTAAAAAAATACGGTAAATAGTTTCTTTATTTCACAGTATTTACCAATTAATGGGTCATGAGTAGGGCTGTGACAACACCATATTCTTTTTTTTTTACACAGTCATCACCACTTATCAAGGCCCGGAAGCCACTCAGCTATAAGGGTTATTGCAAGTACATTACGTTAGTGTGGAGATTTGATGAAGTGTTTAATTAAGGGGGCGGTTCATTAGGAATTTGTTAACATTTGACTTGAAGACATCCAAGTTGTAGTCCGGAGGAAGGCAGGCAGACGGAACAGAGTTCCACAAGCATGCAGTTCTAAGAAAGAAGCTTTGTTCATGGAATCCGCGTTTTGATTTAGGCACAGATATAGAGTGGGGGAAATTTTTCACAGTGGATTCAGCTAGACGGGTGTTTTTTCGTGAAAGATTGGCGAGGGGAGACCAGAGATTGGAGTTATTTTCCTTGTTTTGATTCTCCAGTATATATCCACTGATATCTTATGTTTTTTTTTATGTAGAGTGATGTGGTTGATTGTGTCTGTCAGATATATACTGGAGAGTCAAAAAAAAATGAAAAGAATATGCTGTGGGCATAGCCCTAGTAATGAGTAAGTTAATTAGTATGTGATAATAGAGAAGTTGTCTTATATATACTAGCAGTTCCGCCCGGCTTTGCTCGGGCCCTATATACTGTTAATAAGGTTATGTGCCCATGTATATATTAAAAAGTGTGAATATGTAAAGTAATGCCTTTCTGTATAATAGTCTTCCTTAACTACTATAGAGAAAAGACAGACAGATATTTTCACGTTTATAGATAGATAGAAAGATAGCTGGATTGGATGCAATATATAGTAATGATTTAAAAAGTATTAAAAATAAGACTCATGCTCCACCACCGAGAATCGAAACCAAAACGTTAATCTCACGATTTATTTTGCCTCTGTCGTCAATGACTGAGTTATGAAAACATGTTTAGTGCAAGGCTAAAAATTAAAACATGAACCAATAGCTACTAGGGTATGCATTCGTAATGCCGGCGTTCGACCTTCACCTGGCAAATTTCATTTTTTTTAATTTTCAGACTTTTGCATCGATTTTTTCGGGCCAAAACCCAAATATAAAGTTTTGCATGGATTCAAATACCGTATATATGAAGTTTCATGTCAGGAGACCAAAGACTCTAGAAGGAGTTTCCTAGGCAAAATTGGTTAAACAAATATATTTGTTATATATACATAAATATATATGGAAACGATTTTGTGTTTACTATAAACTTTTTACGCAAATATACGAGTATAACTTATGTAGAATATCTGCATGAATATAATTACACGTAATAGTTAACTAAAGATGATTATCCCATTAGAAAACCGAATAAACTAGTAGGGAATTAATTAAAATGAATGTTTAAAAGAATATGCAAATTAGCTAGATCTTTTGCTAGTGAATACAATTCCACAACCCATATATAATAAAATTGCATTTTCTTTTTAAATAGAAAAGAGCCTTACCTTTTATCTGTTGTTATTGGCCTTCGTGCCGGAATCAAAGTGTAGTATCTGTTCCGGCAGATACTGTAAGCAAGGACCAGATGTGGGGGCAACCCCACATACCTGACCTTTAACCAGCTCCCATTTCCCACCTCTCGGGAGCTGGCCCCCTTTTTCCCTTCCCCCTCCCTTCACTCCTCACATTAAAAATTGGCCTTGTGCCTAATTTGCTCGGTGGGGGAGCAAATAAATACCATCTGTTGTTATTGGCCTTCGTGCCGGGATCAAAGTGTAGTATCTGTTCCGGCAGATACTGCAAGCAAAGACCATATGTGGGAGCAATCCCACATATAAGACCTTGGTCAATGTAGGGGCAACCCTTCATACCAATTGTCACTATCCAGCTCCCTTACTCCCCGTGGAGTTTGTCCCCATTTCCCCTTCACTCTTCACATTAAAAATCGGCGTTGTGCCTTTTTTCTGTTGTTCTTGGCCTTCGGGCTTGCATCAAAGTGTAGTATCTGTTCTGCAGATGTTGCACCTAAGATAGTTTGTACCAGTCAGTAGAGGGGGAACCCTCTATACTGGGACAATTATTATTTTTGGTAACCAGAGTGCCCCATTTTTGCCTACTTTTAGGGGAGCTGGTTTTTACCGCACATTAAAAACCGCCCTGTGCCTAATTTGCCTTGGCGGGGAAGACAATTAATTAAGTAAATGGAAAAGAAGGCGTTTAATATGAATGTCAATACACACAAAAGAAAAACGAATTTATAAGAGAGAGTGTGTGTGTGTGTGTATATATATATATATGTGTGTGTGTGTGTGTGCATTACAGTATTTATCAAGGCCACGTCGGTTTATTTAACATCGAAGCCCTTGATTATAATGACATAAAAAAATTGTTTTGCCTTTTCTCTACTGTTAATAGTTTACGTTTTAAATGTCAACTTAATAATGACTCTTAAAATAGCTTCTCATGTTTCATTATTGTCGATGTTCTTATTTATTAAGTTTGCATAATAATAATAATAATAATAATAATAATAATAATAATAATAATAATAATAATAATAATAATACTCCTACAACTATTACTTATAATAAAAACATAATTCGCAAAACGGCTACTAAAAAAAGCATTTCTATCAACGTGACGGAATAATAAAAAATTACAAATGCCATTTTATCAATGGCTTCCAATTTAACAGGTAGATTTTATTTTAAAATAATAATTTTCTATGAAAAATCTGGTACGCCTAACAAAGAGCTATTACTGAGGACATATGTGCATTTACGTCATCAAAACTTAATACTGTAATACATTTCATATAAAAAAATACAATCTATCCACACCGCGGTACATCAATTATTTCTATTTATATTTAGAAAATGATTCTAAAATTTTAATATTATTAGATGCTCTGTACAAAACTTTCGAGCCATTCCATGGCGATTTCTATGCATCTATCAGATAACACTTTTTGTCCTTTTTTTTTCGTGAACGTTATATTTGAAATATCATTTAAACATTAAAATAAAATATATGTAAAGCAATATTCAGGGTGAATTCAAATAAAATATAAAAGGGTTAATACCTTCACCCTTATTGATATAGAATGGTTTTATTATACACACATATACGAGGGGCGTGCAATAAGAAATGCACCTAATCCGCTTTCCATAGCAGGATAGCAACGAACCTTGGCAAAGTTATTAGACATTCTCTACATAGGAACCACCCAGATTTATGCATTTTTCCCATCTGGAGACCGTTTTTGTAGAACACCCCGGGTTGGTCTTCCAACCATGGCATGACTTCAGAAATAAAGACTGCATCATCTGAGAAACGATTTCCTTTCAACAACAAATTCATGGCTGAGAAGAGATGAAAGTCAGAGGGTGCAAGGTCAGGAGAGTAGGGAAGATGGGGAGGATTTCATAACCACACGCCCGTGCTTCTGATCTGGTGACATGCGAGTTGTGGACCGGGGAGTTGTCCTGTAGGTGGAGAGGACCTTTGCTGATCTTCCCTCGCCTCTTGATTTTGATAGCTTTTCTTAATTTCTTCCAAAGTAAAACATAATAGGCTCCTGTAATTGTGGTACTATTGGCCAGGAAATCTGTCATCAGTACTCTGTCCTGCTCCCAGAAGACTGCGAGCATGACGTTGCCAGCGGAGGGCTGCACTCTTGGCTTTTTTGGAGGCGAGGAGTCCAAGTGCTTCCATTCCATTGACTGGGCTTGGGTCTCTGGATCATAGCGATGGACCCAGGTTTCATCCTGTGTAATCAGTCTTTTGAAAAACTTTGACTCATCTTCTTGGCACATCTCAAAATTCATCTTCAGGCACTACACGCGATCTCACTTCTGGAATGGTGTGAGCAACCTGGGAATCCATCTGGCAGACACCTTATGCATATGCAAATAGTCATGAATCATAGTTTCCACAGACCGTGTCCTAATCTTGACATCTTGGGCTATTTGGCGAATAGTAATGCGCCGATCTTCCAGAATGACTGCCTCAACTTGACGGACAGATGCCTCATCAATGGCAGAAGGCGGGGGGACCATGTCTGGGAGCTGTTTCTACAGACTTCCGGCCATGTTTGAAATCACGATGCCAGCGTTTTACAAGGTCTTATTATGGGGCATTATCACCATAAGTTTCTTTCATTTCATCAACAGTCTCCTGTGGTGTGCGTCCTTTCAATACAAAAACCGGATCACTACTCGACATTCAACAGGCTCCATTTCACACCTGCGTCAGTTAAAACACATGTAAAACAGAAACCACAGTTAGTTCAGAGCTGTAATTTGCCACATAACCCGTAGAGATATAAATAATTGCACATGTAATATTTCAGCTAGATCAGAGAACCGAGAGTGAGTCAGGTGGATTACTTATTGCACGCCCCTCGTGGGTATATATAAAGGTGTATTTGTTAAAAAACAAGTAAAAGAGTGTTCAATACGTTAGTAGAGAAAATATATTCAAAAAATATTTAAATCTCTCTTTCTCTTTATATATATATATATATATATATATATATATATATATATATATATATATATATATATATATATATATATATATATATATATACTAGCATTTCAGCCCGGCGTTGCCCGGGTGTTTGGATGTGTTGCCCGGGTGTTTGAGCAAAATATGTGGTAGTAGGAAGGCATGCTCGAACCCGTTACGCGAAGGAGGAAAAGAACGGAGGAAAAAACTGACGTCTTTGCTGTTTTGACGACCGCCAAAACGGAAGTGACTTACATTAAAATAAGAGTAGACCATCGAAAAGAGAGGATTACTTTTAAAAATATCGGCGAGAAAAGCGACCCCCCCACCTGTAGAAAATTTCCCAGTTGAAGGTGGAGATATTAATGCTGTTAGCCAATTTTTCGATATTTGTCGTCTAAAAGGTCGAACTTAAAACGATACCGATCTTGGTAAAACCCGTGACCTCTGTCGAAAGCTTTAGGCTGGCATGCAAACATACATGCATACACACATTTATATATTGGCAACTAAAAATTTTCGACCCAAACCGATTAAAAAGCTTGCCCTATCTCTGAATACCATTTTTGTCAAATTTCAAATGTTTAGACCAGAACTTGTCTGAGTAATTTGGTAGAGACCGCAGAGGTCAATTTTTTAAAAACTTTTACCCATATTATGACCCCTTAACATTTATCATTTTGGGCCCAAATCAAGGTATTTATTAAGACCCATTTTCGAGGAACCTATATCCAAAATGTCAATTATTTATAACTAAAATTGGGGAGGAGTTTGGTAGAGTTCTCAAAGGTTTAAACGTTGAACTTTGATCCCTTACTGGCAAAATTTCTGGCCAAAAAACGGATTACAAAGATTTTCCCTAATCTCAGTACCCTGTATATAAAAAGTTCGAGTCTGTAGACTAAAAATTGGCAGGTGTTGCGTAGGGAAATCTACACAGACAGGCCGACATTTTCACTTATATATATAGTTATCCATATATAGTACTGTTTCGCTGTTTCACATCTCAGCCAGACAGCAGCTAGACAGGAAACTGCCTCAAGCCAGGATCGAAACCCGACCGCCCAAATGACAGTCCAGGCTTCTCAGCATTACGCTATATGGCTGCTGGTGTGTGGGTAATGAATAAACGATTTTTTTGACAACATCCAAACGCCCTCGATGTTTGTGACAACGTTCAAATGCCTATATATATATATATATATATATATATATATATATATATGGGGGGTGGAGGTGCGAGTTTGGGTGTATGCATAGATAATATGTGGAATATATTGCAGTATATGTTCAACTATATCCATCACTTATTCTCATTAAAAAATTAGTACCTCAATTTAATACTTACTCTCAAACCATGTATACGTGCCTTTCTTTAAATCACATTTATTAATTTGTTTATTTTTAATGAAATATTTTAATATTAATTCAATAATTCTGACTACAAAATAGATATCATTAAAAAAAAGAACTAGAACTGAATAAAACATAGACTCCAATTAAAACTGTAGGCTTTGACATATAGATATGTTGGATCATATTAGATATTTAACCTACGACGCAGGAAATGCTCTGTTGATGTTGCCAACGAGAGTTAAAACAAGACCAAGTGGATATCAAACGAGATTTGAATAATGGCCGCAGGGATACGTTGATAGCATTCAATTTAAACTTTGCTAACATTTAAAAAAATAAAATAAAAGTTACAATAAAGTGAAAGATATTGAAATAAAATAAGATATAGTAACATATTGGATGACGAATTTTAAATTAATCTCCACGGCGCATTTCAAAATGTAAGCCATTTGGTAGATATTACACCTTACCGTTTCTTTTATTTTTTTTTTTAATCTCTGTCCTATCTGCGTCATCGTATCTCTGAAAGGGACTTGTGCTGTCGGTCCATTACGCTTTCAGCTGAACTAGCATTATATTCGCTTAACGCTTAGTTTTCATACATACATATTAAGACGCGTTCAAGCATTACTTTAAGTTATCTTTCCATCAGTAAAACAACGTATCACACTTACGGTCGTATCTGGAAATGGAAACAAGCTCAGTAAAATGCGTCAACACAGATCAATAAAAAGCTTAGTCTGTCGGTCGTCGGTCTCCGATTCTCGAGTATAAAAATAAAGTTGAGATCGTTTTCGTGTTACAGTTTTATCTCATCTGTTTAAATATATGGTTAAGTGGCAAGTTTAGCTGTTTAGAACTACATAACACATCCACCGCTCAGTTATTTTTCGACCAAATTTCAAACAAGTACTACAGGTTACAGATCACCATCTCAGCTATATTGTGAACAACATTTTGAATTTTCGTTCAGTAAAACAAAATTTATAATGCATTTACTGGTGTTCGAAATGCGTAAAACACGTAAGCGACGTATTTTATGACTGGTTTCCATAGAAATCCCGTCGCTTCAACGACTGCTATTGCTTACCAACTCACCGCTTTTGCAAAAAGTGAAGGCACTAGTGAAACAGAAAAAGAAAGGGAGATAATTCGGGATTTTATTGAAAGCAGACGAGTGCCGTACATTATTGCATATATGTATGTTATGTTGATGGGGGAAAAACTAAAATTGAAATTAAACAAAAAACAAGTTAATTTACTAAAAGCCTAAAAAAATCATGGATTACAATAGAAAAATACGAGCATGAAAAGTTATATGGTTGAGTTTTTTTTTAAACATTCAATTTATAACATTATATAATCAATTCTTAATGCTGCAATATTTCAAGTTATACATTTTTTATATTTTTTTACTAGACTATCTTGTCCTTTTCTTTTCGAGTTTTAACAACTGGTCCTTTACTTTTCCATGTTTGAAGCTTAACCATATTACTTTTCATACTCACACTTTCTATTGTAATTCTTTATTTTTCAAGGCGTCAAATGAATTCGCTTGTTCGCATGTTTCTATTTTAATATCAATTATTCTTTAGTCATTCATAAATATGGAATATAATTTATTTTTAAGAACGTTCAAAAGATGAAGTAATCCAGACCTTGTTCTGTCATGATACAGTTTGGGATAGAATGTTCATTAGTCTTTCACGCAAATGTTTAATTAACCATATATTGTAAACTAACATGCTTAATTATAAAACGCGTCTTTGCTTAATCTACCAGGTTTAAAGTTGAAAAAATAGGCCAATTAATCTGTTCCGCTAAATTTTTTATATAGTGTAATTAGTAGTCTTTCAACATAAGTTAAAAATGAGATATATTTGACACTTTCAATGGTCGAAATGGTATGTTTTGCTATCTCTACTAATATATAAAATAAATTTGTTTGTTCATGTTTGTTCTCTATGGATGCCGAAACGGTCAGACCTATTTTTTTTTTAATTAAAAACGAAGGCACGTAAGGTTTCTGGGATTAGTCGTACCGTACTTTGGGTAAATTGCGCCAAGTCCGGGGTAATTGCACAAAATAGCCTTTTTTTAGTTAGTGCGGATTTTGCGCAATTACCCCAAAGCAAGGTAGGTCGGATTTGTATCGAGATGAATCTGATATATATCAAAAATCGATATTCGAAAAATCCGATTAAAAATGGAAGTCCGATTTATGCCAAAGGTTTTATACAATTTATCATCATACGTGTATTTGACAAGTTTCATCACCGCACAAGCAGGAAAGCGCATCCTATAAAATCAACTGTATATTCTTTTATGAACAGGGGAAGGGGTTAGAATGAATGCTTCAGTTTAAAACACAATTGAACTGTGATAATTGACTTTTGCCTTTTAAACATTCAGTAAAGTGATTATTTACCAATAAATTTATTTATATCAACCGTAGATTTTATACACTGTAATGTAGCCTATTATGTATTATGGTCTAAGTCATCGCGGTGAAGCATGTGAGGTAAATGATCGATTTTATTTAAAAAAAAAACACATCGATTTCACAGATTTCGGTTACAATGGAGTATGGGAGGGTGGAACATTTATTGATCCCCATTCTATCCCCGACAACGTTTAGTCTCTCTGCTAGTGTCATGATAAGCTTGAAAAAATGTGTTCGTTATTTATAATGAAGTTTTAAATAACACTTTATGTAGTTCGTCACGTTACACTTCGGAAAAAAAGCATGTTTTGTCACGATAATCTTTAAAAATTGTTTTATTTATGATATCACAGCATATTCTTCCGTCTGTCATGATGACTTTGCGATTTTTTTCACGCTATTGTTCGAATCAACACATTATTTTCTTATCTATTATATAAATCTCACATGTCTGTTAAAATGTATGTATGTATGTATGTGTGTATGTCTGCTTAAACTTTGGATACATACAGCAGATTTTCACAAGACCAGCAGTATTATAAAGCCCGACCATTCGGACGACACATATTGAAAAATTTCCCCAAAATAAAAATTTCTTCATCTTAATATGCCCACTTTTCTACAGGGAGGTGTCGATTTTTTTCTTCGATATTTTCGAATGGCATCGCCTCCTTTCGATGATCTAGCCTTAATTTAAACCTCCATCGTTTCTGGTTTGGCGATGTGCTCAAGAGCAAACACGTCACGTTTTATTTTCACGTTCTCTCTCTCCTTTACGGTAAAGGTTCGAGGCTGTCTTCCCATCACCATTGTTTTTTTTTTTGCTCAACACAAACTTCCAAACGCCGAGCATGCAGGTTAGCTACACATCCGTAAAAAATTGTGTTTTTTAATCCATGAAGCCTAATAATAAATAAAATTTTTTGTATAAGTTATGGTTAAATATTAATATTACTTCCTCAGACAATATTAGTTTTAAAGTCCATATATTTGATATGACTAAAGAAATTTTAAATAGCATTTACGTTTCATGTCTGAAAAGAAAACGCGATAGTTTTTCAGGTATGAAGTTAAAATAACGTCTTATTCAATCAGTTATGCAACTGTGTATAAAAAGATGTATTATTCAGTCATGTTTATACAGGGTGGCCCACTTACCATTAGCCCCAGAAAATGTAGTAGAGAAGAGGAACATTCTTTTATTGTTTAAATTACCTGTAGTGTTATAAAAGATGCTGGAAGGGCTCTCTGTTGATATCTATGCCTTTCTGGGTACAACTTTTGCTGATACTCTCTGTGGATCCTCTCTGGCGATTCTCCTGATAGCGTTTGTAATGTTCTCCTTTAGTTCGGCTAGATTGTTAGAATTATTTGCATAAACTTTTCGTTTTAAAGTCTGCAAAAGATAAAAGTCACATGATTACAAGTCCAGGGATCGTGGTGGACAAAACCATTAGGTTATTGTTCTCTGTTACGTAAACAGATCTATGAGACGTGTGGTATGGAGGGTTATTTTGTTGGAAAGAATTGCGTTTTGTCCTGTGTTTTCAGTTGGTCGTTAAGAGAAAGATTAGATAGATCGGGCTACTTTTAAGTGGGCTATCGTATATTTCGCTATATCACTGGTGGGGGCGCCAGGCTTTGCCCGCTCGCATAATAAGCTTGTACTTTAAAAGATTCACGGCCTAACGTGCACGGGAAACATGAGTTGGAACAATTACATTGAGAGTATTGCCAGGACCGCCGCGAAGAAGATAGGTTCTCTCTACCGTGCTAGAAACCTACTAACACCCGAAAGTATCCTGTACCTATAAGTCCATCATTCGCCCATGTATGGAGTATTGTTGTCATATTTGTCTGGTGCATCTGCTACTAGTCTCCCGCTCCTGGACAATGTTCAAAAGAGAGTCGCCAACCTGATAGGTCCTGAACTGTCATCTAAGCTTCAGCCCCTGTCCTATCGACGAAATGTTACATCCCTCTGCCTGCTCTACCAGTACTTTTACGGTGAATGATCTGGCGAACTGTAAGCACTTGTACATCCTCGACATAAATACCCCAGACAGAGCCGAAAGCAGCTAAATCCCACCCTTTCCGTGTAGGAATCCCTAGATGTAAGAGAGCTTTCTATTCCAGTGCCCCAGAACGCTAGACTTTAGAATTCCCTTCCGGGTCCGTGCTTCCCCAACTGTACTGACATGCAGAAGTTCAAGTGTAACGTGAACCGACATCTTGCTGCCCAACTCCCTACATAGTACTCCTGTAACTTATGTCCCTGATAGTAACCCCCTACATCAAAATGGCGATGTGCTTTATTTGGGGTTAAAATATAATTTTAAAAAAGCTTAAATCCATTTTAATTCATGCAGATTTCGGATTTATTAGTACAGAAATAATTCCCTATTGAATACAATATCGTACCTGTTTATTTATTACTGATTTCAAAAGTGTAACATATTACTTGAATAGCATCATCTAGAATTGAAACACAAATATTTAGCGCTCCAGCCATGTTCCCTACTGTTTCAGCTATGAACATATATACAATAACGATTTAAATTTAAACAACTTCAAGGTACGAATAGATTCAAGCATGCGCAAAAGTAATAGAAATACGTCAGCTAGTTGAAATAAACGCTTTGTATTTCAACTTGCCGACATATTTCTGTACGCGTTATTCATCCACCCAAACAAAAATGTTATTCGTTAAAAACATGTTCCTTTATTATTACTATTTCTTTTAAATAACAGTGTTATGTTTAAGAGTTTATTGGTTAAATATTTTCACAGTGAAACGCACAATGCATACGTCTATTGTTTTATGTATTTATATTTAGGCAGCATTTTTCTTTATGGCATATTTCATTATTTTTTTAATTTTTTTTTTGTCTATTGATTCTATTTTCGATCTTTCCCATCTTCCGAACAAGAGTCTTCATTTCTGGCGGGAACTAGCTGATGGAATCCAATGGTTATCATAAGTTTGAGTACTTTCCAATTCCTCCGGATTCATAGTAAGGGATGAATTAATCTGTTTTAATTATATAGGTTTATATTAACTTTAAACGTTAAACTTACAAATAGTATGTTGCTCATTCTGCCACGGTACATACCTTTAGTCGCTTATTTTAAAGTTAATATGGTTCTTCCATATTAGCTAGTCTAAAAATATCCGGTTCGTGACTTAAATGAACCATACATTGGTTTTATTGTATATCAACAGATAAAAATCTCTGCATAACAACCGCACTAAACACTATGGGTAAACATGTAAATATATGACATACTTTGAGCATGAAACCTTTATTCCTAAAGTGACTCGATTTGGCATTTAATATTCTGAAACGGTTGAAATACCGGAGAACAAATACTGGATGAAAGAGAAAAAGAAACAAAACAAAATACAATTACAGAATTTAGAGTACAAACTCAATTTCAAACATAAAATTAAATGATAATCCTCTCCGGTCCCTTCTAACATTTTAATCTTGTATCACACAGAAATCCAGATGGCAAGTGCTAATCTGAGCTTAAATCTATGCCCCCCTCGCCAAACTTACACGGAAAACACTATCAATAATTTCCCACACTCTTTATCTGTGCTTCAAGCTAAATGTAGATTCCACGAACAAAGCTTCTTTCTTAGAACTGCACGGCTGTAGAACTTTCTTCCGATTGCCTGCTTTCCAGCTGACTGCAGTCTGAGTGTCTTCAAGTCCAATGTAAACAAGTTCTTGATGAACTAAGTAATCCAATTTTTTAAAAAAAAATCCCCACTACTTAGGGTTACTGGGCTATAATCATATTGGCTGATGTATACCCATTTACCCTTATCCTCGATTGGCCCCCGGTCCTTGATAAGTCCTGATTCCTGTATAATAAAAAAATATTTTCGCTCGAATGTTGACTATATTTGATGTTTCTTCCAGCGTATCTTGAACTGTTATTAAGTGTCTATGTGCAACGTTTTTATATTTCAACTTAACCTAATGGATATTAAGTTTGTGTTGAAATAAACATACACTTTAAAATAAGTTTAAACTGGAAAAAGGTATCCAGTTAGGTAGAAGAGTTTTTCCTTTTGTTTCATATTAGTTTTCCATGATAAAAATCAGTAGGGCTAGGACAACAGCATATTATTTTTATTCTTTTGACTCTCGAGTGTGTATCCCTTGATATCTTATATGTTTTTGTATAGAATGATGTGATTCTCATTCTAACTGTATAGTATATATACTCAAGAGTCAAATCATTGAAAAAATATACTCTTGCCCTAGCCCTACTAATGTCTAATAGAGTCACGTTTGAAATAAACTGCTCTTTGATTAGTCAGATTTTAAACTAATTTTTGGTTTGTCAGATTTTAAAATAAGTTTTGGTTTGTCAGATTTTAAACTAATTTTTCGTTTGTCAGATTTTAAAATAAGTTTTGGTTTGTCAGATTTTAAACAAATTTTTGGTTTGTCAGACTTTAAAATAAGTTTTGGTCTGTCAGACTTTAAAATAAGTTTTGGTCTGTCAGACTTTAAAGTGTTCTTTGGTTTATCAATGTGTCTTTTTTGATGGTGTTTGGTCTGTCAGACTTTAAAACGTTCTTTGGTCTGCCAGACTTTAAAATGTTTTGTTTTTTTGGTCTGTCAGACTTTTATTAGAGATAGCATGTGCTTTATCTGAAATGCTTACAATGAAACTACAATGTGTTTATTCTTGTTATACCTCTTGCGCTTACGGATATATATATATATATATATATATATATATATATATATATATATATATATATATATATATATATATATATATAGTGGAAATGGTAATTAATAAAAACTGAAGAAAGTGTTCAATACCGTTGTAGAGCAGATATGCGTTTTATTTTTTATTACCGTATCTTTCTGTTAAGTTACATTAGTGGTTCGACTACTTTGCCATTTTTTGGCCGTCTGTAGAATCCTCAGACATTTCTGTCAAAATCTGAGGATGCTACAGACGGCCAAAAAAACGGCCAAGTTCCTGAAACAATGTAACTTAACAGAAAGATACGGTAATATATATATATATATATATATATATATATATATATATATATATATATTCCGTTGCCTTTAGTCAGTATAAATATTGAAAAGGGTTGTTATATAAACGTGTTTTGTAAAGGTGTAATTAACATCTTTAATTTGCCTGAAATGCTTATTTCCAGAAAATATTCAATCATGAAGCACATGAGATACGTAAACACAGCAGTTTCTGCATATTGGTTTTTGTTTGTTGAGAGCTATTGATGATCATCAGTTTTGTTAGCACTTGTTTCCCTGATACGTTTCTAGTTATTATTCTTTCTACTAGGGTATGCTTGCGATTTAGGCTACCTGACTATTACCTTCGTCCTCAATCAAATGTTTTCCTGTGGAAGGAGCTGGGTTTGAACTTGGCACAAACAAGTTATTACCCGCATCCTGATCGGTTGCAGACGACCGTTTATATTTGAAAATATGAAATACTAATTTTAGATGCGTATAAAAACTTATCATTTTATATATATATATATATATATATCATAATTATATATATATCATAATTATATATATATCATAATTATATATATATATCATAATTATATATATATCATAATTATATATATATATCATAATTATATATATATATATATCATAATTATATATATATATATATATATAATAATTATATATATACCCTAATTGTATATATATCATAATTATATATATATATATCATAATTATATATATATATATCATAATTATATATATATATATCATAATTATATATATATATATCATAATTATATATATATATATCATAATTATATATATATATCATAATTATATATATATATATCATAATTATATATATATATCATAATTATATATATATATATCATAATTATATATATATATCATAATTATATATATATCATAATTATATATATATATCATAATTATATATATATATCATAATTATATATATATATCATAATTATATACATATCATAATTATATATATACATATCATAATTATATATATACATATCATAATTATATATACATATCATAATTATATATATACATATCATAATTATATATACATATCATAATTATATATACATATCATAATTATATATATATATATCATAATTATATATATATATCATAATTATATATATATATATCATAATTATATATATATATATCATAATTATATATATATATATCATAATTATATATATATATATATCATAATTATATATATATATATATATATCGTAATTATATATATATATATATATCATAATTTTATATATATATATATGATAGAATGACATTTAATCGATTAGTTGTCGATCTGTAATACTTAGGCTTGAAATACAGTTAGTCGTTAAGGTAATGTGTTGCTTTCTGTTTATATGTTTCATGACGCTGTGTCACCAATTGTATGATGAACTTTGTATGGACACCTCTTCAAAATGGTTGACTCTATCCCTCTCTTTAATAATGCATCTCCCTTCCTGTTGAAAAAACGGTTTAATACACCTCTCTCACATTTCTCTCTAAACTCCACTTTATATCAAATCTATTATAAATGTGATCATCCCCCAAGTAATTGGGTCGTCGTTGTCGTTGTCTACACATCATCCGTTCCGAAGGCCCACGAATTGCAACAGATATTATCACAAACTTACACGGATGGCTCCTGACATATCAAAGGCCTTTGACATAGAGTATGACATAAAGGTCTACTTCACAACATCTCAAGCTATCTTTCATAGTTTCATAAGAGTAGCAGGTGATGGGCAGAAATCAGAAGCTCGTAGTATTGATGCTCCATCCTGCTCTGTTCCTGAGTTACATTAATGATCTTCAAACTCACACGCATAGATTATTCGTAGACATTTTTGCTGACAACACTATCATCTATAGCAGCACATCAAAGACCGTAGACAACCAAGTTCTCTCTGATTCTCTCTCCTCTGTTCTTGAGCATGAACAATGGAGGAAAATTTTGTGGTTACTTTAAATGCATATAAAACAAGCTTGTAATTAACCATCATGAGCGTTTTGGCAACAATTGAAATGAATGGCTGTCGTCTTGGGGAGACTCCATGTTCTGGCAAGCTTTTGGGTTTGACCTTTAATCCTGACCTGAAGATCATAGATCATAGATCATTCGTAGACATTTTTACTGACGAAATTACCATCTATGGCAGCACATCAAAGGCCGTAAACGATCAAGTTCTATTTGATTCTCTCCCCTGTTTCTGTCTGATCTTGAACATGTGGCACAATGGGGGAAAAGTGGCTAGTTACTTTTAATGCATCTAAAACCGAGCTTCTATCTTTACATCATCAACGTTTCCCTCCCCATCTGCCATCAATTGAAATCAATGGCTCTCCTCTTGGCGAGGCTTCACATTTTGACATGCTTTGGGCTTGACATGTACTCCTGATCTAAAATGGAACACGTGCATCAAATCCGTTGCCAAGTTCGCTGGAAAAATAGTGGGATCCTTCTATCGATCCAGTAGATATCTACCTGCTGATGTAATTATCTACCTATACAAGCGCCAGGTACGTTCAAGAATGTAGCATATCTGTCACATCTGACCAGGCGCTGCTAGGAATACTATCATGCCTTTACAGAGTTCAAATGAGATTTTGTAGCCTAGTGGGGGGTGCCTTTTTCTCTTCCCTACAATGTTTTTCTCCATGGAAGAGACTTAACGAGCCTGTCTCTGTTTTATCGTTATTTTTATGGAACGTGCTCATCTGAGCTCAAATTTATGCCCCCCCATCGGAAAATATTCACAGGAAACACTTTCAGGCTTTAAACAATATCAATAATTCCCCCCCCACCCTTTATCTGTGCCTAAACTTAAAAGTAGATTCCATGAACAAAGCTTATTTCTAACAAGTACACACCTGTGGGACTTGCTTCCATTTACCTGCTTTCCATCTGACTACAATATTGTCGTCTTCAAGTCCAACATAAACAAGTCGTTGATGAGCTGTTCTCTCCTAAATAATCAAATTCACCAAATTTACACTTTTAACGATTACTATCATATTGTCCTTTTAACCATTGTACCCTCTTTAAATCTTATCCTCGAGTAGCCTCTAGCATTGATAAATGAAGATTCTTTTGTAAAAAAAAT
>NC_136522.1:55352704-55360204 GCF_053919585.1 Euprymna scolopes | reverse complement strand
TCTTCCTCGTTCGTTTTCTGTTTTTTTTTAGTCGCGTGCAAGCGACTCTTTCTGTCCCGCGGTCGGTCGGTCGGTCTGTCAGTAACACTTTTGTGCTTGGCCTTTTTGGTTAAGATCAAAGGTTTGTTGTTAATAGATACTGTTCTTAGCTTTTTAAGCATTTCTTGGCCTTTTGGCCAGGATGTAAGTGTAGTATCTGTTCCTGCATATACTGCAAGCAAAGACCATATGTGGGGGTAACCTCACATATCAGACCTTGGTCAATGTAGGGGCAACCCTTCATACCAGTTGTCACTATCCAGCTCCCCTACTCCCCGGGGAGTTGGTCCCCATTCCCCTTCATTCCTCACATAAAAAATCGGCCTTGTGCCTAATGTGCTCGGTGGTGGAGCAAATAAATACCCTTTTCTTGGCCTTTCGGCCAAGATCAAAGTGTAGTATATGTTCTTACTACATGCTGTACTTATGTTTGTAACTTTGTGATATGAAGTGGAGGATCACTTTTCCGTATTAATTCAATGTAAATGATCACCCACTTTACAACCAGTCAGTCTTAAAGCCATTCAAGTCATTCTCCAGAGGATTCAAGTTGCTTTTGAAGGAGTTCAGTTATTTTTTAAGCATTCAAGTCATTCTTAAGGTCATTCAATTCATCAAGTTTATTAAAGTCATTATAAGTCATTTACTTTTTATTTATTTAAGTCATTTTAGCCTATTTTTCGGTAATTTTAGTTTATCTTTAAAAATTTCATGTCAATCCTACATTCACGCATTCATTAATTACACGAGAGCACGCGACTAATGGCTATCGGACTTGTTTTGTTTTTAAACATCGACACTTTATAACACTCTACATTGCAATATACCGCTTGCCATTAAAAAAAAGTTATTCTCTTTTGCACATTTTTTAAAGTATTCCATCGATTTCTTCTTCCGTTTTTTTCTCTCTTTTTTTTATCGCGTTTCGTTACTTTGTATCAGACCTCCCTCTTTAACTACTCGTGTCTATTATTTGTTGTTTTTTTTTTTACTTTTTCGTTTTTTTTATCTTTTTGAAAACATTGACAGTGTACAACACTCCGCATTACGATATACCGCCAATCAATCTTTTAAGTGTTTTCTGCAGTTGAACCTCCCTTGAACTTTTCCATCGCTTTCTTTTTCAGCTTTGTTTTGGTCTTATTTCTATCTCCTTTCATTTTTATACTCTACCCCCCCCTCTCTAACTACTTTGCGTTTAATATTTTTTCTACTTCACCGTTTTTTCCTTCTGTTTGAAAATATTTACAATACTCAACACTCCACATAACGATATACCTCCATTTTTTAAAAACTTTTTTTTTCTACTGCAGCTCCTTTATACTTTCCGTCGCTTTCTCTTTCATTTTTTTCTCTTTTTATTCTCGTTTTTGTCCCTTTTTATCAGATCTTCCTTTTGATTTCTGTTTATTATTTCTTTTTTAAACATCTTCTTCCTCTTTCTGCTGTCCTGGATATGACCTTAAACTATATCCAGTGCTGAGGCCCCAGCGTGTGGGCTTTGGGGAGTGTGGAGCCACCCTTTAATTGCCATTGCTCCCAGGTCCACTCTGACCCGGAGTGGTAGTACCTGTTAGGGTCCCAACTATGGGTTAAATAGAAACCGACTTGAAAACAACAAATATATTCTATAAAAAAAAATGTTCTTCAAAATCTTTTGATTCGGCATTAAATAACCTGAAAAGGGTTGATATGCTGTAAAACAAAAACAACCAACCAACCAATCCTCTTTCTGCTTCTACTTCTTCCTCGTTTTTCTTCTTTGAAACCTTGGCAACCCTCCTACCCAATGTTATCTTTAAACATTTTCTTCTAGTGAAACATCCTTTAAACTTTCCCTCGCTCTCTTCTTCAACTTCGATTTTTTCTCTCATTTTTTCCTTCTTATCATCTCTCCCTTTTTACCTACCTTGTGTTTATTATTTCTTCTTCGTCTTTTTTCTGTTGTATTTTTTTAAACATTGACAATGTAACCACTCTACATAACGATATACCTCCTATCACTTTCCTCTACTGCACGCCTTTTAAACTCTTCCGTCTATTTCTTCTTCAATGTCTTTTCGTTTTAATTCGTTTCTCTCATTTTCCTGATTTATGTATTTTCTTTTTCCTCTTTTCCTTCATTTTTCTTGATCTTCTTACCACATTTCCTGGGCGATATTTATCTTATTGCATTCCTTCTTTTAAAACTTTGTTTTTTAATTCACACCACACCATTATTACTACATGCCTCATCCTCGTTAAATAACAGCAAAGATTAACAACGGAAAAAGGCGGTTGTCATTTTCACAAGCAAAGAATATTCATTGTAAGTACGCGGATAGACGTTCGCCTGCCATGTTGTGCCTGACGCGCATTCATACGCATGCGCGAACGAGCCTGGCAACTTCAATTGTTGATTCATCACTCGCCATCCTCCTATTCTTTTATTATCTCTCCATCTTACGTTATTCACTTTTGCACAATATGTCAAGCATTTCGATTACATTTCTACTCCTTATATTTTATTGACAGTAACTTTTCACTGCATCTACTAGCAGATATATGCGCCGTTCGCCTAACATACTTATGTTGTATTTCATGTGGTGAATAAAAAAAAAATTGCATACGTAGGAAAACAAGTCCGATAGCCATTAGTCGCGTGCTCTCGTGTAATTAATCGTGAATGTAGGATTGACATGACATTCTGTAAGATAAACTAAAATGATCGAAAATGGGCTAAAATGACTTAAATGAATAAAAAATAAATGACTTAGAATGACTTTAATGAACTTAAGGATGCATTGAATGGACTGGTTGTAAAGTGAGTCATAAATTTACATTAAATTAATACAGAAAAGTGATACCCGACTTTATATCACAAAGTTACAAACATAAGTACAGAATGTAGTAAGAACAGATACTACACTTTGATCTTGGCCAAAAGGCCAATAAAAGGCTATTTATTTGCCCCCCTCCACCGAGCAAATTACGCACAAGGCCGGTTTTTTAATGTGAAGTGGAAGTGGGGACCAACTCCCCGGGGAGTAGGGGTGCTGTATAGTGAACATTTGTATGAAGGGTTGCCTCTACATTGATCAAGGTCTTATGTGTGGGGTTGCTCCTACATATGGTATTTGCTCGCAGTATCTGCCGGAACAGTAACTACACTTTGATCTTGTCCAAAAGGCCTAGAAAAGCTAAGAACCGCATCTATTAACAATAGACATTTGATCTTAACCAAAAAGGGCAAGTACAAAAGTTTTACGAACAGACCGACGGACTGACGTATAGAGTTGCTTGTACGCGACTAAAAAGGGTATATAAACATGTTTATACACTAGGTAGGAGAGGTAATTGATGGGGCAAGTCTTCCTATTGAACGTAAGGCATGACATAGGCTAATGAGGGTACGACAAGGCCTTAATGAAAACAGGCTCTGTCCCTGATCTGCAAAATACTGAGAAGATGGCACCAACAGTAAAAAGTTGCCCTTGACCTGCTTATGCACTAGTTAGAGAGGTAAACCGTGGGTTAAATATTTTTATTGCAATGAGGCTATTGCAGAAGCTAACGAGGGTTAGACAGCGGGCCTTAATAAAATGTCTGCCCTCTACCAACATCATTTATAGAAAAAATAAAAGAAAAAAAATCCGACATATAATTTTGATCCCTGGACTATTGTTCTCGTCTTGAGTGTCATTTTAACAGCCTTTCGGTCGATATAACATCTGGTCTTCTATTATGTATATATTTGAGACCCGTGTCGAAGAGATTAGATTACTAGTAAAACAATCAATTGTAAAAGTGATGTTCTTCTAAAGTTTGAAAAGTTATTTCAGTGTGGTCGATCGAAAAATACAATTGCACATTACTTAGGCCATCTCTCCAGTCATAACTGTAAATAAGGAGTTCCGCTCGAAATTCCGTCCAAATTCGGTAGTTCGACAAAAAACATTGCCGAGTTCGACAAAAAAAACAAAAAACACCTGAATGTTTTCGGAGGTTACATCGACCGAAACGTTCTGAAAATAAAAGTCAAAATTAGAACAGTTTTCCGAAGTATCCAAATAGTCCCTCAGGGTTTAATGCTGGGCCTAACTCTCTTCCTGATCTACATTAATGATCTTCCAAATCTCACGCATAGATCATTCGTAGACATTTTTACTGACGAAATTACCATCTATGGTAGCACATCAAAGGCCGTAAACGAACAAGTTCTATTTTATTCTCTCCCCTGTTTCTGTCGGATCTTGAACATGTGGCACAATGGGGGAAAAGTGGCTAGTTACTTTTAATGCATCTAACACCGAGCTTTTACCTTTACATCATCAACGTTTCCCTCCCCATCTGGCATCAATTGAAATAAATGGCTCTCATCTTAGCGAGGCTTCATGTTTTGACATGCTTTGGGCTTGACCTTAACTCCTGATCTAAAATGGAACACGTACATAAATTCCGTTGGCATGGTCGCTGGAAAAATGGTGGGATTCTTTTACCGATCTAGTAGATATCTACCCGCTGATGCAATTTCTATGTATAGAAGAGCGAGGTACGTCCCCGGGTGGAGTGTTGCTGTCATATCTGGGCAGGAGCTGCTAGGAAGACTAATCATGTCTTGACAGAGTTCAGAATCGAGTTCGTAGCTGAATGCGAGATGCCCTTTTCTCTTCCCTGCAAGCTCTTTCTCACAGACGAGACGTTTCGAGCCTGCCCCTATTTTATCGTTATTCTGATGACAAGTACTTGTATGAGCTCCAAAATAGTATCCCCCCCATCGCCAAATATCCACTTATCTGAAACACTTGTCTGCCTGTAAAACCTAGCAATAATTTCCTCACGCTTTATATATTCCTAAGCCTAAACATAGATTACACGAACAAAGATTTTTTTCTTTAAACTTAACACTTATGGAACTCTTTCGGTTTCCTGCTTTTCAGCTGACTACAATATGACCTTCTTCAAGTCAGATGTAAACAAGTTCATTCCCTTGAAGTTATCCAATTTACCGAATTTACACTTCTAACGATTACTATATTATCCTTTTGACAACCTTACACTCTAAAATTCGTATCCTCAAGCAGCCTCTCCACCTTGATTAGTTGTAATTCCTTTGTAAAAAAACAATCCGCATGTTAAAAATTGAGGCATGATAGGTCAATAAAAAAGGTTTAAAATGCAGTCGTATTCTGTTTCATAGTGGAATGTACCGGTGATTTGCTCGCCCTAATCAAACTTTCATTGTCTATTCGATTCATCTGTATATCAAAGCCAAACAAATTCTGTTTCAGGAAATAATGTCATAATCGTGTAAATGTTAGACACTTTTAGGTGAGTTGAAATGAAATTGGAAAATATTGTAGAACATTTGTATTAGTTTAATTTTTTATATTAATTTTTGACACGTTAACCTTGGTTATTTGTTGTTACCGTCATTATTTGTTGTTTGTTTAAGAGAGGTGTTGAGTTCTAAAAGAGTTTTTCTTGTTGAGGGGAAAACGTAAATATTCTCCAAATTACTACAATTCTTTAAAACAGATACAATTGAATTTCGCTGTTTTCCTATTCAATATATATATATATATATATATATATATATATATATATATATATATATATATATATAAAGTAATGTGATCTATAATTTAAAAGTTTTAATAAAATTTTAAATTTAAAAATCAAAATTTAATTAAATTACAAATCAGTTTCATAAGAAGGAACAACAACAAAGTCAATTATCTGTACGATCGTTTCGGAAATCCGTGCTTTTTATTTGTGGTATACATGAAGTCACGTAGAACAATTATACATAGTTTTTTTGGTAAGCACGGTCTCCTCATCAGCAAATTTAGGAGGATTTCTATTGAATTGAAAAGACACCAAAAATAAACCTAGCATTAACAGTAAGGCAGATGAATCTGAAAAATTGAAGTAAAAGGTTTGGATTTAAAATTTATAAGAAAATTAATAAGAAAATTGGTATAGGTTAGAGATAGAAATGAGTAGAAAAATATATATTTTGAATTTACATAATAAATTTGATTTAAAAATATATAGATATATAATTACCTTTTGGTTTTTCTTTTTTTGAAATCAGGAACTGTATTTAAAGTAGTCATTTAGATGTTTGCTATAGCTTTTTATTTTATTGAATGATGAATTTTAAAAAGGGCGACGCTCGTGCAGTAAATTGTTTCCGTTAGCGTATTTTGATTTAGAGACGCTACAGTTAATATCTATAGAGAGAGAGTATTTTTTTTTGCAAGTTTTTAAGGGGAGATAATTGTCATGGCTTTATTTATTATTTGATTTACGAGTCTAAGGGCGGTAATTGGTTTAACTTAATTTATTAGAAAAAAAAATCTATTTTTACTAATGAGTAATTTTTAATGATTTAAGGTGGTTTATATTTATTAAATTTAAACCAACGTTTATGATTACACGATAGAATCTCGTGTCTTAAATTTACTAGTTTGGTTGTGCTTTTTATATCTTCATATTTTAAAATTTTTAGGGTTTCTTTTGTACATAATGTACAAAATTTATCTCCTGGTTTATATGATTTGCAAGTCTCAATTATTTGCCATTTTAAGTTGAAAGAAATATTGCTATTTTTTAGTTGCCAAATATAGTTGGATAGAGTAGTTTGGTTTGATAGAGAGTTATTTTTAAAAGAATGTTTGTGCGTTGAAATTCTATGTTTTATTGGGCCGGATGTGGAACCAATATATATTACCTCTTGATTATTATGATTATTTTCCGTTAGGTCTATTGTTGGATTATAATGTGGTGGGTTGGTTAATAATTGATCGGTAGATTGATTTAAGTTGGTGTTATTATTTAATCTGGTAGTTGAGTTATGGCTGTTGATAGGTTCTTGTATATGTTTATTTATATTATTATCTAATATTTGTAGTTTGGTTTTATCTTTTTTTGTCTCCTGGTTATTTTTCTTAACTCGTATACGGGAAGACATTGCCATATTATATGTTATTACGCTCTTAATAGGTTTATTTTTAATGCAGTTTATGTTTCTATCATTTTCATTTATGAATTTAATTTGTGAATTATATCCAGAGTTTTTAAGGGCTTCATTATAGTATTTTTCATTTTTGGTAAATATTGATTTAGTAGAAGACAGTCTAGAAATTCTTAGAGCGATATTGGGAACTATTGATTTTAATATTGATTTAGGGTGGTTTGATTGATTGTGGACATATAGAAGTGATTGGTTAGGTTTATGGTATGGTTCAAAGGTAGAATTTTCAAGATTTAAGGTTATGTCTAAGAAATTAACAATTTTTTTATTAGGGTCGATTTTTATACTAAGTCCATAATTTTTAAATAATTTATGTAGAGCTTTAATTGCATTTTCATAATTTTTATTAGTAGAATTCGTTATGAAAAGTGCATCATCTCTATATAGCCCTCCTTCAAGTTTGAACTGTTTATGGAGTATACAATGTATTTCATTTAAAAGGA
>NC_136522.1:55345204-55347704 GCF_053919585.1 Euprymna scolopes | reverse complement strand
ATATATTAATACATTCGCTACCTCACACTAAATACATATATATATACATATATATATATATATATATATACATATATATGTATATATATATATGTATATATACACTTGTGCCCGATATTATTCATACCCCTCGGATCTTTGAGATTTCTATAAGAATATTGCTCAAACCAGAAGGTAGACAATATTAAAGGGATTTCAAACAATAAATCAAGCATAAGCATTTAATTTAAACTCAACAAATAAATAAATTATGCAAGTTTGAAACATTATACAAAGAAAAACAATAATGGCACTAGTTCAAAATTATTCATACCTCTCTTACTAATAGTCAATAGCATGCCCTTTATTCTTAATAACTGCCTGTAACCGTTTGGGATATTTATCAACAAGGTTTTTACAAGTATCAACACTGATTTTTGACCATTCTTCAATGCAGTAGTTCTCCAAATCCCTCAAATTTCTAGGTTTCCGCTTTTTAACCTCAGTTTTCAATATGTGACAGAGGTTTTCGATAGGGTTCAGGTCGGGACTCTGGCTAGGCCATTCCAAAACATTAATTTGATTATCCTCAAACCATTTCTTGACTATTTTGGCAGTATGTTTTGGATCATTATCCTGTTGAAGGACCCAGTTTGGTCCTAAATGGAGCTTCTCCGCATCCTGTCTAATGTTTTTCTGGAGTATCTCCAAATATTGCTCCTTCTTCATGGTTCCATCTATCTTGACCAAACTACCTGGACCACTAGCCGAAAAGGAGCCCCAAAACATTAGGCTACCACCACCATGTTTCACCGTGGGTATGGTGTTCTTTGGGTTGTAAGCTTCTCCTTTCTTCCTTCAAACGTAAGAAGCATCCATATGGCCAAACAATTACATTTTTGTTTCGTCAGTCCACAAAATACTTGAGAAAACGGACTCTGGAGAATTCACATGGGTCCTAGCAAACTTTAGACGTGCTGCAAGGTGTTTTCCGGTGTGCAATGGAGTCCTTCTTGGTCTTCTTCCTTTCAGACCATTTTCATGCAGTCCTTTGCAATGTTTGCCTTGATATTTTTATGCCAGAAGACTCCAGATTTTCTAAAATGTCCTTATTAGTGGTGGTTGGATTTGCATTAACACTTCTTACAATATTCCTGGTGGCTCTAGCAGACAGTTTCCTTTTCCTTCCTCTACCAATCAAGTTGTTTGTTGTGTGGTGGCTCTGGAATTTTTTGATGGTGCTCTGTACTGTTGCTGTAGGGACCTCAAATTTCTTGGAAATTGACTTGTAACCTAAACCATCCTTATGTGAATTCACAATTTTAGTCCTAAGATCATTACTAAGCTCTTTTTTCTTCCTCATTCTAATAATTTTTATTCTTTTATTGGTTTTCAGTTGATATCATTTTAATTTCTGAAAAATGCAAAAAACGAAATGAAATTAATCAAAGGTTGTATAAAAGCATTCAAAATAAGAATCAAACAGAAAACAAACAGTCAGAAACTCGATTAATACTGAAAAAATAAGGGGGTATGATTATTTTTGAACATTGCAGATTTTATAAATAGCTGTATATTTCTTTTATTACGAGTATCCCGAGATTTTAAAATGACGAAAATGATCAGAAGAGGTTTATTAAGAATATGTATCAATATGGACGTAAACAATAAATTCTTACAAAAGTTACACCTAATAAATTCAATTTTCAAGGGGGGTATGAATAATATCGGGCACAAGTGTATATGTATATGTATATATATATATATATATATATATGTATATGTATATAATGTATGTATATGTATATAATGTATGTATATGTATATAATGTATATATATGTATATAATGTATATATATGTATATAATGTATGTATATATAGGTATATAATGTGTATATATATAGGTATATAATGTATATATATATATATGTGTGTATAATGTATATATATAGGTATATACATGAATAAAATGTATATATATATTATGTATCTATATATATATATAATGCATCTATTTATATATATAATGCATCTATTTATATATATAATGCATCTATTTATATATATAATGCATCTATTTATATATATAATGTATCTATATATATATATATAATGTATCTATATATATATATATAATGCATCTATATATATATATATATAATGCATCTATATATATATATATAATGCATCTATATATATATATAAAATGCATCTATATATATAATGCATCTATATATATATATACATAATGCATCTATATATATATATATATATATATATATAATGCATCTATATATATATATATATATATAATGCATCTATATATATATATATAATGCATCTATATATATATATAAATATAATGTGTATATATATATAATGTGTATATATATAATGTGTATATATATATATAATGTGTATATATATATATATATATATATAATGTGTATATATATAATGTGTATATATATATAATGTGTATATATATATTGTGTATATATATATAATGTGTATATATAA
>NC_136522.1:55327704-55332704 GCF_053919585.1 Euprymna scolopes | reverse complement strand
ATGAATTACAGAGCATACAAAACTAGGACTTGAGACTACAAAGCTAGCTTGATAAAAAATAGCAAAGGTCATTTCTCTTCCAAATTTTCGGATTTAAAAATGCCCATATTGCATCCATTTTTCCTCTGAGTGAAGAGCAAAATGATTTCATTGGTATAATAATTAAATGAATGATTTTGCACTACGAAACAGGTGCTCTCATGCATTGCGCATGTTAAATATACTGAAGTAAATAAATGGTAAGATGGTCAACATTGTAAAATTTTAAATATTAACTTTTGCCATTTATTTGTTATAATAATATATATATATATATATATATATATATATATATATATATATATATATATATATATATATGTATATATATAAATTAGTAGTCCGCGGACAGAATCTTTCACAGCCTTTAAGTGCGGCTAGACAAGGAACTGCCTCAATCTAAGATTGAAATGCAACCGGCTAACTGTAATGCTATTTGGCTGCTGAAAGGGATGGATATGCGAGTTTACAATTTTTAATTGAACATTGTCCAAACGCCTAAGCTCAATTCGTTCATACAAAAAGAATATCTTTGTTTCGGCAGCAACAGTTTATTACGTTTCCCAATATGCTCAATTCAAATGAGCGAACACACACACACAAACGCATACAAACACACACAGAAAACGTATATAGATATATAGAGATATATAGATATAAGATATATAAATATATAGATATATAGATATAATATATATATAAATATATATAGATATATAAATATATATATATATATAGAAAGATATATATAGAGATATATACATAGATAGATATATACATAGATATAGATATATATACATAGATATAGATATATATATAGATGCATATATATATAGATATATATATAGATAGATACATATAGATATATATATATATATATATAGATAGATATATATAAATATATAGATAGATATGGATATATATATATATATATATATATATATAGATATGGATAGATATATAAATATATATATAGATATAGATATATAGATATGTATATATAGAGATATGTATATAGATAGATATACATACACACACATATAGATTTATACATATACACACACACACACACATATATATATATATATTTATACACAGACACCCATATATAGATATATCTATATGGATAGATAGATGTAGATAGATATACACACGCATATATGTAGAGAGAGGTGTATAGATAGATAGATATACACAAAGATATAGATAGATAAACACACACAAATATATATAGATAAATAGATGGATAGACACACACACACACATAGATGCACATATACATATATAATGATAGATAGTTGCTGCGGTTGATGATACATAGATAAATAGCTGATGCTGAGTGTGTTTTAAATAAATAGCGTTATAATGTACGCTTCGTTTTACGCACACAAAGGTAGGATGAATGGTTGCTAACACAAAAAAACATCTAATTTAACAGGTAAACGCTTTCACTGAATGAACAGGGGTAAATAAAAAGATTAAAAGAATTCGTTTTTGTTTTTTTTTGTTTCTTTCACATTCCCACTCTTTCTGCTCTTTTGTTGATATTGTTTGTTTGCTATTCTTCGTTATTTCGTGATTTTCCCGCCTGCTTCTGTCGCACTGCACCCTTACCCTCCCTCACCCACCCCCTCGCATTCTTTTGCGCTTGTCGCAAATTGGCCTGTTCCTATTGTCGTCAAAGGTACAGAGAAAAAAAATAAAAAGTTTTGTTTCATGGAATATCCGAGCTCCCCCCCCACACACACTGCTCTTCAGCTATTACAACCTCCCGACGTTCCACTGTTTTCGCAGAGTAAATCAGCACAAGCGTAAATAAAAATACAAAAGTAAAAAAAAAAAATAAATAAATAAATAATGTAACGTGAAACAAATAGAATACAGTCATTAAATGTCGATTAGTGTTTTTTCTTTTTTTTTTTTTTTTTTCAGAAAGGACTTACTTGTAAGTTAAAAAATATATATTAAAAAAAAATAAACTAAAATAAAATGTTTGTATATGTGGGGAAAAAAATAATGTCGGAATGAGTGGGATAATTTGTGCGCGATAAAGAAAAAGGAAAAATGCTGGCAGGTTGCCGACTGTTTGCCGGCGAGAGACAGGACTGCAGTAGGAAGGGGTAATAAATGAGGTATATATATATATACATATATATATATAAAAAACAATGCGAAATAACGAGATTGTAGAACGATAGGCAAGACAAATAGAGGGATAGACAAATGAATCGGTGACTATAATGACAGATAGGTTGATAGATTAGAAACCCTGGAGAGATATAGATAGAGAGAGTGGGTGTGTGCGAGAGAGAGAGAGAGAAATAAAAAGGGAACAAACCGAGTTCTGTGTTCATTAACGCATCGTCTTTATTTCGAGACTTTCTCTGGATGAATGAAATTAAGTAAAACAAAACACCAGTACAAATATTTAAAAATATATTTTTGAATAAAGGTATGACCCTGTTCTATATATCAAACAGAAAAAAAAGAGTCACTGGAAAGTCAAAAAAGGCGGAAGGAATGCTTAGCTTTGTGAAAGAGAGTAAGATGTCTTTATATTATCATGTAGCCGTGAATATTTTTTAAAAATTATATGATGCAATTCATAATCTTCCTAGAAGAAATATGTCCGTTATAATTCAAATATGGATGTGTAGCTGAAATGAATGTATGTTTGTTATGTAATTTATTGACTGAGATTATATGCATTAATTATCACACACACACACACACACACACAAATCTACATACAATACTGTTGCATAGTAAAGTACGTAATTTAAGGCTGATAATTTCTGCTTGTCATAAGATTCAAACGCAACCACAAAGCCACGTTTTTCTCCACACACACACACACACACACACACACACACACACATATATATATATATATATATATATATATATATATATATATATATATATGAAGAAATATGGTTTCTTATAATATATAAAATCCTTATTTAAGAAGTTAAATGTAATTACAGAGCAATATAGTGAATAAATGACAACAAACTATATTCGAAACTTCATGACATTGACCATCTTATTATTTATTCCTTTGATTCATTTAACATTAACGATTCTTACAATATATATATATATATATATATATATATATATATATATATATATATATATACAGATTTAGAATGCTGCAACACTGGGCATACTAATGTTTTTGACAGATGATTAAGGTTGCTGAAAACTGTTTTTTTCTGTGGAAGACAAATAGTTGAAGTCGCCTGACGAGAATTTGCTATTTTAAGCAACCATCCCTCAGAAAAATTAGCATGTCTTAAAGATTTGTGTAATATATGTGTGTGTGAGAGTAATCAGATACATATGGTCGCTACAAATAGCCATCGGTTTCAGTCAATGAGACTTCCTCAGGTGACCCAGAAACCAACGACGTCACAAAGAAAAATGTAAAACAAATGTTAAAGAAATGAAAGAAAAAAAGGGAAAAAAGACAAAAAGAAAAAAGGGAGCTCTTCAACAAAAAAAAATAAATAAAAATAAACGGATCATAAAAATGTCCGAGCTCTTTAAAAAAGAACATAAAAAATTGAGAGACCGGGAGTTTCGGGTCGCCCGAGGAAGTCTCATTGACTGAAACAGATGGTTATTTTTAGCGGCCATATGTAACTCAAATACAAAAAAAAATAGTTTGCTCTTGTTATTGAGCACTATCTTTTTTTTTTAATTCAATTCTCACCCCAAACAAGGCACAGTGCCACTTTGAAGCAGGGGGCTACTATTAGGGACTTAATTAGCGGGGTCATTATGAAGGGAGATGAGTAGAAAGATGTTTGTTAACATTACACTTGAACTTCTGCATATCAGTGCAGTTTGGAAAGCAGAATCCCGGAAGGGAGTTCCAAAGACCCCGCAGTTCTAGGGAAGAAACTATCGGGGTAAAAGGCTTTCTTGCACCCAGGGATCTCTACTGTAAAGGGATGAGACTTAGTAGCTTGTCGGGTTTAACATCGTTCGTTGTCTTCATTAGTTCTGACTTTTGAATATCTCAAACCGGTATATATATATATATATATATATATATATATATATATATATATATATATATATATATATATATAAAGTGAACGTGTCTGTCTGTCTTTGTACATTTCCCTACGCAATAACTCTGTCAATTTTTAGTCTATAGACTCGAAATTTGAAATACCGGGTACTGAGATTTGGGAAAATCGATATGACCGGTGTCAGCCAGAAATTTGGCTGTTAAGGGGTCAAATTTACACAATTTGACCTTTAAGAACTCTACCAAACTCCTCCGACAATTTTGGGTCTAGACACTTGAAATTTTAGGTATAGGTTCCTTGAACCTGGATCTAACTTAATAAAGTGATTTGAGCCCGAAACTATAAATTTTAAGGGGTCATAATAGGGGTCAAATTAAAAAAAAATTACTCTTTTTTTTTTTTTTGCTCAGCATACACCTCCAAACACCCGGGCAACGCCGGGCTGAAATGCTAGTATATATATATATCGCAATTAAGCTACACAGAATATCCTGCGTTCCATCATCATTAGGATACCTAAGGTTTTATATGTGTGTGTGTGTCTATGTGTGTCTACCTACTGACACTAGTTTTTCATACTTAATTAATCATCAGTGAAGAGGTGATAATTTCTGTTTTTTAAGATTACAACCCAGCCATAAATCCACCTTTTCCTCCATTTACTATGCCACTGCATCAGGTCCATTAAACAATTGCAACGGGAAGGAAGGAAATTAAGATCTATTACACGGAAATTTAGGCGAAGATATTTGACAATAAAGTATTTTTTGCGCGAGCGAATACACGATTAAAGTTGCGTCTTTTTTTGTCGGGGCAGGTGGCTTTAGGTTTTTGCAGTTCTAACAGGTAGGTGTTTTCACACACGCGCGTTCACATATATATATGTCGAAACTATGTAGACATCTGTACCTTCTAATT
>NC_136522.1:55315204-55322704 GCF_053919585.1 Euprymna scolopes | reverse complement strand
AATATATATATATATATTGTGAATATATATATATATATATATATATTGTGAATATATATATATATATATATATATATATATATATATTGTGAATATATATATATATATATATTGTGAATATATATATATATATTGTGAATATATATATATATATATTGTGAATATATATATATTGTGAATATATATATATTGTGAATATATATATATTGTGAATATATATATATATATATTGTGTATATATATATATTGTGTATATATATATATATATTGTGTATATATATATTGTGTATATATATATATATTGTGTATATATATATTGTGTATATATATATATATTGTGTATATATATATATATATATTGTGAATATATATATATATTGTTGATATATATATATTGTGAATATATATATATATATATATTGTGAATATATATATATTGTGAATATATATATATATATATATATTGTGAATATATATATATTGTGAATATATATATATATATATATTGTGAATATATATATATATTGTGAATATATATATATATATATATTGTGAATATATATATATATATATATATTGTGAATATATATATATATTGTGAATATATATATATATATATATATATATTGTGAATATATATATATTGTGAATATGTATATATATATATATTGTGAATATGTATATATATATATATTGTGAATATATATGTATATACCGTGTGAATATATAAATATATAGTTATATATGTATATAATCGGCGACAAAATTTTGTGTCGAATTGCTAGATTGTAATGCATTAATACTTTGATTTTTGGAATGAGTGTTTATTTAAATTGACAATTGGTCATTATTGTGTAGTTCAATTTATAATTTACAATTCGTCTCAGTATTTGAATCGTTTGATAATATGCGCGGACGTCATGAAGTTGTTTGCTTTCAAACATCATTTCACTTTTATCGATTAGTTTTAAGTGTTTGGGGAGAGTTATAATCAACTTTAATTCGCTGATATAAATTTATCTTTTAACAGAGTATTTCATAGGGCAATAAGAATTGTAATAAATTAAAGGAACAGATGTGTACGTCGTTTCGACATTTATGCGCGTGTGTGTTGGAACAGCTACCTGCTAGAACTGCAAAAATCTAAAATCACCTGCCCTGACGAAATTATACATACGGCTTAAATCGTTCCTCCGATATTAACGGCTTCCGCTCTTGCAAACACTCTAAACCTGGCCACAAATATGTTGATATTATTTAAATCTGAAAAAAAAAGCGAAACACGCAAATATTGACCTTATCCTATATTTTTGTTCCCTGTTTACTTTCTAAAAGGTTTCTCAATTCTTAGAAGTCTAGTCCATCGTTGTAATTTTTCTTGGAAATTACTGGGGGTGTTTTTTTCATAATAAATACGGAAGAGTACATCAATATTCATCACTGTGGCGCGACCGGAGTTCGAGACTATTATGGGATGTAATTCGCATAAATTTAGCAGACTTTTATTTTTCGCAAAAGATAATTTGGGTAAAAAAATAATCGATCGAACCTTGAAATAATTTAAAGTAAAAAAAAAATTAAATAACCTCGTCTTTACCAGAGCATATTTCCGGAAATTCCTAAGGCAATTTTAAAAAAAAGAAATTGCTTTAAATTTTAAAAAATCATATAATTTCAAAACTGCAAAATAAATTAGCGGCCATACAATAAATAAATGGACGATTACTATATCTGAACCAGTATGTCCACAATAACATCTTAGTCTCGGAAATTGCTTAAACAGTTTACGAATATCACACAACTACTTGAAAACTAAAAGATTAATAATAATAATAATAATAATAATAATAATAATAACAAGCGGGACCCGTGAAATTCCACAGGGGACTCATTCATATGTAATATATTGATGTTGGCATTCTGTAGATGTTCAATGTAAATCGAGAGGCACTGATATTATTGTAGCTCTTTTGTTAAAACTGCAAAAGTATTTATCTAAGTTAGCACGAATTCCCGGTAAAGCTCGGTCGTAAACTACGTGTAAGTATGATATTGTTTATTATTTCTGGTTTCGTATATATTATTATAGAGTAAATATTCTATCAATGTTATAAAGTTGCAGTTTAAAAAATGAAAAAAATATATATCCGTATGATTTGGGTGCAATACCTTGAATCAAAACCGAAAGGAAAATTTTATATATATATATATATATATATATATATATATATAATGAAAGAGAGAGAGAGAAACTGTTGTCTCAGGCATAAAATAACAAAGAGAAAAGAGGAGAGAAAACGTTGAGATCAGGTTCACAGTGACAATCAACAAGTATTTGAAATGAATTTAATATAATACGTACACGACATCTATCTGAGCCGTTCGTTCATCGTTACTTAATTCTAATTTACTGTGATCAATTGGCGCACTAAAACTATATACAAACGACTAGTAGTGGAATCTGACGTTGCCTAGCATCGAATAAGGATCAACGAAGTTTCCACAGATAAAGTTATTTTTATCGTATTAGGTGAAATCGCCCATTTTTTAATCCAATCGATTGATTACGTATTCTAGGTGGAAATACCTTGAATCAAAACCGAAAGGAAAATGTTATATATATATATATATATATATATATATATATATATATATATATATATATAACTTGAGTTCCTTCAACCATAACCGAAACGAAAGCTTTTGAAGAAATGTTGGTAAAATTATTTATGGCAAGAAATAGAAGAAAATAACAATTACACGACCCGAATGTAAGCGTGGCACACAAAAGAACACATGCGCTATCGTATTAATATATACATAATAGGAAAACAACAAATGCAGACTCTATGGACAAGGAGATAAAACTATAAACAACTAACATGTGTGCCCGGCATTGCCTGGGTATTTGGAGAGGTATGTTGAGCAAAAAGAAAAAAAAAGTGGTCAATTTTTAAAACTTTTGACCCCTTTTATGACCCCTTAAAATTTATTGTTTTGGGATCAAATTAAGTTATTAAGTTAGATGCATGTCCAATGAACCTATATCTAAAAATTCAAGTGTTTAGATCGAAAATTCGAAAGGAGTTTGGTAGAGTTTTCAAAGGTCAAGTCGTTGAACTTTGACCACTTAATCGATAAATTTCTGGCTGAAAACCGATCACATCGATTTTCCCAAATCTCAGTACCCTGTATATCAAATTTCGAGTCTGTAGACTAAAAATTGGCAGAGTTATTGCGTAGGGAAGAGTACACACACAGATGCACACACAGACAGACACTTTCACTTTTATAGATATATAGCTATAGTAACCGAATACAGCAAACTTGCCCGAAAGGTTACAAGAAAAACACGATGAAGTGGGAGGGCGGTAACACTGGGGATTATGCAAACATCATCTCGAACACAAAGACACATGGTACAAGTATAAGTCAGGAACAGTACTTTTTTTTACATAGGGGTCACCGTTTATCAAGGCCGATATGTCACTTAAGGATAAAGGTTAAAAGTGTACAGTAGTCAAAGGGACAATATAGTAATAGATAGTAATGGAGGTTCGGTAAATTTGTTAACTTAAGTGGAACGGCTCATCAGAAACTTGTTCACGTTGGACTTGAAGACAACAATATTATAGACGGCTGGAAAGCAGGAAAACGGAAGACAATTCCACAGGCGTGCAGTTCTAAGACAGAAGCTTTGATCATGGAATCTATGTTTAGATTTAGGCACAGATAAAGAGTGGGGGGGATTAGTGATAGTGTTTTCCGCTAGATGAGTACTTGCAAACGAGAATCACAGAATCCTATGGGACATGGACATACCAACAGATAAACCTATCCAAGTAAGAAGACCGGATGTCGTAATAATTAGCAAGTAAGAAAATTCCTGTCGAATGGCAGACTTTGATCTTACAGCTGCCCACACGGTGAATATCAAAGACAATCAAAAATGGAGCAAATACACAGAACTAGCAAGAATGGTTAAAGGGATGCAGATGATGAGGAAAATCAGTATACTATCTATGATAGAAGGAACACTATGAAGAATTCCGAAAAGCCCGGAAAAAGAATGAAAGAAACTCGAGTCCGAAGAATGGATTGAAAGCTACAACGGATAAAAATAATGAAAACAGCTGGAATATTAAGAAACCCACGTGAATGCGGAGACACGCAAGCCACATGAGCAGGTCAGACAAACTGCTGCAGGGGCCAAATATGAACAAGCGTTGCATGAAACCAAGAACATTAACGCTGTATATCCCATTTATTTTCCCCATTACACCCCCCCCCCAAAAAAAAAACAAAGAGTGACACCAAATAGCCGGGAAAGGTCAAGGAGGATGTGCAGACCGAGGAGAAAAAGCTCTACTGAGACCCTCGCTGGATGAGTGCAAAGAGGACTGGAATTTGCGGAGACATATTGTTATTCAGTGAAGACCAATACCGAGGAGAAATCTCTAGGAAGCGGCTATTGCGATAACGCAAATTCTTTTTCAAATGTTATCAAAATGGTGGAGAGTTCTGGAACTCTGGGGAGGCCTGTTGTCACTCAGATTCCAGAAGATACCACAAATTGTTCTCAAAGAGAACTCTTTGATGATGGTTTGTGTGACTAAAATTAGTGAGTATATAATAATGATATCTTCGGGGACTTATTGCCAACAAAATTTAAGTTAAGACGAATGGTGGCCGCCATCTGAATCAATGGTAAGCGACTGTTGAAATAACGCAAAATCATCTGCAAATGTTATCGAAACTACTGCAGATTACTGGAAATCCGGGGAGACCAGTTGTCGTTAAAACTCCAGAAGAAACCACCGGTTGTTCCCAAAGATAAATCGTTGATGTTACTCTGTCACTTCTTCTGGTGAGTAAATAATAATCGAAATAATAATAACAACAAATATAAGGATATTTTTACTCGATGTATTTCCTTTTTGTAAATTGTCTCGTCAATTTCCGGGACTATGCTTCTGTGAAGAGGAGGATATTTTCTTTTAATTGAAATTGTTTGCTGTTCGATTGATTATTAAAGCGGTTCCAATTATGTCTTGCAAAAATGCTTACTTTTGCTAAAGTTTGCTAGTTAGATCCCTTACAGAATCGTTTCGAACTCTGCTAGCGTTCAGCATTGCTAACAGTTGTAACGTACTGTATTACGGGGGCATGTGTTTTGACATGATGCATCATAATGAAGTTGTAGGGTTTGGTCATAACAGAAAAGAAACGATAAAAAATGGCTCCTGATTTATTCATAATAACCAGTCCTTATCATCGTTACAAACGTGCTGAATAGCACAGCACGTTGATCCGAAAGCATATGCGGATAACGATAATAGAATTGTCCCTAAGCAAGTGATTTATTTTTAAAGTAAAGCCTCGACGACAAAGATGTGCAATAATTTCAAGAGTGACCGTCGGCGCAGAGTTACATTGTTTGCAACTAGACACTCCTTTGCTGTCAGAATTTAGTCTACTCAGAACTGTCAATTATCTCACGCTAAATGCGATAAAAGATCTCACAGAAAATTCTCAATAATTTCCGAGTCCGACAGTTCGTCTTTCGAAATTCATTCAATAAAATACTCGTAGTACTCTTCATTTCGGGATAACATATGCGACATTTCAACAGGTTATATAAAAGTGTGCATCAAATCTTATCTGTCTCCTTAAAAAAAGAATAAAACAATATATGAATTCTCTATACAAAAGAAAAGACGTTTCTAAGCTTTGTCGATTGAATCGCCATTTTGATCGTGGGTGCTCGACTGCACTACAAACAAAGGTTTCTTTATAACAAAAAAAGTTATTTAAATGCAGGGATTAGTCAAGGGAGACGGATATTTAAGAACCTTTCTTGCTCTCCTTGCAGAATTTCGTTTCTTTTAAAACATCCGTTTCACGAGTTCTTTTTCCTTAAAACCTTACGATTATATATATATATATATATATATATATATAGTCATCCACATACAGTACTGTTTCGTTGTATCACAACCCATCAGTGCGGCTAGACATATATATTTCCCCAGCCGTGGATCGAACCTACAACCGTCATGATGAGGGTTGACAGCTCTACCCATCAGAACACGAGTCAGTGCCGTATATATTTCTCCTCGGGCATGTGTTAAATCCACACCCGCCCGTCTTAACGGTGCTCAAACCATCAGTTTCTTTCTTTTTTTTCTTTACAAATAATAGTGGACTTAGATTAATTGCTTAAATACGCGTCGAGTGAAAACATATTTACAAAGTCATACACCCCCAAGTAGTAGGCTTTCATATATATATATATATATATATATATATATATATATATATATATATATATACTAGGATTTCAACCCGGCGTTGCCCGGGTGTTTGGAGGTGTATGTTGAGAAAAAAAAAAAAAGAAAAAGCAAAAGCGGTCATTTTTTTAAAACTTTGACCCCTATTATGTCCCCTTAACATTTATTGTTTTGGACTCACATCAAGTTATTAAGTTATATCCATGTCCAAGGAACTTATATCTAAAATTTCAAGTGTTTAGACCCACAATTGGCGGAGGAGTTTGGTAGAATTCTCAAAGGTCAAATCGTTGAACTTTTACCCCTTGCTCGGGTGTTTGGAGGTGTATGCTGTGAAAAAAAAAAAGCAAAAAAATAAAAAAAATGGTTAATTTTTAAAAACTTTGACCCCTATTATGACCCCTTAAAATTTATTGTTTCGGGCTCATATCACTTTATTAAGTTAGATCCATGTTCAAGAAACCTATATCTAAAATTTCAAGTGTCTAGACCCAAAATTGTCGGAGGAGTTTGGTAGAGTTCTTAAAGGTCGAATCGTTGAAATTTGCCCCCTTAACAGCCAAATTTCTGCTGAAACCCGTCACATCGATTTTCCCAATTCTCAGTACCCGGTATTTCAAATTTCGAGTCTATAGACTAAAAATTGACAGAGTTATTGCGTAGGGAAATGTACACAGACATACAGACACACAGACAGACACGTTCACTTTTATAGATATATAGATAGATATATATATATCGGCACTAAAGTGAAAAGCATATCTTATTTTTCTTGTATTAATATTATTGGAATTGTTTCCTTTTTTCCCTTGTACACATTTTTGTGAATTTTTCCATGGATTTCTGCCTTTGAATTATTTTGGTCCATCTTCCAATTACGGAATTTCCTTAGATTTTACTTGAGAAAATGGAAATTCAATTAACTTTCTTGAAGTTATATATTTGGATTTTTCCGTCACTGGATTATTTATCTTCCACCAGACTATCCATTCACGTGTAATCACCTTTTTCTTCACCATATTCCCTCTGATTCACTTTTTTTGTTATCAAGTAAGATCTTTGACTTACTTGTTGTTTCATCAAATACTTTTGCATGCAAAATCCGATCCCGCATTTTGCTAATTCCTACCGTCTGATGAGAAGGAAAGTATTGCTCCGAAACTCTGCGGATTAAGGACTATCCACTTATCTAGTGTTTCCTTTTTAGATT
>NC_136522.1:55305204-55310204 GCF_053919585.1 Euprymna scolopes | reverse complement strand
TACTCACTATTCTAGACCCGTATCGAGGCGGTTATTGGGGCTGATAGCGGCTGCATCGATTAGATGTCAGCCCTGCTACATAATTTAGTTACGTGAATTAACGTTTTAAATAAACCTTTTAAAATTAACCTGTAGTGTCGTTTTCAGTGGGGCGACACTTTTCTAATTCAATCCTCAATATGGCATATACATTGCTCCGTATGCGTTAACAAAAAAGTGGGATGAAGAGAATTCTAAACAATAATTTTGAGGAGAGAATCTCATAGCCTAATAAAGTACCTTGTAATCAATGGAATTCTTAAGGAAAAAGCGCTTTATTTTGGTTGCTAAAAAGATTAGACTGGATATATATATATATATATATATATATATATATATATATATATATATATATATATATATTACATTTCCACCCCAAACAAGGCACATTTCCACTTTGGTGTAGGGGGCTACTATCAGGAGCAACAACTACTGGGGCACTTGAACTTCTGCACGTCAGTACAGTTGGGGAAGCAGGGGCATGGAATGGAATTCCAAAGTCTAGCTGTTCTGGGGAAGAAACTACTGGAGTAGAAAGATCTTTTACATCTAGGGATCTCTACAGTGTGGGAGTTGTATTTTGCAGCTTGTCGAGTCTGTCGAGGGTGTTCACGTCGTGGGGGCACAATTGCTTGCAATTCGTTGGAGCATTCACCATAAAAATACTTGTAGAACAGGCAGAGGGATGCAACGCTTCATCGATGGGACAGAGGCTGAAGCTGAGATGCCAGTTCAGGGTCTATCAGATTTGCGACTCTCTTTTGAACCTTGTCAAGGAGCGATAGTCTAGTAGCCGATGCACCAGCCGAAATACGACCGCAATACTCCATACATGGGCGAATGGTTGCCTTATAGAGGTACAGGATACTTTCGGGTGTTAGTAGTTTTCTAGCACAGTAGAGAGAGCCCACCTTCCTTGCAGCGGCCCTGGCGCAAATGCGAAGAATATATACACATTTTAGCTAAACATCTCTGCATATGCTATTACACATGATCAACCATTCAAAAAAAAAAAAACGCAGTTATCTTCATTGGAGTATGGCTGTCAGAATATCACGGAGATTTAGAGTAGTAACTCTTGTGTTTTTGTAACTCCATAGCTGTTTGTATAGAGCTAAGACTAAAGTCAATCTGTCAGAAGAAGGTAGCAATGAGATGTAAGAAAATCTGGCGTTTAGATATTTATATTGATTTTAGTATGTGTCGGTGGGAGGAATGTATTTTGGTTGGAGTTTTACGAGTCGAGTATTTAAGCAAACAATAATGTTTGCTTAAATAATAAAGATTATGCCATATATTTGTAACCGAGCACTTTTAACATAGATTAACATATAGGAAACAACCGCAATGCATTCATATATATATATATATATATATATATATATATATATATATATATATATATATATATATACACACACATACATACATGTGCTTATGTGTATTTATAAACTGTATAACTCCAAACACATGCAGACACACTCACACACACACTCGATCACACACACACTCACACACACACACACATATATATATACACACACTTACACAAACAGAGACAATTATATATATATATATATATATATATATATATATAGTTTATCGGTTGGTTTCCTATATGTGAAGCCAATTAAACTAGCGAGATTATTAAAGAGTGCAGTATGCAGGACAGAGTTGTTAGTTAATTTGTTGTGTACAATAAACAAACTGTGTGTATATATAATATATATATATGTGTGTGTGTGTGTGTTTGTGTGCGCAAAGAGCGGAGTAAACAACATATCTCATTTCTTATATTTGTTTATTCGTTAATAGTTTTATTTAGTTTAGATATTTATAAAGTTTTCGAGAATTTGTTTCAATCTAAGTAATGTTATTTCGTAAAATGTGTGTATTTTGTTCAGCTTTCATGATCCATTCATCTCTGAGCAAAATATAATAAATTTCTTAATAAAGGCCATGGTCTTATTCAAGTTGGACTTTTTTACGGAATTAAGGTCAAATGAATACACTTTACGGGAGTAAAGATTATTGATGGGCCGGACGAGTTCTATGAGAATTTATTTTTTTATAGCGTTTTTCGGTTTATGCTAGTGCCCGGGAGGCACTTTTTCCTGTGTTGGGTGTGGGTGCGTGTGATACTATGTGTTTTCTCTACACTTTTTGTATTAGAATGAACGCCTATGCAGCGGTAACATATTAAGCGAGTTGGGTTTTTTTTTGCAGTATTTTGTATATTTTTTTCTTTCAACTCGTTTTCCTAAACTTACCATGTTTAACAGTTCACATGCCGCTATTTGCATTTTTCAAAAACATCGGTAAACACTGTATGTTTTTCGAGTCGAATAACCACCTTGCCTTTTAATAAAAACACTAAAAACGTATCCAGTTAGGTAGCAAAGTAATTCATCTCGCCTTCGATAATATTTATTTATTATATATTTGTTATTAGACAACTTTTTCTAATCTATATGTATAGTAAAACAAAACTCCAAGTTTTAACCAAATCAGACATGGAGTTTCTTATTTATTTGTCTAATTTGTTTGAATATGTGAGTTAGATGCAAGTCCGTTTTTACTGTAGGGAAAATCGAGCTTTGGGTAGGAACAAACATGAAAATTAACTCTGTCTAGAAGGTTTTCTCCTCCACTGACCGGGGACAGAAAAAAGGAAGTGTAGTATCAGAAAGATACTACAGCTTAGTCTTAGCTAAAACGCCAAGGAGTCAACTCCGATAGCCAGACGGACTAATAGATGTATGATATAGACGCACATATTGATGTTGTTATTTTTATATACTCGATTCTTCCTTACAAAACATAATTCCGAACGAAGGGTTCAATCACGCAATATTTGCGATACATTGACTTCTTATGAAAAGTGACCACATAGGGTTTCTTTTCTGTTTGTTTGAGAGGGGGCAGGTTAAATACAAGGTTCACACCTCAAAACGAGCTACAATGAATTGGTTGAAAGCAACTATTGAAAAAGAGGTGTCTATATAAAAGCCCAGTACGTCCAAGGATGGAATATTGTTGCCATATCTGGGCAGGAGCTGCTAAAAACAGCCTATCCTGCCTTGACAGAGTACAAAATAGACTTCGTGGCTTAGTGGGGGATGCCCTTTTCTCTACCCTGCAACCTCTCTCACACAGAAGAGACGTTGCGAGCCTATCCTTGTTTTATCGTTATTTCCATGGCAGCTGCTCGTCTGAACTCCAATCTCTGATCCCCCCTCGCCAATCTTTCACGAAAAACACCCGTCTAGCTGAATCCACTGTGAAAAATTTCCCCCACTCTATATCTGTGCCTAAATCAAAACGCGGATTCCATGAACAAAGCTTCTTTCTTAGAACTGCACGCCTGTGGAACTCTGTTCCGTCTGCCTGCTTCCCTCCGGACTACAACTTTGATGTCTTCGATTCTAATGTTAACAAATTCCTTAAGAACCGCCCCCTTAATTAAACACTTCATCAAATCTCCACACTAACGTAATGTACTTGCAATAACCCTTATCCCTGAGTGGCTTCCGGGCCTTGATAAGAGATGATCACTGTGTAAAAAAAAAACAAAAAGAAACCCATACCAATTCATTTTATTAGGGATATTTTCGATTCAATCAGTGAGCGTTCTCATGTGTTCATGGACAACAATGGCCAATATTTTGAACACTTTCGATAATCAGCTGATTTCTATATTTGTTCACAGTATTTTGATGTAAGAAACTTTTCTTTCTTATGAGAAATGTTGGTTTTATGGTCATTTAAAGAGTGTATACATTTTATTGGGAGACGCTGAATATTAATTAAATTGTAGACAAACAAACGTACAGAGATACGTTATCTTATTACACGCACGCACGCACACATACATATATCCATCCATGCTTCCGTTTAGTCTTGAAAGACAAAGAATACAGCTTGGGGACAGAAGCATCTGTAATTGTGAGGCAAGGGTCAAGCAATCTCCAACCACACCTCTCCTAAACCGGCACTGTTTGAGTCCAGTTGCAAGGAGAAGACCAGGACGACTGGAAACAATGCCGAGATAAGCGGAGAGAACATACAGCACCTGTAATCCCCAAATGGTCACCCATTTAGTACTGACCAGGTTCAACGTTGCTAAACTTCAGTGATCCAGCGGGAACCGGTGTGTTGATGTGATTATTCCATATATATATGGAGGTGTATACCAGTTTAATACAATATAGAGATGGACGTATTTGAAGTATGGGATTTTAGAATAAAACTGGTTTACTCATAACATAGCCGACTAGGCAAACTCAATTCATATATTTTGCGAAGACAAGGAAGATCCCTTTCGAAAGCTAGTCACTGGTAAGGTTGTGTGCGAAATAAAGGGAAACTAGTGTGAATCAAAAGGCGGGGGTGACTGTGGTAATATGTGGTGGCGAAAACCAACGCGATAAATATTAAAGGAAAGAAAACAACTTTTCACACACCAAAACCAAAAATAACAGAAATAATTGCATTGCTATTTTTCCATTCTTTTTTTCGCACTTCTATTTTCAGAAAAAAATGCTTGTTTTTCTTCTCCCATTCTTCAGGTTAGTTTATATATTTCGGTATATTTGCTGCAACAATAAGTCAGCTGTATACTAGCATTTAGGGTTGAGTTAAATGCAAATATATCTGCATTAAATGATTTTTTTTAATCGAGAAATTGAATTGTGATCAACCCTCATCACAAACATCAGTGGCGTTACGTATAAAGTTCAAATTGTAGTATGCATAACATTGAATTATATCGTTGAAAACATAGCAGAATAACAACATATCCATTTGAAATTGTCCCAACGAAGGCGTCTCTGCTTCCTTCTCTTGAGCTTAATATTGTGAATCCTTGTTTCGCAATATTAAACTCTATTTAAGTATTGAACAATGGTAAACTAAAATAGATTCCAGTGCATAATATGGAATTATATTCTTGAAAGCGTAGT
>NC_136522.1:55247704-55300204 GCF_053919585.1 Euprymna scolopes | reverse complement strand
AAAGAACTAGGTAAAACCTAACGTTTATGCTGTTACGACCACCGACAAACCGGAAGCAACATTTTTTTTTTTTAAATTAAGCCTAGACAATCTAAAGGAGAGGATAACTTTCAAAAATATCGGCGAAAAAAGTGACCCTCCTGTAAAAAAAAAAATGCTTGTTGAAGGGGAAGATATTAATTTTTTTAGCTAATTTTTCGGTATTTGTCGGATGAAATAGGGAACTTTAAAACAATACTGATCTTGGTAAAATCCGTCGCCCCTATTGAAAGTTTAACGCAGACATGCAAACAGACATACATACATACATTTATATATTGGAAACTAAACATTTTCGACCCAAACTTGCCCTATCTCTGAATACCATTTATGTAAAATTTCAAATGTTTAGACCAGAAATTGTCTGACTAATTTGGAGGAGACCGCAGAGGTCAATTGTTTTTAACTTTGATCCCTATTATGACCCCTTAAAATTTATTGTTTAGTGCTCAAATCAAGTTAAGTTAGATCCAAGTCCAAAGAACATATATCTAAAATTTCAGGTACGTAGACCCAAAATTGTCGGAGGATTTGGTAGAGATCTCCAAGGTCAAAACGTTGAACTATGATCCCTTAATCGCGAAATTTCTGGCCAAAACCGATCACATCGATTTTCCCAAATCTTAGTACCCTGTATATGAGAGTTATTGCGTAGGTAATTGTACACAGACACACACATACACGCACAGACACTTTCACACACACACACACACATATATATATATATATATATATATATATATATATATATATATATATATATATATATATACTAACAGGCTGACCCGACTTTGCCCGGAATTGAATTATGATTAACGAATATTTTACTCTCATAAATATTTATTGTCATCGAAAACTGTGAAATTGCCTGGGAAGAAGCTTCACATGTCCTCACGCTCTTACTTGGTCCAAAATATTTTATTTTATGTTGCTCTCTAGAAAACCTATTGTTTTTGGGTTTTTTTACAAAATATTTTATATGAACTTCTTTCCAGTTTACGAAAACAACAAAACATTAAGAAATTATCATGCGGGATTTGAACGTACTAATCACGTCATGCAAAAATCAATAAATAAATGTAAAAAAATAATCAATAAATAAAAGAAATTAATTAAAAAAAAATAAATCACGTAAATTTTGAAGTCTTATAAAATTCTTTGCAATTAATGAAAAAAAGAAAGAACCTACACACCACGTCATGTAAAAAGGAAAAGGAAATCACGCTATGAACTTGCCCACAGTATAATCCTCACAGCCCATTGTTCTATGATTGTTGCTAAGCGACGAAATGATAAAATGGCTTTACAGATGATAGAATAATGAAAATAACGGTTTGGATGAACAATTATCGGAAATAATCGGGAGTATTCGTGGACAACACTTAACGAAGATAACTTCCAGACTCATACATTAAAGATATGTAAATGTTACAGAAAATATGTTCAGCCATTTTGGAGTTCATAAGGAACTCATTCACTCACACATACACATACAAAGTTGCATGTATATAATTGTAGACATATGAGTTCGATCTTTTCTATAACCCATGCTAATTACGGCTGAGAGCTAGAAACGGGAATGTCAATCGATCTAACTTTTACGCAATTAATATTTAATTGTAATAATAACGATATCTATAACATAAAGCTGAAGGTCTGTGTGTGCGTGTGTATGTGTATGTGTGTGTGTGTGTATCAAATAGGCTCCTATAGGGTTCGCTATTATAGTAAACTGATCACATATAATGTTAAAATATATATCGAGACACAAGAATGGGTATGGTTGATCTGGCATAATGATGATTCATTAAAATTGTGGGGTCTGCGTACGCGCTTGGTCAACAAAGTATGGAAATAAAAAAATTAAAAATTAAAAAAAAAGTTTATGTTTTTGATATAGATGTACATAAGAATACTTTGATAAGTATGTTTTAACTTAAATAGGGATGGTATAATAAAATTGTGGGATCTGGGTTCGCGCCTGGCCTCCATAGAATGGAAATAGGCACACATTTTAATAAAGACTTTTCATATATATCTGCGTAAGTATATTTTGATAATTATGTTTAAGTTTCAAGAAATATGCTATTATAAAATTATGGGGTGTTCGTTCGCGCCTGACCTCCATAGAATGGAAATATGTCACAAAGTTTAACAAGGTCTTTTAATATAGATCCACATAGTATTGTGATAAGTGTTTCCGTGTGAACAGGTGTGGTATATTAAATTATGGGGTTTATCTATTTTATTTTTACTTTCATCATATTTTGCTTTAGTTTTTATACCCCTAAATTCAACTCAAATTTACAACCCTTCTTTTTCATAACCTATCATACTTTCATAAATCAGAGTCCATTTTCTGTAGGCTGTTTTTAATCCCATTTAACGACGGGTACTTTTGCTAGTATATATATATATATATATATATATATATATAATTACTAAAAAAAAGTATAAATTCATGCGAAAACCTTAAGAATTTACCTCAACAGTGCTCAATGCGTACGTAGAGCTTGGTAGTAAGGTAGAAAATATATATAGCAATTAAGCTACACAGAATATTGCGCGTTTCATCCACACTAGGATTCATCAAGGTTATGCGAGGATTTCGTGGTTGTCTCGCGTTTTTATATATCCGCCTTCTATCGTGTTTTAGTTAGCCAGTCAGCTTTCTAGTTTCCACCGCAGCCTTCCAACTCAGCCAATAAGCAGCACTTACAGGACAAATGCCCAGTTGACTTCCTGTTCATCCGTTCCTTTGTGTGTGTTGTTTTGCGGGGGCGTAGGTATCTTGTGGCCTGAGGTAGTTTTAATCTAGGTTAAATGTGTTTATATATATATATATATATATATATATATATATATATATATATATAATCCCAAGTAAATTTTAAAACTACTGGCCACATATCATTAAAAATCGCAGGAAATAGTAATTACACCATGGATGATTTAAACCGGGTGAATTCTTTATTTAAGTGTATATATAACGGATACATATATAAATTAAAAGAGTTTGACTTAGGTCTAGGCAAGCTACATCTAAAAATTTCAAGTGTTTAGTCACGAAATTGGCGAAGGAGTTTGGTACAGTCTTCAAAGTTGACTGTAAAATTGTCGTCAAAAACAGATTTATACACTTGCTGCATCTCTGAGTACCCTTTGGGTAAAATTTCAAATGTTTTGACTAAAATCGGCTTAATAATTTGAAAGAGACCGCAAAGGGCAAATATTTTGCCCTTCCATCCCAAGTCAGTCACATTTTCTGCAAAAAAAGCGGATTAAAAAGCTGACTCAATACACTTCATGTAAAATTTCAAATGTTTAGACCAAAACTTGACTGAGTATTTCGATAGAGACCGCAGGGGTCAGATTTTTTTAAAAATTGACTACAATTTTGTCCCGCTTTACATTTATTGTTTTGGGGACCAAATCAAATGAAAAGGTTTGATTCCTGTCCAAGTAACGTGCATATAAAATTCCAAGTTTTTGATCCAACATTAGCGGAGGAGTTTGGTAGAGTTTTAAATGGTCAAATCATTTACAGCCAAATATTTGAGCGAAAAGCTGGAGTTGTCCCCGATCGCATTTATGTACCCGTTAGGTGAGATGACGATGTTAGGATTTGGCAAACATTGCAGGGATGTGTCGACGTCCTCCTACATATAACGACTGGAATTCATAAATTGGTCACCCATCTGATTCTGAGCAGATATATGATATAAAGATACTGTAATATTTATTTCTGTGTCTATCTATATCGCATATCTGATACTAATTAGATATGATATGCATACATACTGTAGTATTCATTTCAATAAATATTTTTATACCCACAGATATTAACGTTTATGCTTATATAATATTTGGATAATTTTAGCCTCGAAATATTCTACGCCGTGAGGCTTACTCATCTCCTCTTTGCAAACGAGAACGTCTGACAAGCCACGTGTTACTCCCGAGGTCTCAGTCGTAATCGGCCCATTGTACCCGGGTGTCTGTGATTGCAAGAATCACTTGATGTTAATGTTGGCACAGTCGATTGTTGGTTTTGGAACTAAAGGGATCAGCCTGGGGGTCGTATTAATAAGAGGTGGCCAGTGCTTATTGAAATAAACGCGCGGGAAAGGGGACGCGCGTTCATGGTGGACGGTCAAACCCGGCTTTATTCGGCTTCGGTAAACACTTGAAGATGAGCTAGATTACCTGACAAAAACACGATGGCAATTATCGCTCAAGTGGAATAGTTAAGTTAGATGCGAGTCTATATTTGAAAGTGTCAGGAAGACAGCGGCGAAGTAGGTGAGTAATTTCACTAGAAGTCGTATGTATATGTGTATGCGTGCTTGCACAAATATATATATATATATATATATATATATATATATATATATATTTGTGTGTGTGTGTAGATATATAATCATATAATATATGCATATATATACATTTGTGCGTGTGTATATATATGTGTATATATATAATCATATAATATATGCATATATATACATTTGTGTGTGTGTGTATGCATATATATATATATATATATATATATATATATATATATATATATATCCCTCTCTCTCTCTACATCTCTTTCTGTGTGTGTTTTTATGCATATATATATATATATATGTAAATTTTTGCATATATATATATACACATTTGTGCTTGAGTATGTATATATATATACATATGCATCTTTCCCCCCTCTCCCTCTCTCTACATGTCTTTCTGTGTGTATATATATATGTAAATTTTTGCATATATATATATATACATTTGTGCTTGAGTATGTGTATATATATATATGCATCTTCCCCCCCTCTCTCTCTCTCTACATGTCTTTCTGTGTGTATATATATATATATATATATATATATATATATATATATATATATATACATATGCTCGTGTGTGTGTATGGGGCTTGGAACAAAAACGAAAACAACGAATTGCAGGGCCAATTAAAAACAGACAAGAGATTTGACGGCTTTCGTTCACATCAACCTGTATCTTCTACATAAACAATTGAATCAGGTATTTTTTTTCTGTTCCAGTGCTATATTACCTCATCCATATATTTCGACTCTACGACCGGATTTTCTGATATATCGCATATTTTGCTTCCAACACGCACATATACACACATAAAACACACACACACAATAACGCACGCACATACACAATCACACACATACACACACACATATATATATATATATATATATATATGTGTGTGTGTGCATTGTTATATTAAAGCAGCATTTTTTTCTCTTACGCATGTTTCGCAGGTTAAATTCTTGTTCGTTTCTTCTGGGATCCGTTTTTTCCCCCTTTTGCCGGGGCATTCTGCCAACGTTCTGTTCGAGAGTAGAAAAAAAAAGGGCATAGCTTCGAACAGTTCCAATTCCCATGAGTCGTCTTCAGAGGAGTGATGAATTAAAAGAAAAGTTGCATTCAATGAATTTATTGAAAAAATTCGATGAAAACCCCGTAAGCGTGCCTCCTTCTATATCCTATTAAGCCTGATGGTTGGTCAGTGGCTCAGACCCTACGTACTGTTCATTACTTTATGTGCGTATATATATATATATATATATATATATATATATATATATATATATATATATATATATTGACTCATGTCCAGGTAACCTACATCTAAAATTTGAAGTGTTTGGACCCAAAATTGGCGAAGGAGTTTGGTAGAGTCTGCAGAGGTCTAGTCTTTCAATATGTGACCTCTTAGTTAGTATATTTTTTCCCAATGACTGATTAAAAATTTTGATGCATGTCTGAATACACTTTATCTAAAATATCAAATGTTTAGACCAACAATTAGCTGAATAGTTTGCTAGCGACTGCAAAGGTGAAATCTTTGGCACTTTAACCCTTTGGCAGGCTAATTTTCAGCCGAAAACTGATTAAAAAGCTTGGCCTATGTCTGAATACACATTTTTAAAAAATTCAAATGTTTAGACCAAACATTGGCTGAGTAATTTGGCGGGGACTGCAGTGGTAAGATTTTTTAAATCATTTGACCCCAATTGTAACACCTTAGAATTTATTGATTTTGGCTTAAATCGAATTAAAAAGTTTGATCAATGTCTGAGTAACCTACATCTAAATTTTTAAGTATTTAGACCAAAAGTTGGCGGAGGAGTTTGGTGGAGTTTTCAAGGGTAAGATCGTTGAATTTCGACGCGTTGACAGCTTAAAACCGATTAAAAAGATTTATTTTCCGTAATCTCAATACCCCTTATGTCAAATCTCAAGTCTGTAGACGTAAAATTGACAGAGTTGTTTGGGAGGGAAATGAACACACACACATACATTTTCACCTTTACAGATATATATATATATATATATATATATATATAATTTGCCTATTCTCACACCTGTGACTTCGTTTATTGCAGGTTTAGAGGATTTAATTAAGAACTATGTATATTTTCCTTTATTTTAATTATAAAATTTATTATTCATTACATATGGTTTTGTAATTTCTAAGTTATTTGAAAATTCTAGTGCAGAAAGTCAGTAAAAACGATCGTTGATAGAGAACTTGACTAGATTGAATTGAACATTGATTTGTATGCCACTTGAGTTTTGTTTTCATTTTAAGAGTAGGCAGGGGTTGCTAAACAATACTGGGAGCGACATAATAGTTAAAATAATAATAATAATAATAAATAAATAAACGCAAAAAAAAGTTTTAATTTTTTTGGTTACACTAGTAGACTATATTATAACGAAATGTTTATCAATTAAAGTTGAACTTCAAACGAATGAAATCTTATTAATGTTAAATAGATTAGAGGCATTTTGAAGCCATAATAATAAATGAACGTTTTTAAATCTGGTTAAGAAGAGTTGGTTTTAAGAAGAAAAAAAATTCACACTCATGTTTCAAGTTTGGATTCTTCAAATCAGAATTCTCATCTAGGTGGTTATTTTCATGATCTTTCTGCTAGTGTAACCTCCCACCATCTTCTGTCCTGGATATGACCTAAAACTATATCCGATGGTCAGCCCCCAACTTGCGGGATTTGGGGAGTCTGGAGCCACCCTTTAATTGCCATTGCTCCCAGGTCCACTCTGACCCGGAGTGGTAGTACCTGTTAGGGTCCCAACTATGGGTTAAATAGAATCCGACGTAAGAAAAAAATACTCCATTAAAATCGATCCTCAAAATAACTAGATTCTGCATTAAATAACCTGAAAAAGTTGATATGCCGTAAAACAAAACCAACCAACCAACCAACCCACCCACAATCTTCAGATGCATCTTTTCAAACTCTGGGAAATCTGCATAGAATTTTATGAAGTGGCTTCACATTTTGTCTAGAGTGATTTTTGTAAAATAAATAAATAAAAAAATGGTTACACTGATAAACTATATTAAAACAGAATGTTTATCCATTACAAATGCTTAGATGAGATGTGCTGTCTACTCGCTATAATGTAACTTTTTTTAGATAAACACCGTTTATTAATTAATTTTAATAATAATAATAAATGATAATAATACAAAACAAGAAAACAGTGCCATTGCTCAAGTAGATTTTTTCTTATGTACTTATAAACATAATTTGATTCCGTACCGCTAACATATGTAAACGGTTGTGCTCAGGTTTTTAAGCAATTATTCTAAGACTAGCAGTTCAGCCCTGCTTTGCTCCGGCCCTATGTACTGTTCATACCTTCATGTGCGTATATATATATATATATATATATATATATATATATATATATATATATATATAATAAAAATAAAAGTTACAATAAGTTTACTAAGGTAATCAAAATGGTAAACTTAAAATATATTATAAATATTAAAGAGTTAATATTTACAAGTAAAATATACTCAGCCAGATATAAAAAGCTCAATAAAACCGAAAAGAAAATAGAGCTTATAATATGAACGAATGATTAATAAAATATGTTAAAAGACATCTTGAAAAAGAGTTAAAAACATATTTAATTTTAAAAAAAGAAGCACAAGATAAGTGGATAGTCCTTAATCCGCGGAGTTTCGAAGAAATACCCTCCTTCTCATCAGAGGGCAGGAATTAGCAAAATGCAGGATCGGATTTTTCTTATAAAAGTATTTAATGAAACTACAATAAGTCAAAGATCTTATTTGGTTAAAAAAGGGTGAGGCAAGGGGAACAGGAGGCAAAAGAAAAATAATAAAAAGATTTCACATGAATGGATAGTCCGGTGAAGGGAAAAAATCCAAAAATGGTAAAATCCAAAACGGTCGAATTTAAAATTTCAATCCACTGGGTAAATTCCAAATGGTCCAAAATCATCCAAAAGGCAGAGTTCCTTGGAAAAAAGTGCAAATGGAATGAATTCCAAATCATTAACAGAACAGTACTACAGATAATATTTGAAACACGTCTGTCAAGGCTGGATGAATCAAAAAAATTAAGGCTTTAAAAAAACCCGAAAAAACGGTGACAATTTAAATTTGAAAAGCAAGGTCACACTGACCCAGATAAAAAGCGCGAAAGTTAGCGTTAATAATTAGGTCAGCTTAGATATGCACGTGAAATTAAATATATTTCAAGATGTCTTTTAACATATGTTATTAATCATTTGTTCATATATATATATATATATATATATATATATATATATATTTTTTTTTTTTTTTTCATTTTGGTCTCATGGTCTTACTGGAGTCCAGGACAAGAGCTTATCTAGTCTAGTGGAGTATCCAGCTTCGTGCTATTACTTGAGGTAATGTCACTTGGAGAAGGTGCACCATTCCTCGCAAAAGCTGTGGGGTAGCCGTAGTGAGGAGATCTTATTTGGGCAGCGAATACTATATGATTTTGAATATTTGGTCAGGGTTTACTTTTATGGAAAAGTATCCTCATGCCAGACTGTTTTGACACACCCCTGTACAGAGAAACCTTAGACACTCAAGGACAGTGTCTAGTAGGCATTCAAGTTCTCCCCCGAAGTAGGCTTTGACTCATGTCCAGGTAACCTGCATTTTTAAGTACTTAGACCCAAAATTGACGAAGGAATTTGGTAGAATCTCCAAAGGCCATCTCTTTCAACTTTGAAATCTTAGTAGCCAAATTTTTGCCCCCAAACTGATTAAAATACTTGCTGTATGTCTAAATACCCTTAATGTAAAATTTAAAAAAAAATGGCTGAGAAATAAAATTTGTTTACACTTCGACCCAAATTTTTACTCCTTAATACTTATTGTTTGGGCTCAAATCGAATTAAAAAGTTTGATCCAAGCAAAAGAAACCTACAGCTAAAATTTGAAGTGTTTAGACCCAAAATTGATGGAGGAGTTTCTTAACATCATCGTTGAACTTTGACTACTTGACAGCCAAAATTTCAATACCCCTTATGTCAAATTTCTAGGCTGTAGACTGAAAATTGACAGAGTACTTTGGTAGGGAAATGTACACATACAGACACACACACCAATACTAACACACAAACAATATCACTTTATATATATATATATATATATATATATATATGAGCATGGGTGTCCGGCGTTGCCCGGTTGTTTTGATGTGTATGTGTGAAGCAAAAATAAAATGGTAGTAGGACCGCAAAAAAAAAAGGTAGTACGACCACCGCAAAACCGGAAGTTACGAAGATTTAAATTACGGATAGACGGTCGATATGAGGGGATGCCTATCGAAAATATCGGCGAAAAAAGTAGCCCATCTTTCTAGATAAGTGCCCAGTTGAGGGCGAAGAAATTAATGTTTTTAGCCAGTTCTACGGTGTTTGTTGTCTGAAGGGTCGAGCTTAAAAACGATACTGATTTTCTCCAAATCCGCGTCCTCTGTCGAAAGTTTTCGGCAGACATGCAAACACACACACATAGACGCATGTGTATATTTATAGCTCAGCTTTTCGACCGTAACCGATTAAAAAGATTGCCCTATCTCTGAATACCCTTTATGTAAGATTACAAATGTTTAGACCAGAAATTGTCTTTAGTAATTTGGTAGAGACCGCATAGGCCAATTCCTTATAAACTTTGACTCCTATTACGCCCCCTTAACATTTATTGCTTTGGGTGCAAATCAAGTTATTTAGTTAGATCTATGTCCAAGGAACCTATATCTAAAATTTCAATTTTTGTACTAAAAAAAAGCGGAGGAGTGTGGTAGTGTTCTCAAATGTCAAATCATTGAATTTTGACACTTTAACTGACAGATTTTTGGTTGTAAACTGATTGCAAAGATTCTCCCGAATCTCATAACCATGTATATCAAATTACGAGTCTGTAGACTGAAAATGGACAAAGTTATTGTGTAGGGCAATGTACACAGACAAACGTACAGAGTGAAAATTTCACTTTTATAGATATATACATAATGTAAGTTTTTTTTTTATGTGCTCATGTTGGTAGGCATAAATATAGCAATGAGCATATATCCAATGCAATAGCGGAAAACCTAGAGAAAGACCTACACTCTATTGCAGAATAGTGAAAAAAACGCTGCCATTACTAATTTTAACATTTTACAATAACTTACTTTATGTGTCTCAGAGTGTTCTAATGTAGGTGTTCTATCGGAATGCTTATTATATGTATCGAAAATCGATAATCGAAAAAATCCTATTAAAGAAGGGAGCCTAATTTTAACCCTTTCCTATAACCTAAACTCCAAAATTGATTTGACATTTTTGTCACCGCACAAGCAGAAAGATTCAGCCTATCAAATCAACTCCTGATTCTTTTATTAGACAGAGGTGCGTTTGAAATAAAGGTTCTTTTTCAGAGCACAATTGAAACATGATTCTTGACGTTTGTTCGTTTAACTTTACTTTAAGTGATCATATAAAAATATTTTCAGAAAATATACAGATTGCAGTTAAATAAGACAGAAACGTGTTCGAACTGGATGTTTGTGTAAAGTGGAAAATTGAACCATGATAATTGTTCCATTGTATTTTAAACTTTAAATGAAGCCATTATTTACGGATCATGTTATATAATTGACAGTAAATTATCGACGGTACAATATAGACTAAAATTTATTGAGGACTGAATCACTGCAGGAAGGCATGTGAAGTTTCCTTCCGGTCAACTATAGAGGGAGCCCTTGAGAGAACAGTGATGGTGAGGAACTGTTTTGATGCCCGCTTGATTCCAACATTTTGTGACAAGGATAGAGTTTTAACTTGCTGCTTTGGACACACCGCGAAAGTCTTTCGCATCTTCAGTTCTCCGCGAATAAGTATTTGCCCAGTTCCCACACTGGTATCAAACTGTCAATTTATTGTCTCTATAAACACACGGCGATTCTAATCCATGAAATTATTTATTTGGTCAATCAACTCTGGTGTTCTGACTTCCTTACGTCTCCCGCACTTCTGATTATCCCTCACAGACTTCCTGCCTTTCTGTGAATCTTTTTTGCAACCCCAAAGCTGATGTAAGGCAGTCCAAAAGCAGGATGTAGCATCCAATACATTTCTGTAGAATTTTTGTTCCAAGTTTAAAACAGAATGTTATTGTATATCGTTCTTCTAAGGTGTTCTTACGTCCGGATTGCATTTTTGAAATCCACCAGCTTTGACAATCCGGCTTTAGTAAGGTGTATTCCAATCCCACTCTAACTGTCTATTTGAGCCTTAAATCATAAAAATACGTCAGTCATCTCCTAGGAATCATTGCAATAACATACTGAATTTCAAAGTGTATATAACAATTTTTTATGCATCTCCATAAAAAGTCTGGGATTTTATTGAAAGCACCTCGTATATGCATTAAACTACTTAACACACACATACAAATATATATATATATGTATATATATATATATATATATATATATATATGTGTGTATGTATGCATGTATATATAGTCCTGGTCAAAATCATAAGACCACTTAAGAAAGTAAGTGTTTAGACATGTTATCGAATTGTTAATCAAACAAATGGTTGAAACTATTACCAAAGGAGAAAATATGATGGAAAAACTGAAATCTGTTTTAACTGGAAAGTATATATAAAAAAAATTAAAAATAAAATAAAATTAAGTCTTACCCGGATTACTAAGGAAGGCAGATCTGATCGCAAATTTAAAAGTCAGTGTTAGTTTCAAAACAAGATATAATTAAAAAAAAACAAAACATAATAAATAAATTGAGAAACAAACGACGTGTTTCATAGACAAACAATATGACCCAATTCAGTAAACCCTTTTATATAATCGAAAACATTTTCAAATGACTTGAATTTAAAAACATAGTAAATATATCTTCCTGACACCATCGTCCTTACATGTCAACTGTTTTCCTCTGTATGTCCGGCTCTCTTCCTTTCTTCTTTTCTCCCTCTTATCCCCGCCCTATATCTCTTTGCTTTCTTATCACTCTCTGTAATCCTTCCCCAAGACTATCCTTTTACCACCCCCTTATTTAATAGAAACTTGATTTGTGTATTAAAATTTAAATCCATAAGAACATTAACCGTGCTTCATGCCAACCATGGCATAGCATATTTCATTTCCTCTTAAATTAAAATGGATTTGAGCCCCTTTTAATTTTTATTTCCTTGCCTGATGAGATCTATTAATATCGAAACGGGCTGCACATTGTAGCAAGATATGCCACAAAGAATAATAAAAACTATAATTTGCACTCTTTAATTGAGTACTATCAACGACTTTTGTTGGAATTCAATTATTCTTAATTTTTAGACATCTTTCTAACGGAATATATATATACTGCTCTAGCTACACATTGAGCACTCTAGTCCGGGTTTTTTCACCACTGGTAAATAAATAAATATATATATATATATATATATATATATATATATATATATATATATATATATATATATATATACAGGGTGACCAAAAAAACAGAGGACATTTTATTGTTTTTCTGAGCATTTTACAGTCAACGGAGGAAAAAAGGACAAATACCCTATTTTTGATGTCATGCTTTGAGTATAATACACTAGTTATGACCAAAGTTTCATTTCATTCGGACAAAACACTTAGAAACGGGACCTTATTTGAGTTGGGCCCGTTTGTTTTGGTCACCCTATATATATATATATATATATATATATATATATATATATTCTCTAGGAAAAAACGAGTATCTTTTGACTTACAATGGTTGAACGTCTTACGATGTATAAAAGGACACTGATCAATGAAGGGCCTTCGTATTCGATAATTGATTGAATGATATGAACAGATTGAGACTGACAAGTAGATCGAAATGAGCAGTTCGATGAAGGCCGTTTCATTTTATACACGTCCGGTATTGATTGATTCTATCGAATGGATCGATTGCCGGTCAATATTTGATCGATCAAGGACGGAGGCATTGGAACGGGATTGCGGTTGTACTTTTATGAAGAAGAAATTCTTAGACTTGACAGAAAATACCGGGAAATAGAAAACTACAGGAAATAATGAAGAAACATGAGACGGATTATGATGATTATGACGATTGTGATGATAACGATGGTAAGGAGGTTGAGAGGGTTCGAACGTGCAAGATGAGTTGCAACTGGTAAAATCAAATTGATCAGAAAACAATATTAATATCGATAATATTATTATTCAAATTGCATTTATTTTTGTCACGTTTCCGCTTGAAATAAAACAAAAAAAAAAAAGGAAGAAATGGCATATGCGGGGGAACTCTGCTTTATTATCAGCAAGGTAGAATAAAAAAAAACTATCGTTGATTTAATTGAATTGTTTTTTTTTTTCAAATTTAACTTTTAGTAATATCATTAAATAGTAAAAATTCTAAACAAACGTCTAGCTAATATTTACTGGTTTACTGGGAGGATAAGTCTAAGAAGAAAACAACAATACGTAATAGGCAAAATAGCAAAGCTCAGCTTGTCAAGTCCAATGTAGCTGAGAATTGCCTTGGTTCTCACCAGTTTTGGCAAAAATAAACAGGATCCTGAATAGAATCTGTGCTCCATCTTAACTAACATCAACGGAACTGAGGTAATTTCGTCAGCATCGGATAAAGTCAAACTCTTAGTCAAGAACTTTGAGGCTAATTCTACTCTATACGATCGGGTCAGCCAACATCCCGTATTTCCTCTTGTATCTGAAAACACGCTATGCAACGTACTAATATCTGTGCGTGATGTTGGCAAGCTATCAAAAGCCTCGATTCCAGTAAAGCAATTAACCCTGACGGCATTCCCAATATAGTGATGAAAGAAGTTCAACCTCAAAAAGCTCTCGTATTTACGAACCTCTTAAAGCGCTGTCTTTCAGAAAAAAAAAAAAGATTCCCAGCACCTGGAAAACCTGATCAGTATGTCCTCTATTTATAAACTCAGGTGGTCGATCATCTCACTCTGGATAAAGACCAATCGATCTCCTGTGTGCCATGTGTAAGTTGCTGGAATCTGCGTTAAACATATGTGGTCAACCACCTCAGTAAAAATAACCTACTCAGTGACATGCAATATGCTGTCAATTCTGCTTGATCTACAGCTAATGTGCTTACAGTTATGTCATGAGAATAGCGAATCTCTCGAGGGAGGCTTCTTTACTAAGGTAATTACTTTTGACATATCAAAGGCCTTTGATAGGATGTGGCATAAAGGTCGACTGCACAAAATCTCCAGCTACGATATAGCTGCAAATGTCTTTTCAATTATTAAATCCTTTCTCTCTGAGAGATTCATAGAAATAATGGTTGATGGGCAAAAATCTGAAGCTCAACATATTAATGCTGGAATCCCACAGGGTCCATCCTAGGGCCAAATCTCCTCCTGCTCTACACCAATGATCCCCAAATCACATTGGAAGATAATTCGTAGACATTTATGCCGACGACATTAACACACACGGCAACACTTTAAAGGCCGAAAACAACGGATTTCTTTCTGATTCTCTCTCCTCTAGTTATGAACACGTAGTGCTAGTAGGGTGGGGGAGACGTGAATGGTTAATTTTAATGCATCTAAACCCAAGCTTCAATCCTTTCATTATTAACGCCTGATTCCTGTCTGACATCAATTGAAATGGATGACTCGATTTTGCGGAGGTTCCATGTTTTTACAAGCGTCTGGATCTGAACTTTACTTATGGTGCGTGATGAAACACTTGCATCTAATCCGTTGCAAAGGCTGCCGGACAAATATTGGACTCCTTCTACCCTTCCAGTAGATATCTCATTTCTGATGCAATTCTCTACCTATAGAAGAGAAAAGTACGTGAGAGGATAAAGTACTATTTGGGCAGCCGCTGCTAAATACTTATCCTACCTTAACAGAGTTCAAGATAGACACCATAGCCTAGTGGGATATGCCCTTTTCTATTTCTCTGCAACCTCTTTTCCACATAAGAGACGTTGCAAGACTGTTTCTACTTTATCGTTGCTTTCGTGGAAAATGCTCGCCCGATTTCAATATATGCCCCCCCTGTCTGGCTTTCACAAGAAACGTTCCTCTATCTGAAACCACTATCAATAATTTCTCCCACTCTTTATCTGTGCCTATACTTAAACGTAGATTCTATGAACAAAGTTTTTTTTTTCTTAAAACTGCACGACTCTTGAATTTTCTTCCTTTTTAGTGCTTTTCAGTTGACTAAAATATTGTCGTCTTCAAGTCCACCGTAAACAAGTTCTGGATGAGTCACCCATTCAAGTATTCCAATTAACCTAATTTCCACTACTTACAATTACTGCGACATTTTCCTATTGGCTAATGTGTACTCATTAACCCTTATTCTCGAGTGACGTCCGTGCGTGGATAAGTGGTGACTCCTTTATAAAAATTAAAAAGGTTTAATTTTAAACAAGCAAATCCCCCGGTATATGCAATTACCAGTAGTTTCTTTGGTAGGACAGATGCGCATCCGAAATGAAATCTCAACAGAATCATGATAATTGGGTTTTAGTATGACATTTTGGGTAAGGATTTTATGTACGTAATAATATTTAATAATAAAAATGAATAAAACAGCTCGCATAAAAAAATATGGGGCATCTCATTCACACACACACACACACACACACACACACACACACACATATATATATATACATATATATATATATATATATATATATAAATAATAAAAAGAACTTATAGCTCTTTAAAAATATTATAGAAAAATATCAACGATTGATCGCAAAAAACACACCAAATCTTATATATATATATATATATATATATATATATATATATGTGTGTGTGTATATATATAATCACACATTAGCGTGTTTGCTTGATACTAATAATAATGCACCGCTTAGCTTTGCAAGTTCCGATTTCAAAATTTGTCTTTTAGAGTATATTCTCATAATAAATCAAGAAGAAAGTGTAAAGTAAGAATGAAACCCATGTTGGGCTTTCTTTTTAATCGATTATTTTGGTCTAAATAGTGTTTGTCATTTAAAAAAAACAGTCATTTGATGCATTTAACTAATAGTTAAATCCAGTCATTTATTTTTTTTACGTTTTAGTAAAAGTAATAATTAAAAATAAGTATAACATCTTTCTTTTACTTAAAATGAAATGGTTCTTGTATTAAAAAAGTAATTATAAATTAGTGTTCGATTGCAATCCGTAGTATAGTAATGTATGTATATATATGTATATAAATATATATATAGTAGTGTGTGTATATGTATATAAATATATATAGTAATGTATGTGTGTGTATATGTATATAAATATATATAGTAATGTATGTGTGTATATGTATATATATATATAGTAATGTATGTGTTTATATGTATATAAATATATATAGTATGTATGTGGTTATATGTATATAAATGTATATAGTAATGTATGTATGTGTTTATATGTATATAAATGTATATAGTAATGTATGTATGTGTTTATATGTATATAAATATATATAGTAAGGTATGTATGTGTGTATATGTATATAAATATATATAGTAAGGTATGTATGTGTGTATATGTATATAAATGTAAATAGTAATGTATGTATGTGTGTATATGTATATAAATATATATAATAATGTATATATGTATATATATGTATATGAGTATAGTAATGTATGTATGTATATATATGTATATGAGTATAGTAATGTATGTATGTATATATATGTATATGAGTATAGTAATGTATGTATGTATATATATGCATATAAATATAGTAATATATATATTTATATGTATATATAAATATATTTAGTAATGTATGTATATATATGTGTATAAATATATATAGTAATGTATATATATATATGTATAAATATATATAGTAATGTATATATATGTATAAATATATATAGTAATGTATATATATGTATAAATATATATAGTAATGTATGTATATATATATATGTATAAATATATATAGTAATGTATATATATGTATAAATATATATAGTAATGTATGTATATATATATATGTATAAATATATATAGTAATGTATGTATATATATGTATATAAATATATATAGTAATGTATGTATATATATGTATAAATATATATAGTAATGTATGTATATATATGTATATAAATATATATAGTAATGTATGTATATATATGTATATAAATATATATAGTAATGTATGTATATATATGTATATAAATATATATAGTAATGTATGTATATATATGTATATAAATATATATAGTAATGTATGTATATATATGTATATAAATATATATAGTAATGTATGTATATATATGTATATAAATATATATAGTAATGTATGTATATATATGTATATAAATATATATAGTAATGTATGTATATATATGTATATAAATATATATAGTAATGTATGTATATATATGTATATAAATATATATAGTAATGTATGTATATATATATGTATATAAATATATATAGTAATGTATGTATATATATGTATATAAATATATATAGTAATGTATGTATATATATGTATATAAATATATATAGTAATGTATATATATGTATATAAATATATATAGTAATGCATGTATATATATGTATATAAATATATATAGTAATGTATGTATATATATGTATATAAATATATATAGAATGTATGTGTATATATGTATATAAATATATACAGTAATGTATGTATATATGTGTATATAAATATATATATATATAGAATGTATGTATATATATGTATATAAATATATATATAGAATGTATGTGTATATATGTATATAAATATATATAGTAATGTATGTGTATATATGTATATAAATATATATAGTAATGTATGTGTATATATGTATATAAATATATATAGTAATGTATGTGTATATATGTATATAAATATATATAGTAATGTGTGTATGTGTATATATGTATATAAATATATATAGTAATGTATGTATGTATATATATAATTATATAAATATATATAGTAATGTATGTATATATATATGTATATAAATATATATAGTAATGTAGTATGTATATATATATGTATATAAATATATATAGTAATGTATTATGTATATATATATATATATAAATATATATAGTAATGTATGTATATATACGTATATAAATATATATAGTAATGTATTATGTATATATATGTATATAAATATATATAGTAATGTATTATGTATATATATGTATATAAATATATATAGTAATGTATTATGTATATATATGTATATAAATATATATAGTAATGTATTATGTATATATATGTATATAAATATATATATAGTAATGTATTATGTATATATATATGTATATAAATATATAGTAATGTATTATGTATATATATGTATATAAATATATATAGTAATGTATGTATATATATGTATATAAATATATATAGTAATGTATGTATATATATGTATATAAACATATATAGTAATGTATGTATATATATATGTATATAAATATATAAAGTAATGTATGTATATATGTATATAAATATATATAGTAATCTATGTATATATATGTATATAAATATATATATAGTAATTTATGTATATATATATGAATATAAATATATATAGTAATTTATGTATATATATATGAATATAAATATATGTAGTAATGTATGTATATATATATATGAATATAAATATATGTAGTAATGTATGTATATATATATGTATATAAATATATATAGTAATGTATGTATATATATGCATATAAATATATATTGTAATGTATGTATATATATGTATATAAATATATATAGTAATGTATGTATATATATGTGTATGTATATATACATATAGAGTGATGTATATATATGTGTATGTATATATACATATAGAGTGATGTATATATATATGTATGCATTTAAATATATATAGCCATGCATGTATATATGTATGCATTTAAATATATTTAGTAATGTGTATATATGTATGTATTTAAATATATATTGTAATGTATATATATATATGTATGCATTTAAATATATATAGTAATGGATATATGTATGTATTTAAATATATATAGTAATGTGTGTATATATATATGTAAATGGTAATGTGTATATATATGTATGTATTTAAATATATATAGTAATGTGTATATATATATGTAAAGTGTAATGTGTATATATATATATATATGTACGTATATAAATATACATGGTAATGTGTATATATATGTATGTATATAAATATACATGGTAATGTGTATATATATGTATGTATATAAATATACATGGTAATGTGTATATTTATATGTATGTATATAAATATACATGGTAATGTGGATATATATATATATGTGTATGTATATAAATATACATAGTAATGTGTATATATGTATGTATAAAAATATACATAGTAATGTGTATATATATGTATGTATATAAATATATATGGTAATCTATATATATGTATATAAATATACATGGTAATGTGTATATATGTATGTATATAGATATATATATATATTAATGTATATATATATATGTATGTATTGAAATACATATAGTAATGTATAACATATATATATATATGTATGCATGTAAATATACATAGTAATGTATATATGTAGATATGGTAATGTATATAAATGTATGTATATAAATATATATGGTAATGTATATAAATGTATGTATATAAATATATATGGTAATGTATATATATATGTATGTATATAAATATATATGGTAATGTATATAAATGTATGTATATGAATATATATGGTAATGTATATATATGTATGCATATAAATATATATGGTAATGTATATATATGTATGCATTTTAATATATATGGTAATGTATATATATGTATGCGTTTTTATATATATGGTAATGTGTATATATGTATGTATATAAATATATATATATTAATGTGTATATGTATGTATATAAATATATATATCGTGATGTATGTATATAAATATATATATCGTAATGTATGTATATAAATATATATCTAGTAACGTATGTATATAAATATATATACAGTAATGTATGTATATAAATATATATATAGTAATGTATGTATATAAATATATATAGTAATGTATGTATATAAATATATATAGTAATGTATGTATATAAATATATATAGTAATGTATGTATATAAATATATATATATAGTAATGTATGTATATAAATATATATATAGTAATGTATGTATATAAATATATATATAGTAATGTATGTATATAAATATATATAGTAATGTATGTATATAAATATATATAGTAATGTATGTATATAAATATATATAGTAATGTATGTATATAAATATATATATATAGTAATGTATGTATATAAATATATATATATAGTAATGTATTTATATAAATATATATATATATACAAAGTAATGTATGTATACTAATATATATATATAGTAATGTATGCATGTAAATATGTATATAGTAATGTATGTATATAAATATATATATATAGTAATGTATGTATATAAATATATATATAGTAATGTATGTATATAAATATATATAGTAATGTATGTATATAAATATATATAGTAATGTATGTATATAAATATATATAGTAATGTATGTATATAAATATATATAGTAATGTATGTATATAAATATATCTATATAGTAATGTATGTATATAAATATATCTATATAGTAATGTATGTATATAAATATCTATATAGTAATGTATGTATATAAATATCTATATAGTAATGTATGTATATAAATATCTATATAGTAATGTATGTATATAAATATATCTATATAGTAATGTATGTATATAAATATATATATATAGTAATGTATTTATATAAATATATATATATACAAAGTAATGTATGTATACTAATATATATATATAGTAATGTATGTATGTAAATATGTATATAGTAATGTATGTATATAACTATGTATATAGTAATGTATGTATATAACTATGTATATAGTAATGTATGTATATAACTATGTATATAGTAATGTATGTATATAACTATGTATATAGTAATGTATGTATATAGTAATGTATGTATTTAACTATGTATATAGTAATGTATGTATATAAATAGGTATATAGTAATGTATGTATATAATAGGTATATAGTAATGTATGTATATAAATAGGTATATTGTAATGTATGTATATAAATAGGTATATAGTAATGTATGTATATAAATAGGTATATTGTAATGTATGTATATAAATATGTATATATTAATGTATGTATATAAATAGGTATATAGTAATGTATGTATATAATAGGTATATTGTAATGTATGTATATAAATATGTATATAGTAATGTATGTATATAAATATATATATATAGTAATATGTATGTATGTATGTATATATATTAATGTATGTTTATATTTATATATATAGTAATGTATACATATGTATATATGTAGTAGTGTATATATATTTGATTAGAAGTTTCATGTTGGCTAAGCTCATAGCTTAGGATCTGTTTTATCTGTGGCTGGCAGCGCCAAGGGCCAAAGCATTATTATTATTATTATTATTATTATTATTATTATTATTATTATTATTATTATTATTTTTATTATTATTATTATTATTTATTGATTCGATCGATGAGTTGGGGTGAGTGGAGTTCTGGAGAACCGGACTTAGAGGGTCGAAGCTGAGCATGGTCACATGCGTCCAAGAATAAGGTCAAGATTTTTTTTCTATAAGAGTTTTATATTGTAACTGTACTGTTATGTTAAAACTTAAACACGAAAGAAAGTTAAACATTTGTAGTTTCTAACGCTTACTTTATGCTAAAATAAAATCTTATAGAAAACCTTTGAGTGTTGAGGAAAAATCATATGATATGAAATGAAAATATCAGAAAACAAACATGTAAAAATATTAATTTGATAAATGAAAACCATTTTCTTTTGAAATTTTTTTAGCAAGTTCAATATAATACATCTTTTCTAAGAACACATGTTGTCTCCCTTTAGTTTCAACACTCTTTATTTTTCTTGTTGTATTAAAGTTGGAGCGAGAAATAAACCTGGTGCATGCGTTGTTTTTAAAGATGCTCCTGATTAGTGAAAAGTCGATGTGCAAGTGGCATGTTTGGCGGGAATCTTAAATATGAATTCTATCACTGAAAATATTTTGCAATGTTAATTTTAAAATATTAGGGCAGTAAAAGTGTTATAAAATATTTTATTAAATGACAATTTTTTTTTTTTCAGAAAATGTTATCAGGAGCGTTAGGTATAATAAAGACGGTTTATAAAAATAGGTTGTTGGACTTTTAAAATGTGCTCGTATTAAGTTATCTGGCCGTATACACCTGCATGGTCAACTCCATTTAGAGAGAGCGAGAAAAAGAATATTACCGTGTTGATATTGACGGTCATTGCAAGCTTGTGTTTAATGAGAATTACGTGGTTCGGCGCGAAATATTAGATACATATCAATATATAAGGATCGGGGCAGTTGCATATCGCTATAAAAACCTGCCTATGTATAAAGCATACCAAGACAGCTTTGAAAGAATAATTACTTGTAATCTGGAGTACAACAGATGAGAACTGGCAATTTACGTAATACGGAATTGAATATAATTTGCTTATGCAACTAGTAAATTTAGGTAGTTTTGCAAACAGTAAGAGTTGTGTTGAGCGCGTGCTGGTTTTATTTATTTTGCTCGTATAGATAATTTCTATAAAACTTCTACCGTCTTGTAGGCCCTGTCGGTGGGACATTAGAATACACCGACTGCTCCCTGCAGAGGGTAAAAGTCCCTCAATGGGGGTCCTGTATATGACCTTAAACTATATCCAGTAGTGAGGCCCCAGCTTGTGGGCTTGGGGGGTTAAGCCACCCTTTTAACTACCATTGCTCCCAGGTCCACTCTGACCCGGAGTGGTAGTACCTGTAAGGGTCCCAACTATGGGTTAAATAGAAACCAACGTGAAAACAAATATATTCTATTAAAAATATTTTCTTCAAAATCTTTGGATTCGGCATTAAATAACCCGAAAAGGGTTGATATGCCGTAAAACAACCAACCAACTAATCTACCGTCTCGTACGGTGTGTATCATTTTTTCGTTCTTAATGTCGCGTGAATTACACCAAGACAAATGTAATTTAGTGTAATAAGCGAAATTAACTAAAAGGAAATAAATAGGTTAATATTTATGTAAGACAAATAGAATTGAATATTTAAAAGATGGAAGCATGCCATATTTATAATAGGACAAAAAATAAATAATAATTTCGCGCATACAAGTTACCGAACTGAGTTAAGAAGTATACAAAAAAAAAACATCATCAATGAAATACAAAGAAGACTGATCCGTCAGAATATATTACTTATCTGTCTCTTCAGAATAGATTCTATTAATTAAACTCTGGAAAATAAGACAGAATAACGTTATATATTTGATATATTATTTATTGAATATTTTATCAAGATATTATCACACGATACAATGATGTATACGCTGATTTATTATTTTGTTTATTTTAACTCGTGTGTAATGTCTTCTCGAGAGAATAGAGTAGTGGGAATGCAGTAGTATGCGACTTTTATAAAGACCCTATTTTAAATATACTTGAAAATAATTAATCTTCGCTTACCTTCTTACTAAAGCTCCGTCTACGACAACTTCTACTATTGCTACTAATTCTGAAACAGTCAGAACTACATCTCTACTTAACATGTCTTACTTATATTATCTTAGTTGCATGTTCAATCATCGTGCTTTTATCTATTTTCCTTCTGTGCGTTTTACATTTGTTCTTCCCTTACTTTCGTCATTCCTCGTTTTAACATTCCACCTTTGGCCACACGACCATCTGCATCCCAACCATTTCCTTTCGCCTGCCCATATTCCTACGACTAATGAGATATCCCATCCGAAAATTCGATATTATTCTTCCCTGACCTCGCATTTTCTCAGGACATGGCCCTGAGGTCACAGGAAGATTTTACCTCAATATTAGAGCTCCCTGCTTAAGCCAGGGTTCAAGCGCTTATATTCACAGTGTTTCACCACGAGCGGAATATTCGCTAAGCGAAGACGACGGTTCCCATGCTTGTTCCGATATAATTACCGAAGCTGTGGCGCCAGTACTGCATACACATTTTATTTGTGTTATATTTTTCATCATAGCAAATGTCGACTTGCTTAACCTGTATTTGGGCATACAACCAGTATGTCTTCAACATTGAGAGGTTACTGCCATATACTTTATGAATGCATATATACACTTTGCAAATAACGTACCTATAATAATAGCTGCTTTATAAACAACATTTTTAAAGTGTATGTATATTAATATTTCATTTCTAATGTGTGTGTATATACGGACATGCATTCGTTCCCCTGTGATGTATGTATAATCCCTTTTCTAAACTTTACTTATAAAATATATACTTCTGTTCCTTTTCTGTATCCGTGCGTGTGTACACGTATTCAATTCTATAATTCATTTTAAACTGTTCCTTAAACATCATTGACTGCGTTGCTCACCAGGCAAAGGTTACCATGTGTTTGACTTGGGTTTATCAACGAATATACTTTTCTCCGAAATAAGCACGAACGAAAAAAAAAAGTGATATTTTACATTAGTTTATTTTCACGTACTCACGCATCACTCGGAGTTTGCAAACATTTAGTTTTTAGTTTCTACATCTTAAAAATGGGTCGATTTGCGCTTTCATGGTCGGAAAAACGTGGCACACGATGTCTAGTCAGTCCCACCAACGAAATGAATAATTAACTGAAATGTATCTCTCTTATACGTGCTTCTCTACATGTATAAACACTTATAACTTCATTGTATCTTACGTCAAAAATCAAATGTTTATTGTAAACTGTAAATATCATCCGACCGGCTTTAAAACTATTTGTATCTTATTTTTTTGGTTTAACCTATATTCTAAAATCATTTTTTATTCTTCAAGCTAAAATCGCTGAATACTATTGTTTACTAACTAAAGTTCAACTGTTATTGTTTAAATATTTATGCTCTAATATTATTTCTCTATATAAATAGTTCATATTTTAACAACATTGTACGTTAGTTCGATTGTCTATTGAGAAGTGGCGTTTCATAGAAACACTGGGAATCAAGGATTTATGTGCAACACACAGACTAGCATTGGGGCACGCTCTAAACCTATATGTAAACCTGCCTGTAATTTATTTAACCATTTTGAGGATGTTAGCCGCAACAGACATAAATAGAAAGTCCGCTTTACTAAAAGGTCCTGATAATGTTACAGAACAAAGTACAATGGGCACAATACTGACTATTATGAAGGATAATTATTTACCGTTTAATTTACTGTTTCATTCCCATATAAATTGCCAAAGAATTTATAAAACTAATCTAAAAGTGACACACTTTTATTCTCCAAATATAAATATTTAACAAAATTATTTATTTAAATACATTTTTTACAACCTTCTAGGCTACCCGTGATCCGATCAGTAAGTATGTTATATTAGTTATGGAATTAATGTATGAGCGTGACACTTGTGATGTAAAGAAAATAGTTCTTGTAACATAATTACACTTGTGATGTAAAGAAAATAGTTCTTGTAACATAATTACATTTATAATTGTTTGTATGTGAAAAAAAAGCAAACTTACATCCATTGCATTATAAATGGTTTACCATACTTATAGGTAAATATGCACTAAACAGATACAATAATACTTCAAGTTAAATTAAAATTTTGGTATATCTTTTAATTTAAACGGGGAAAATAACCACTGGGACGCTGAAAACGTACATAGTAAAAGAATACGTTTTATTGTCGCGTTGATTATTTATTTGTGACTCAAATTAAAATAAACATATTTTCGGGGTTATTTATGTTGGTAGTATGAAAGAAAATGTGTGAATGGTTTTTAAGAAAAGTGTATAAAAAATGGAGAATAAATTTTAAAAAATGAAGGCAGTGGGTAAATCGTCGTTGTAAAATGCGCTCATGGTTATCAACGCGTGTAAGTAGAATTATTTGTAAGAAAATTGCGTTAAAATAACTTAAACGTAATACGGAAATTATTGTGTATTTGGATAATTTAAACGCGAACAAAAAAAAACAATTGGAACCACAAATTGTTGAAACATATGATTAATTGGTCCTACGTGTAGGATTTTTTTTTAAATGTTGCGCAAACATTAAACATGATATGAGTAAAAATGTAACAGAACGGATTTTTCTGGAAAACTACGGTTACCACCCCTCCTAGAGGATCCTTTCGAGTTAAAATGTCTAAAATTGACACTTTTGTACTTATTAAAAAAAAAACACGTAAATAAACTGATATCTTGGATTTTTATAAAACTTTCTGAAAACTTGTAACAAACCGATTTCTATATAATTTTGTTTTTCTATACTTGGCAATAACTCTTGAGTTCGCCCAAAAATTTAAGGGCTAATAAAAACACTTCATTTTTGGGACTATTTCCTTATATTCGTCCAAAGTGTTCTGGGTATGTCTATCTAACTGTTTTGCATGAGGCTGAACACAAATTTAAATATGTTAAGGCTAGGGGCTGTTTGGGCTATATGGGGGGGAATGATGGACATTTTTTTTTTTTTGGCATTGTGTAGAACTCAAAGTTACATAAATTAAGGCCTAAAACTGCACCATTGTTTTATTTTCACCAGGATTTCACCTCCCCTGAGGACTTCTGGGGCTAAATGAGAGGGGTAGGGCAAATGCTTAACTTAGTCATTTTTTTATACCTTCTTCCCTGTGCATTCATGGGAAACCATGCATGCTTCACTTGTTTTATCTTTAATTACTCTCATTACCTTTATATGTTGTACGGCACGATTTACGTTTGCAAACCGGTTTCCGTTAGGTAATCGAAATTAAGCAACGTTTAGCCTGGCCAGCTTTAAAATGGGCGTCGATTTCGGAATTCTATGCATTGTATAAACTGTCCGCTTACGTTGACCTTATTTCAAGTGAAGACAGAGTTCCAAATAGACTTCGTAGCTCTATAAGGGGGGCCTTTTTTCTTTTCCCTACAACCCCTTTCCCATAGAAGAGATTGTTCCAGCCTGTCTCTAATATATCCTTATTTTTTTGAGCTCCAATCTATGGTCGCCCCCGTTGCCTGACTTTCACGAAAAACACTTGTCTAACTGCAACCACTATCAATGATTTTGCCCACTTTTTTTTATCTGTGCCTAAACATAAACTTAGATTACATGAACAAAACTTTTTCTTAGAACTGCACACACGCGGAACTTTTTTTTCCCTTTAGCTGCTTTCCAACTATCTACAATATGGTGTTCTTTAAGTCCAACATAAACAAGTTCTTGATGACCCATCCCTTTAGTATTCCAATTTACCCAATTTCTATGACTACGATGACTACCAATTACTACATTTTCCAACTGACTATTGTACACGCATTAATACTAATCCTCGAGTGACCTCCGTGCCTTGATAAGAGGTGAATAAAACAGTCTAGCATATATTCATGCCAGCGAACTCAATCAGTGCCGATTCAGGAAAGGTGAGGTTTGGATAACATTTTTTCTTGCAGATATTCTTACAAGGTTATCCCTCGTATATATTGTTTCCATGTTCTTACTTATGTTCTAAAATAGAAAACAAAATAATAAAATATAAGGCCTATTTTTTTAAAATGGGTTCTGTTTTCTCGGGGGACTCGATCGTGACCATCGTCATAGATGGCCTGTCAGCTGAAATATGACGTAGCAAGGAAGGTAAGTGGAACACAGACTTCGATAATGAGCAGACATTTTTTATAGAAAGTGTTAGAGACTTCAAAATTGGATTAAAAAAGATAAACATGATACTTTGTACTGAAACTTGTCCAATATTAATAATAAAAATATTAATAATAAAAACGAATTGAAAAGGAGAAAATTGTTTAAAAGTTTAAAAGAAAAGTAATACGATTTGATTTGTATGAAACTGAAGTTTATTTATTAGTAATAAATAAAAATGAACAATAAATATTTTTTAAATAAAAAAAACATATTTTAAAAATCAAAACTGAAAAACAGGCGATAAATTAGTTTAACTGAACAACGAACAATAAATTAGTTTAACTGAATAACAAACAATAAGTTAAAATTAAATTTAAACAAATGTTAGTATAAACAAAGTTACTAAGGCAGAAATATTTCAAACATTGAATATTAAAACTTTTCAAAAATCTGTTGTAGAATTTAATTAAAAGTTTGAATTTTTCTTTTTCTGATATTATTTTTTTTTTACTAATATTGTCATTCTCTTTGCGAAAAAAATTTATACGGGAATTCGATGAACTCCATATCAGCATATTTTCAATTTGCTGAATAAGGTGACCCTCATCACAAGAGTCAACATGAAATAATCGGTTTTGATCAGCCAAAATATTTAAAGTTATGTGCATGGCAAATTTTCTCTGATGAATCGAATGTAAAAAATAATCGGAGTTTGTAAGTTTGTTTATAACCATATAATTATATAAGACAAACTTATTAGTTATATCATTTGGGTATAGAAGAGAACCTCTATTAATACCCTGAAAGTAGCTGTTTAATTCAGCTATTTCTTCAACAGCCTCTCTCCCGGGTATAAAATTTTTGCAGCTATTGCATTTCAGTTTTTTGAAAACTGCATGACAGCAATAACCTGCTAAGTATAATATAACAAGAAGAATTTCCTTGCGTTGATTAACATCATCTTCTGTTACATCTATGTTAAATTTATAAACATTTAACTCTTGCCCCCTTGTCATTTCATCCCAGTTAGTTTCTCTTAAATTTTTCAATTTATTAGTTCGATTATTAATTGGTAAGCTCAATTTTAAAACTGACAACTTTTAAGGTTGTTTTTTCACATTCATTCACCTAACGTATCGATATATTATACTGATCTCCACTAAGTTGTTGATACTGGTCAAACCTTGCCTCAATGTTATACGTCTGAAACTTTCCTGGTAATATATGCACCATGTTCAGTACATTTATGCAATATTTAGTCAATTCTAAAATTGCGTAAGTAGTATGGTGCAAAGCAGTAACTTTGTTAACTTACCAGTTCTTCCAGGAATGCTATTCCACGTTTCTAACCAGTCACAGAACACATTTAGTAAACTATAATTATCACTAATTAATGTAAGTGGATTAGCATATTTAAATAACGTTTAACATTACGGCAAACTAGTAGTTTCCAAGAAATAAAGAGATATTAGTTAAAAATAAGGGAGGATAATTTAACCTAAAACGACCACCCACTTTATAGCCATTTTTTTACATTGGCAACGACCAATTTTTTCTAAATTACATTTTCGCCTCAAACAAGGCGAAGTGCCTCTTTGATGTAGGAATGAACACAACTAAACGTAAAATGACCACCTACAGTTGACCCCCTCATCCCCGACAAAAATTCTGTTTAAACTTTTTGAAAGAGAGTGCTCATTTTACGTTAAACTGTGTTCATTGTACGTTGACTTCCAACCCCCAACATAAAGGTGGCCATGCTCATTTTTCTTCGCTTTTATGTGTTAAAAAGAAAGCGCCCTAAAATAAAAACGATGGCCATCAAGTGGGTGCTCATTTTACGTTAATTTTTTATAGAAAAGTGATCCCCATTTTTTAAAACTAACATTTCTTCATATCTTGGAAACTGCTCGTTTGCCGTAATTTTAAACGTTATTTTCGTTTACAGCGCCACTAGCAGTATCAGAATTTTGGGGTATTTTTTGACAACCGTTACATAAAACTGCTAATAACTTATACAAAACTCGTAATTTCTCCGTTTAAAGTGGGTTGTTTATTTTCTTTATGGAATATACTTTCTAAATAAACTATTAAAATTGTTTTAAAAAATAATAGAAATATTATTTTTTTATTGCCGACATTTTGTAAACACTTTTTTTTTTAAATAAAATTAATATTTCTATTATGTTTTAAACTATTTTAATAGTTTATTTTGGAAGTATATTCTCCAAAATTCTGACACCTACAGGGGTCACGACATTTACCACAAATAATTATTAATAAGCTTTGGGATAACAAAAACTGTCATAAACTTTTTAAAAAAAGTTTAATCTATTTCACGATAATATAAATATTGCACAGTAAAATAGTTGAACTTAAAGATAAATAATTTTTCTTATTTAGAATTATTTAGACGTGGAATAAACATGGAATTCCGTTTTTACGATATCGCTCTTATTAAATTGTTAGGTGAAAGTACATAATACTTTAACCATACTTCCCATTTTAAAGAAGTTTCTAAATAAAATTTATTATTTCAGCACATAACTTAAATTACATGTAAAATTTATTTTTTATATACATACTTTCATTTTTATTTTAAAATACGTTCTAAAAAAATTACAAAAATAAAAAAGGCGCGTTTTTTTTTCTTTTTTTAAATATCTCAAACATTTTAACACTTTTCTATATTTAGATGGAGTAAAATCCTTTCATTTTATTGCATTAATCCACTGGTAAATTATTTCCTTTTTTTTTTGAGGCGGGGGAAGGAAAACACGGTAACTTTTGGACCTTTTTCGTAGTTACCTCGGCAATTTGGAACTATACATCTCGACGACATGTTTAAATTTATTTAACCCTCCAAAACTTTAAACCTACTTCCGGTTTACTCATGAGACACGTGACCAAATTTCAACAGACCGATGTTCATGACGTCACCAGACTAAATTATTGTCGTCGCTAGGCTATCATATTACGGTAGCCACTATTCCAATATGAGTTACTTTTTGAATGCCTTTATTCAGAACACCACGAAGTTTTCTTGGATATCATGCTGAGTGGAAAAGCCGACAGCAAATTCGTGGCGTATTCTCATTCTCGAATAATAACGACAGTGGAGACACTTGTAAAATCGAGTAAATTTACGATAGTAATTGATGTAGTGCGTCATTCATTTTTTGATTGTATAATTTGATGTGAGAACAATTCATTTTAAAAACATAGAAAACCTGAATTTTTTACCTTATCGATCTAAGAATATTAACAACTTACTATTCCTGCAGGTTGTATGACCGTGCACTGAACGAATAGATAGAGGAGGGAATTGTATATACGAAAATCAAGTTGCCTGAGAGCATTTCTTCATCATCATCATGATGACGGGCTCCTTGCCCGGACCAATGTCAGTTTTCCTCTCCACAGTTTCCTGTCTTCAATCAGTTGCCTCAGATCTTCAGGTTCACAGTTGGCGTCGTGTGCTATTTGTTTGATGTACGTAGATCTAGGTCGTCCTCTGCTTGTGCGTCCGTGTCGTGGAGTCCATAGCAATACATCACTCACCAATTCATGCTTGCTCCTCAGACAATGACTGGCAAATCGTAGGCATCTTTCTCTGATGGTATTAGATATGACAGGTAGGTTGCCATAAAGTTGCTGCTTCGTGGGATGATTTTGCCAAGATATATTTAATATTGTTCTTAGCATACGGGTGTATGTGACGTCTAGTTTTTTTTTTAATCTTTTCGTGAGTATCCAGGTTGTAGCACCGTAAACAAGGACAGACTCTACCACTGCACTGAAGAACTGCGTTTTTAGTTTATCAGCCAGTCCAGAAGACCATACCCATCCAATGCGGTCCATTTCTTTATAAACATAAGATTTTCTGTTGAATAATATTGAAACGTTTTGCACATATACACACGAGATCCACACTCTAAGGAACGTAGGATATGTAATAATTCCACTTAATTTGTTTGTAACAGCGATAGTTATTTCCTCATTCTTCCACCACCTGTGACTTCCCGTTACTACTGTAACGTCACGATCGCCCCTCGCGTAATCGTTTTCTCTAACATGCTTTTTTCTCCAATTTTATAGCGTTTTTATATTTCCTATTATTGCAGTGACGTCATTTCGCACACGGCTCGGTATTTGCAGCCGCGCTCTATTACAATATGACTGGGCGAATATTTCATTATTTGCTACAAGAGTGTTTTTTTCTCATTCTACCACCACGCATGACTCTCCGGTACGGCTGTAACGTCACGCACTTCCCCAACGTGAGTGTATTCTCTAACGTGCTTTACCTCCATTTTTAGATTTTTTTTTGTCTGTGCTTACTGTGACGCCATCTTGTACACCACTTGGCATTTTCGCGTTCTGTGACGATATAATAAAGCCAATTGTTTTTTTTTTTTTAATTCCATTTTCACCCCAAAAAAGGCACAGTGCCACTTTCATATAGGGGGCTACTATCGGGGACATAAGTTGCAGGGATACTATGTAGGAACTTGAGCAGCGAAATATCTACTTATAATACACTTCTGACTTGCAGTACAGTTGGGAAAGCAGGAACTCGAGAGGGAGTTCCAAAGTCTAGCAGTTCTGGGGAAGAAACGATTAGAGTATAAGGTTTTCTTACATCTAGAGATTTCCATTGTGTAGAGGTGGGATTTCGCTGCTTGTCGGGTTTGTCGAGAGTATTCACGTCGAGGGGGCACAAGGGCTTGTAGCTCGTCGGAGCATTTACCATTAAAATACTTGTAAACCAAAGAGAGGGATGCAACATTGGATCGATGTGACAGAGGTTGAAGCTTAAATGACAGTTCAGGACCTATCAGGTTAGCGACTCTCTTCTGAGCGCTGTCCAAGAGCGAGAGACTAGTAGCATATGCGCCAGCCCAAATATGACAACAGTACTCCATACATGGGCGAATGGTTGCCTTATAGAGATACATGATACTTTAAGGCGTAAGTAGCTTTCTAGTACGGTAGAGGGAGTTCACCTTCTTCGTAGAAGCCTTGGCAATGCTCTCAATGTATCTGTGAACGTTAGGCCAAGGAGTTTGAAAGAAGTACATTCAGGTAATGTGTCTTTAGTCATAGCTATTGGTGGTTGAGAAGGTTTCTTGTAATTATTGAAGGAAACAAGCTTAGTTTTGGCAGCATTGGATGTGACCATCCAATTTCGTCACCATTCAGCTACAGATTTGAGGTTTTCCTCTAATGTTTTTGCCATTTCTCTAGAATATTTCATTATTTTATAGCCTTGTTCTCGCTCATTCTTATTTGAGTACCTATCTCTCTTTAAAATGAGATTAGATAGCCATTCCCGCTTTCCATAACAAAATAATCATTTTCGACCGACCGAGTTTGCGAGAAGCGAGCGGACGGCATTTCTGCGGAGAATATACGTTACGTTGAAATTTACTTTGAATAATCAGGGGTCAAATGAAAGCGAGTCATTTCTGTTTAAACAGGCGGCACTCGATTACATTTGCTCGCGTGCCAGATCGGGTTCCTCTTGTCGAAAGATGGCCTCTCAAATAAGCACAAAACAATATTCCATAGAGTCAGAAAGCTGCAGATAAATGCGGTTAAGGTTTGAGGTCAGTTTATGGGCATGGATATCGGCTATCTCGGATTCGAAAGAGGTAAAATCGATGCGTATTCTTTTTTTTACGACAGATGCAAAATTCTACAAGTAATGAATCAAGACTTAGGATAAACACAGTTGGAGATAAGGTAAGGTAGTGTTGTTTTGGTTTACGGCATATCTACTATTCAGGTTATTTAACGCCGGTAGTTTCTAGTGGTTTTGAAAAAAAGAAGTGTTGCGTTTTAATTCATTATATCCGAAGGAATTCATTCGTAGAGTTTGATTTAGTTATTTTTTTTTTCGATTATTTAATGCCGAATTCAGTTTTTTTTTTTTTTCACCAAAATCTGCTTCATATCTTCAAATATTTATTCCTGGAATTTTAATTTGGTAGTAATTAGTGTTGGGACGATTAACCGGGAATCGGAAAAATCAGAGCTTTTTGGGGGTATCGTAATCGTCGAAATTTTAGCCTATTTTCCGATGCCAAAAGCGATTCCTTTAATTATCTATTTTTTTTATTTTATTTTTATAAAGCATCTTCCACTGCTTGTAGCAATAATAAAATATTAAATATTTATTGATTTTAAACTTCCAGTGAGACTAAAATCTCTAGATCACCCCGTCGCAAGCATGTTTTTACGTTTGAGAAAATTCCTGCACATTTAAGATGTGTTTTTACAGTAATCGGGAGAAAATAACAATGTTCACAGTGAAATATGTAGAGATTTCTAAAAACTCTGAATCGGCAATTGTATCGGAATCTGCGAAAATATTGGAATCGTCCCATCACTAGTACTAATAAACATTTTCTCTTAGAGACGATTCGCAGCCTTATCATGTAGGCCAGGATTTAAGATAAAGATTGGTCATTCATTTATTTATTGCGGACTAATATTCTCATACTTTAGTTGTTGTTTTTTCAAGACGTTTTGGCCAACTATTTCTCTGACCTTCGTCAGATGGTAACCGCGACAAGATAAGGACTCCGACTCTACTAACTATATCCTCATCAATTACTGCCTTCCATAGTTGTCGTCTCACCACGTTTTTCGGTCAACTAAGCATCTGGTAAGCTTAGGGTTGCATTGAAACCGCTATCTTCAGACAATGCTCACCTGGAATCGTAGAGATTACACATGCGCGACGGGCCACGAAAAAAAATAGATGAATATAATAGTTCGCAATATATAAATGAATAAATAATACTCATCATAATAAGGAATTCCAACTAATTACATTAAAGAATTGATACGATTGCAAAATTTATTAATTTTGAAATAATATTTAATGTCTAAACTTCTTTATCTCCTCAAATATTTCTTTTTTGCTCTTGGTTTTGTATGTTTTGTTTGACTGCATATGAACGTTTTTCTGTTTACTTAATGTAGAATTCAGTAATTTTGGATAAAAGAATTCGTGTTTCAAGTTTTTTCTGTCTTCTAATATTTATTTTTTAGTCCGCCGTTTGTTCGTTATATTAGAAGGCGTGTCTACACTTTACAGGTTATTTTTTGCAGAATCCAATTTTTTCGGAATAAGATGTTATTCTTTAAGTTCAATATATTTTTTAAGCATTTATTCATTGTGTTTGGTTTGGTTGATTTGTTTTACGGAATATCAACCATTGTCAGGTTATTCAATGCGGATTCCAATAATTTTTGAATAATATATTTTGTTTCAAGTGTTTTTGAAATCTTCAAATATTTATTCATTGTTCTTGTTTTTTTTTTATTTTGTTTCACGGCATATCAACCCTTTTATTTTAATAGAAATTCATTAATTTTAGAAGTTTCTATGCTTAAATTCGTTTTATATTCAAGTATTTATCTATGTAGTTTTCCTTGGTTGTCTTATTTTACGACATATCAGCCATTTTTGTTGTAATTTTTTCATGTTCCGAAAAATTTAGAATGATGAAATAGTTAATGTTTCTTTTATATTCAAGCATTTGTTCATGATGTTTGGTTTCGTTATTTTATTAAGTAAAAAATGTGCTTATCTTTAGGACTTTGCAGAACATGTTTGTGCAACATTTAAAAAAATCCAAGCGTAGTTATTGAGAAAAGTGCTAACAGACGAACGGACGAATGGACAAGGGTGTATTGACAGGTCAACCTTCCTTTTTTCGAGGGACCAATGAATCATATGTTTCAACCATATCATAAAGTTTAAGTTCAATCATTCAACAGAAAATCTCGCGAACCATTATTTTTCGGTATCAACTAATTAGCGAACATTTTGTTTAAAAACTTGTTAAATCATCTATATATTAATACGATAGCGTCTGTGTTATTTTCTGTGCCACGCTTATATCGGGTCGCTTAATGGTTATGTACTTCCATTTCTTGTCATGAATAATTTAAGCTAGAATTCTTCAAAAGTGTATTTTCGGTTTCGTTTATAGTTGATGCTACGTAAGTCATCTATTTTTTTTTTTATTAAATAATTTTATAAAAAATTATCCATAAGTTTTGGTTTCGGTTTCGATGAAACTGATGGCACTCCAGTTATCAATTTATTTTTGTACATAATTTTATCAGGAATTTTTCATAAGTTTTGATTTCGGTTTCGGTTATGGCTGAAGGAACTCAAGTTATATATACAGGGTGGCTACATTATGTAGCCAGACTTTGTGAAAGCATCCTGTAGATTATATATCCAGACTTTGTGGACACCTGTTGTGTATATATATATATATATATATATATATATATATATATATATATATATATATATATATATATACTCAGACACGTGTGTATATATATATATATATATATATATATATATATACACTCACACATGTGTGTATATATATATATATATATATATATATATATATATATATATATATATATATCCGAAGTTATTTATTCCTGTTTTGAGTTAAGCTAATGGCTTCAAGTCATATGGATATCTTTTATTTTTAATCGCAACTTTATAATATATAAAAATCGATAGAACATTAACTCTATAATGATATATACAAAATCTGCAAGAATTAAATTATAATATTTAAGCATACGTTACAACCGGGCTTTTCCGGATGTTCGTTTTAGCTTAGATAAATACTTTTGCAGTTTTAACATAAAAGCTACAATATTATCAAAGCGTTTCCATTTACACTGAACATCTACAGAATGCCAACATCAATATATTACATATGAATAAGTCCACTGTAGAATTTCCCCAGGCCCCGCTAGTTATAAACTATCATTAGAATTGTTACAATTGTTATTCTTAAAACGACGGTTCTGTCTAATATTTTGGTAATTTACTCAATGATTATCGAGATATAGTATGTCGGAAGCCAATTTCCCCTATTCCAAATGGATGAGAATAATCTGATTCAAATGAAGTCATTAAAGTAAATGTAATTTACATTGATAATGCTAATTACATAGTATAATAATGACAATTTTTTTCGTCACTGATGGCTTGATTGTGGCCATTTTCATACAACGGAAACTAATAATGTTTCGTTCAGCCACTCTTGTGATTTAAATACCTTGTAAAGTATTGTAACCCGTGTAGACCGTTTTTCTCCCCCTTTGGTTATTGTCATTACTTTATGTATTGTACGGCACGATTCACATCGGCACACTTGACCCTGTTAGATCACCGAAATTAAGCACCGTTTATTTTGATCAGTACACCAATGAGTGACGATTTCGGAATTCTATGCACTGTAAAAACCATCTGCTTATCTTGGTCTCGTTTCAAGTCAAAGTTCCAAATAGACTCTGTACTCCTATAAGGGATGCCCTTTTCTCTTCCCTGCGACCCCTTCCCCATAGAAGAGACGTTGCGAGTCTGTCTCTACTATATCCTTATTTTCATGAGCTGAAATATATGGTCGCCATTTTGTATGACTTTCATGAAAAACACTTGTTTAGCTGAAACCACTATCAATAATTTCACTCTTTATCTGTGCCTAAACCTAAACGTAGATTACATGAACAGATCTTCTTTCTTAGAACTGCACACACCTGGAACTTTTTTCGTGTAGGTGCTTTTCAACTGACTACAATATGGTGTTCTTCAAGTCCAACGTAAACAAGTTCTTGATGAGCCGTCCCCTTAAGTAATAAATTTTACCCAACTCCCACTATTAACGCCGACTACATTTTCCCATTGACGATAGTACTCGCATTAACACTTATCCTCGGGCTATCGTCCTGCCTTGAAATGTGATGACTCCTTCCTAAAAAAAAAAAAAAAAAAAAAAAAAAGGGCTAGTATATATTCTTCCACTGAACTGAATCAGTGCCGATTCAGGAGAGGAAAGGTTGCGTATTGCGCAACACTTGTCTAATATTTTTTTCGTGCAGCTATCCTTAAACGAGGATCCCTTGTTTTGTGTCCATATTCTTAATTATGACCTAAAATAGAAAATAAAATAAAAGAAACGGATTATTATTTTTTTTAAATATGGGTTCTGTTTCTATGGGGATTCTATCCAATAGGAGTTAATTTTGCATGCCTTTATTCAGAACACCACGCAACTTTCTAAGATGCCATGCAGAGTGGAAAAGTCGACAACAAATTCGCGGCCTTGTCTCGAATAATAAAACCGTTGGAGACACTACTAAAATCAAGCATATGGTCTACTGTGTCATTAATTCTACTCGGTTAGTCAACGTTATTGTATAATTTGATGTGAAAACAATTCATTTAAAAGCAAGGCCGATAGCCATTAGTCGCGTGCTCTCGTGTAATGAATGGATGCGTGAATGCGGGATTGACATTACATTCTTAAAGAAAAACTAAAATGACCGAAAAATGGGCTGAAATGACTTAAATAAATAAAAAGAAAATGACTTAAAATGACTTTAATGAACTTAAGGATGAACTGAATGACATTAAGAATAACTTGAATGCTTAAAAAAATAATTGGAATCCTTCAAAAACAACTTGAATGATCTGGAGAATAACTTGAATGGCTCTGAGACTGACAGGTTTTAAAGTGGGTGATCATTTTACATTAATTTATTACAGAAAAGTGATCCCAACTTTATATCCCAATAAGTACAGAATGTAGTAGAGCAGATACTACACTTTTACCTTGGCCAAAAGCCCAAGAAAAGGGTATTTATTTAATCCCTCACCGAGCAAATTAGGGACAAGAGCGATTTTTATTGTAAGGAGTGAAGGGGAAATGGGGACCAACTCCCCGGAGAGTAGGGGAGCTGGATAGTGACAATTGGTATGAAGGGTTTCCCCTACATTGACCAAGGTCTTATATGTGGGCTTTCCCCCACTATGGTCTTTGGTCGCAGTATCTGCCGGAACAGATACTACACTTTGATCTTTATATTTAATTTATTTCGTTTAAAGAAAAAATTGCAATTAAAAAAATTACAATATAAAATTTAAAAAATTTAAAAAATAAAATCTCCAAAAGACAAAACAAATTTATGCACAGGGCCCTATAAGATCTGGGTAGTGTAGTGTTGCAGAGTCTTTGTAACTAAAGTAAACATTGGAGTCTGTTGCGACTTTATTCTTGACTGGCAACATTTACCACAATACCTCATTCATTATGTGGGCTCTAAACTAACTAATGAAAACCCCAGCGTTTTTGCACAAAGAATATATATATATATATATATATATATATATATATATATATATATATATATTCAATTTCTGTATTTGTGTGTTGGTGTGTGTGTGAAAATAGTTCAATTCATTTACACTGTGACTTTGGCCAAAAGGCCAAGAAAAACTTAAAAAGCTAAGAACAGCATCCATTAACAACATACGTTTTTTAACCAAAAAGGCCAAGTTCCTAAGTGTTACGCACCGACCGACCGACAGAGTGACTTATAGAGCCGCTTGCACGCGACTTTATATAGGTGTACTAAACAAATAGCTAGGATGTTAAATCGTATATACGAAAATAAAATTACCTGAGAGTCTTTTTATAATGATAAAATCTTCTGTTGAAAAACATTGATACGTTGTACACATTTACACTCGGCATCCACGCGTTAAGGAACATAGGACACGTACTAACTCCACTTCACCGTTACTTATTTCCTTCTTATCCGTCCATGCGTTACTTCTGTAATACCACGATCTTCCCTCGAGAAATCGTCTTCTCTTACATGCTTTTTCTCCCACTTTTTAATAGTTTTATATTTCCTAACGGGGACATCATTTCGCACACGATTCCCTATTTACATACCCGGATCCAGGCTCTGCTATAATATAACTGGGCGAATATTGCATTATTTTTAACATGGATATTTTTCTCGTTCTCCAGGGTCAACTATATGGCGAACACTTAATGTATCCGATACAAAGATATGATTACCAATAGTAATTACACAGAAAAGCCTTTCATAATAAATCTCTTTTCTTTCCAAGAAACACATAAACGATAAAATATTTCTAATATAGACTAATATATAGTCGATTTCAAGACTTATGGCAACAGATATCTGACGATTAATTAACTATTGTTCCAGAAAAATTTATATTTCTGTGTTATCATCTAACTAAACATTCCACTGACTCTTAAACTCATATGATATTTGCATGAAGGATTTTTTAATTAGCGAACTATAAAGTATAAAATCAAATAAAATTAAAGTATAAATACTAACAACAATAAAGTGTAAATTTTATGTACAATAAAGTATAAAAACCTATAAACTATAGGTTATGAACAATTATGAACACTAAAGTGTAAACACTTATGGGCAATAAAGTGTAAAGACTTATGGGCAATAAAGTGTACAAACTTATGGGCAATAAAGTGTACAAACTTATGGACCATAAAGTGTAAAAACTGATGGGCCATGAAGTGTAAAAACTTATGGGCAATAAAGTGTAAAAATTTATGGGCAATAAAGTGTAAACACTTATGGGCAACGAAGTGTAAAAACTGATGGGCAATAAAGTGTAAAAACTTATGGGCCATGAAGTGTAAAAACTTATGGGCAATAAAGTGTAAAAACTTATGGACAATAAAGTGTAAAAACTTATGGACAATAAAGTGTAAAAACTGATGGGCAATAAAGTGTAAAAACTGATGGCCAATAAAGTGTAAAAACTTATAGACCATAAAGTGTAACAACTTATGGGCAATAAAGTGTAAAAACTTATGGACCATAAAGTGTAAAAACTGATGGGCAATAAAGTGTAAAAACTGATGGGCAATAAAGTGTAAAAACTTATGGGCAATAAAGTGTACAAACTTATGGACAATAAAGTGTAAAAACTGATGGGCAATAAACTGTAAAAACTGATGGGCAATAAAGTGTAAAAACTTATAGACCATAAAGTGTAAAAACGTATGGGCAATAAAGTGTAAAAACTGATGGGCAATAAAGTGTAAAAACTGATGGGCAATAAAGTGTAAAAACTGATGGGCAATAAAGTGTAAAAACTGATGGGCAATAAAGTGTAAAAACTTATGGACCATAAAGTGTAAAAACTGATGGGCAATAAAGTGTAAAAACTTATGGACAATAAAGTGTAAAAACTGATGGGCAATAAAGTGTAAAAACTGATGGGCAATAAAGTGTAAACAGTTATAGACCATAAAGTGTAAAAACGTATGGGCAATATAGTGTAAAAACTTATGGACCATCAAGTGTAAAAACTGATGGGCAATAAAGTGTAAAAACTGATGGGCAATAAAGTGTAAAAACTGATGGGCAATAAAGTTTAAATCTGATGGGCCATGAAGTGTAAAAACTTATGGGCAATAAAGTGTAAAAACTTATGGGCAATAAAGTGTAAAAATTGATGGGCCATGAAGTGTAAAAACTGATGGGCAATAAAGTGTAAAAACTTATGGACCATCAAGTGTAAACACTCATGGGCAATAAAGTGTAAAAACTGATGGGCAATAAAGTGTACAAACTGATGGGCAATAAAGTGTACAAACTTATAGACCATAAAGTGTAAAAACTTATGGGCAATAAAGTGTAAAAACTTATGGGCAATAAAGTGTAAAAACTTATGGGCAATAAAGTGTAAAAACTTATGGGCAATAAAGTGTAAAAATTGATGGGCAATAAAGTGTAAAAACTGATGGGCAATAAAGTGTAAAAACTGATGGACAATAAAGTGTAAAAACTTATGGGCAATAAAGTGTAAAAACTGATGGGCAATATAGTGTAAAAACTTATGGACCATCAAGTGTAAAAACTGATGGGCAATAAAGTGTACAAACTTATGGGCAATTAAGTGTAAAAACGTACGGACAATAAAGTGTAAAAACTGATGGGTCATGAAGTGTAAACACTTATGGGCAATAAAGTGTCAAAACTTATGGGCCATAAAGTATAAAAACTTATGGGCAATAAAGTGTAAAAACTTATGGGCAATAAAGTGTAAAAACTTATGGACAATAAAGTGTAAAAACTGATGGGCCATGAAGTGTAAACACTTATGGGCAACAAAGTGTAAAAACTTATGGGCAACAAAGTGTAAAAACTGATAGGCAATTAAGTGTAAAAACTGATGGGCAATAAAGTGTAAAAACTGATGAAATTTATGGGCAATAAAATGTAAAAACTGATGGACCATAAAGTGTAAAAACTGATGGGCAATAAAGTGTAAAAACTTATGGACCATTAAGTGTAAAAACTTATGGACGAAAAAGTGTAAAAACTTATGGACGAAAAAGTGTAAAAACTGATGGGCAATAAAGTGTAAAAACTGATGGGCAATAAAGTGTAAAAAATGATGGGCAATAAAGTGTAAAAACTGATGGGCAATAAAGTGTAAAAACTGATGGACCATAAAGTGTAAAAACTGATGGACCATAAAGTGTAAACACGTATGGACCATAAAGTGTAAACACTTATGGGCAATAAGGTGTAAACACTTATGAGCAATAAGGTGTAAACACTTATGGGCAATAAAGTGTAAAAACGTATGGGCAATAAATTGTAAAAACGTATGAGCAATAAAATTTAAACACTTATGGGCAATAAAGTGTAAACACGTATGGGCAATAAAGTGTAAACACGTATGGGCAATAAAGTGTAAAAACGTATGAGCAATAAAATGTAAACACTAATGGGCAACAAAGTGTAGAAACGTATGGGCAATATACACTTATTGCCCATACACTTATTGTCCATACACTTATTGCCCATACACTTATACGCCCACTTATGGGCAATAAAATGTAAACACTTATGGGCAATAAAGTGTTAACACGTATGGGCAATAAATTGTAAACACGTATTGGCAACAAAGTATAAACACTTATGGGCAAGTCGTATGTACAATAAAGTATAAAAACCTATAAACTATACGGTATGAATAATTATGAACCCTAAAGTGTAAACACTCATGGGCAATAAAGGGTTAAGAACTGATGGGTTATAAAGTGTAAAAACTCATGGGCAATAAAGTAGAGAAAATTATAGACAATAGAGTAATGTAAGTTTTACGCCCACCATTTTCAATGTCAAGGTCAAACGTAAAGGTCATATTTCGTGCGACACTTACAACATCCACTTACTGCACAGGTATCCACGAAGCAGGTATCCGAGCAAACAGCTAAAATATTCCGTGAAACACACGTATTTTGCTAGTAATAATCGAATAATAACAATTTTAAGATTCTAAGTGCAATTATTTGAATCGCGCATGCACTTGATTCACCGGGTATATTTTATAGGTAGTTTTATTACATAAATGTTCATATGTCCGGTTGCTCCTATGAATACTGGAGTGGTGAATATCTTTCTTTTCAGTTAAAAAATAAGACATTCCTGTAAATGCGCAACAAAGATATCTCTCTCGCTCTCTCTCTCTCTCTCTCTCTCTCTCTCTCTCTCTCTCTCTATATATATATATATATATATATATATAAGTAATAAATCTTTGTATAACAAATAAACACGTTTATTCATAATGCAGAGTAAGCTATAATATAACTGTGTGTGTTTTTTTAGCAGGCCTTACTTTTGTTGCCAGTGTGTCAGTTTCTCCACCTTTAAAACCCATATTAAATAAATATTACACATTTTTAATGAATGTTATAACACATATATAATAAATAATATTACACATATAATAAAATAAATAGTTTCAATAATGATAGGAAAGTTGTAATTCTGATTATTTTTAGATGAGATGTTAATGTTTGTATTATTTTGATTAATCGGACAGTTATTCTCACTCTGGGTGTTACTGGCACAACACAAAATAATAAAGCTGTCATCGAAACCTACGGTGTAGAATGACTGTCTATCCGGTGTATAACGCTTAAGGAAATGGCAGCTGCTTGAAGCATTTCAATTATAACGACAATTTAATTATCGCTATTACTCTTCATTTGTTGTAAATCATATTATACTAGCACGCCGCTTGGCATTGCTCGACGTTGCCCGGTCGCAACATGTGCATAAATATTAGATTTTAATTGTTTTTTTTCTTATTACATTTTCACGGAAAAAAAAATCAGTTTAACTTTGAAGAAGGTGGTTTCTATATGGGATTTAATTTATAGGGGTGCTATGTAGAAAGTTGGCAAGCAAGGTGTTTGTTTACATTACACTTGAACTTTTGCATATCAGTGCAGGCGAGAAACAGATATACGGAAGGAATTCGAAAATCTAACAGTGATAGTTCTCTATGACTACTGTATAGTTCCCTATGCGTTCCATTAGAGTAGACGTCAGATATACCCATCTCAGAGACAATTTTATCAGGGAGATCATTTATGAATATCAGGAATAAGAAAGGTTCCAGGATCAGCCCCTGCGGTAATCCCGTATTTATATAATATTTTTTTACGTAAGCCCACCGAGGACAACTTGGATGTTTTCCTTAATTAAGAAGGGATTAAATATGTTAGGTATTCGTCCAGTAATGTCATCGCATTTGATTTTCATGAGAAGACCACTGTGCCATACCCAGTCAAAGGATGTAGATATCACTAGGACTAGTGGCCCAGCCTCCCCCCCTTTTATTCAGAGATTACAGTTTGGTTAATGCAGTAGAACGGCTTTGTCTTAATCCATATTGTTGGTCAACAGAAGTCTATTAAATTTTTGAGTTGCAAAAATCTTATTCATTCTAAAAAAAGTACTGTAGGTATTAAACATAACGTTAAATTCCATTAAAAAATGAAATAAAAACGGAAACAAAAACTAAGATATGGGCATGCGAGTATTCTGTTTCTTTTCTATACAGTTCATATCTTGTAAGTAAAAAAAAATATAATTCATCTGAGATCGAAACAAAAACTTAAAGACAGCGAGTCAAGTATAATACCCATTAGGCCAGCGTGGCACGATCTTTAAAAAGTGTTTTCAAACCTGCTTATTCTTAAAATAAGTAATCTCTCATGTGAACGATTCACACATGCGCATTCGTGAAACAGTTCACAAACATATACGAATTCGAATACCCCTACGTACAAATTGTCCACGTTTGACCTCGTAGCAGCCCTCCTTTTTCGGGTGAAACCCTATTATAAAGATTTCACATGCCTGAATACTCTATATACCAACTTTCAAGTTTGCAGATCCAATTTTCGTTGAAAATATTGGTTTAGAACTGTCTTATACACACCATCTCACTTTTATAGATACCTAGATTACCTATTATTGTGATGCACAATAAATTCTAAGATATATAGTTTAATAGTTCTGTTAAACCAATAATGTTGTTCATCTCTATAGCTGCTGAAGACACAAACAGTAGATTGTGTTTTAAGTACTTTGAAAAGAAACCGAAGCAAAAAAAATACTACTAAAACTATTATACCCCAACTAATATAACTCAGCAGCTTATTAATTACCGAAAGATCACAACTGGAAAGTTCCTCTCCTCAGTGTGACATAGCTGGAACTAAGTTATGACATTCAAGTTATATGGAAGAACAACAGAGGTGACTTTGGTTTTGAGCCACTACGTAGTAAGGTTTCTTCAAGCCTGGAACAAAAAATATGCTTTACCTTCGACGTTTAAGTAGACTTACCCCGCTTAACCAAAGGCACAATTATTGGTCCACTGACTTAGTCAGATTTGGACCTTAGAATTCACCCTCGCCCGTTCGTCAGTTCGTATCGAAAATTCTCAATAACTACTTATTGCATTTTTCTGAAATTGTGCATGAAGTAACAGCTACCCAAGGGAGAAAATGTAGCATACTCGGATTTTTAGTCGCGTGCAAGCGACTCTATAAGTCGGTCGGTCGGTCGGTCGCTCGGTCGGTCTGTCCGTAACACTTTTGTGCTTGGCCTTTTATTTAAGCTCAAAGGTCTGTTATTAACAGATGCTGTTCTTAGCGTTTTAAGTTTTTCTTGGACTTTTGGCCAAGATCAAAGTGTAGTATCTTTTCCGGCAGATACTACAAGCAAAGACCATATGTGGAGGAACTCCCCCCCACATATAAGACCTTGGTCAATGTAGGGGCAATTCTTAATACCAATTGTCACTATCAAGCTCCCCTACTCCCCGGGGTGTTGGTCACTATTTCCCCTTCACTCCTCACATTAAAAATCGGCCTCGTGCCTAATTTGCTCGGTGGGGGTGCAAATAAATACCAACCCCACATATAAGACCTTGGTCAATGTAGGGGCAACCCTTCATATCAATTGTCACTATCCAGCTCCCCTACTCCCCGTAGAGTTGGTACCCATTTCCCCTTCACTCCTCACATTAAAATCGGCCTTGTTCCTAATTTGCTCAAGGGAGGAGCAAATAAATACCCTTTCCTTGGCCTTTTGGCCAAGATCAAGCTGTAGTATCTGTCTTACTACATGCTGTATTCACTGTGATATTAAGTGGGGGATCGCTTTTCTGTATTAATTTTATGTAAAATGATCACCCACTTTACAACCAGTCACTCTCAAAGCCATTCAAGTCATTTTCCAGCTCATTCAAGTTGTTTTTGAAGGATTCCAGTTATTGTTTAAGCATTCAAGTGATGGTCCAAAATAGCACTTTTCGGGACATAGAATTTTCGTCTGACAATTAAACTTTGCTGAAATGATCTAAAAGTAAGATCACACGGATGTACATCTGGAAACGTAATAGTTGACCCTTGAAAAATTCTGATTGCGTCTAAAGGGGGTCAAAAGGGGTTCCCAATGGCCAAGAATAGCACTTCTCAGGATATTGAATCATTTCCGACCATTAGATTTTGCTGCAAATTACCCCAAAGTAAGATCACATACACCTGCAAACGTTCTGGTTGTGTCGCCAGGGGTCAAAAGTGGGCAAAATAGTACTTTCCGGGACATAGAATATTTCCTGACCATTAGATTTTGCTAAAAATTATCCAAAAGCACGATTCCTATGGATATATATCTGAAAACGTAATAGTTGATCCTGGGAAAACGCTGGTGATTGAGCCCCAGGATGTTTTAAGGACGAAAAACACAACGTATGGGGCTAATTTTTTTATTTTTCTCCTAAAATGCAAGGCATCAGTCGGGCGACCAGGTATATTTTAGGTTATTCAAATTAGAGTAAAACAGTACATTCTTTCCTTTTCATTAGTCACTTTACTTTTCTTTTTATGTATTTTTTATTTTTTGTTATCTATAACTAATCGTTTTGTCATATCGTTCTGGTTTTCTGTGTTAGCGCGTGACACGAACCAGCAATATGTAATGTTAGAATTACTTAATTAGTAAGTTACCTATTTACTATGCCTCCCCACGGGACAGAGTTAGACACCAGGGTCGTTTTTTTTAACGTGGAGAAAAGGTACAAAAATAAAAATCGTCTCAGTCGTGAAGGATTTCTCCTCCACCGAAAGAGAACAAGAAATAGAAGTGAAGCATCTGAAGAACAGATGGTATTTATTTGCTCCCCCACCGAGCAAATTAGGCACAAGGCCAATTTTTAATGTGAGGAGTGAAGGGAGGGGGAAGGGAAAAAGGGGACCAGCTCCCGAGAGGTGGGAAATGGGAGCTGGTTAAAGGTCAGGCATGTGGGGTTGCCCCCACATCTGGTCTTTGCTAGTCATAGCTAGTCATAGCTTGCAGTATCTGTTGGAACATATACTACACTTTGATCTTGGCCCGAAGGCCAAGTATAGTCGTTTCTTTTGTCTTTTATATGCGTTTCTTTCTTTTTTTTTTAATGTTCCTCAGATTTCGAGCCTTTCTTTATATTTTCTTTATCGTTCGCGTTTGCACTTGCCTCATCTCTACTTCCTTCCTTTTTTTTCCCCTTTTTCTAAAGATTTTTTCAACTCCTTCATCTTCGTAATCCTCTTCTACCTCTTTTACTTGGCATTTTCTCTTTCTTCTGTAGATATACTGCTTTATTTCCTTCCTCAACGTTAGCTTCTCATATCAATTCTTCCTTTTCATGTTCTCATCTGGTTCATCTTTACTATATGACCCTATATGGTTCTTCTTTCTCTTCTTCTACTAGTACTACTAATAGTACTAGTAGTAGTACTATTAGTAGGAGTAATAAGAAAAAGACGAAGAAAGAAAAGAAAATCGTACTACTACTACTTGGCCTTCGGGACAAGATCAAAGTGTATAGTTAAATTTTACATTGAACGCTGGGGTTATTAGTTAGATTAGGATCCACAGAGTGATTGAGGTATTTTGGTAAATGTTGCCAGTCAAGAGTAAGACTTCAAAGTCTCATCTGTTACGTAGTCAAAAAGACCCTGTACCCTCCCCCTCCCAATTTCTTGTAGGGCCTTGTGCCTAATTTTGTTGAATTGAATTTTTTGTACGTTTTTTATGTTCAATTTTTTGTTTCTCAATAAAATATATAAACAAGATCAAAGTGTAGTATCTGTTCAGGCAGATACTGCAAGCTATGACTAGCTATGACTAGCAAAGACCAGATGTGGGGGCACCCCACATGCCTGACCTTTAACCAGCTCCCATTTCCCACCTCTCGGGAGCTGGTCCCCTTTTTCCCTTCCCCCTCCCTTCACTCCTCACATTAAAAATTGGCCTTGTGCCTAATTTGCTCGGTGGGGGAGCAAATAAATACCATCTGTTCTTCAGATGCTGCACTTCCATTTCTTGTTCTCTTTCGGTGGAGGAGAAATCCTACACGACTGAGACAATTTTTATTTTTGTACCTTTTCTCCACGTTAAAAAACGACCCTGGTGTCTTACTCTGTCCCGTGGGGAGGCATAGTAAATAGGTACTACTACTACTAGTACTAGTAATATTACTATTACATCGATTTTCTTTTCTTTCTTCGTCTTTTCCTTATTATTACTCCAACTTCATTTTTTTCTACTCGCGATTCTCTCTCGCTTCCTCTCTCCCCATGTATACTCCTTCTCTATAATATTTTCTAATCGTATACTCCTTTCCTACATTTGGTCATCTCTCTCGTTTCTCGTCCCCATTCAATTCACTTTGTTTAACTGCCGCTTTATTTACCTTTTCTTCTGCTACTGGTCCTGGATATGACCTTAAATTATATCCGATGGTCAGCCCCCAGTTTGCGGGTTTTGGGGAGTGTGGAGCCACCCTTTAATTGCCATTGCTCCCAGGTCCACTCCAACTCAGAGTGGCAGTACCTGTTAGGGTTCCAACTATGGGTTAAATAGAAACTGACTTGAAAAAAAAAAACAAACATCAAATATATTTTATTAAAAAAACTTTTCTTCAAAATCACTGTATTCGGCATTAAATAACCTGAAAAGGGTTGATATGCCGTAAAACAAAAACAACCAACCCACTGCTACCACTACGTCCACTTTTAGTTTCTGCTTCTTTTTCCGACTAAACTTCGATTTGTATTTCTTCCGGCTTTTTTTTCTTTCTTTTCACGGTGAATTGCGTGACAGAGAAACATGAAAGAAAGCCTATTACTATCTTTTTCTGTGAGGAGAATGTAATTTATTTAGATGCGACTATGCATCAGATTCAGTAGCACTGTCTGTTATTAGGTTGGTTCAAACAGAAGTTTCATTGCATCCACGTCGGCTTAATGGACAATATTTCGATTCTTATCTCATCGTTGAATCATCAATTTTGGTTCGCTTTCATTATTTTAATCCAGTTTACTTCCATCTTACACATTCTGACTCTCTCTCTCCCTCTCTCTCCCTATCTCTCTCTCTCTCTCTCTCTATATATATATATATATATATATATATATAGTAGAAATGGTAATTAATAAAAACTGAAGAAAGTGCTCAATACTGTTGTAGAGCAAATATGCATTTATTTTATTACCGTATCTTTCTGTTTAGTTACATTATTGTTTCAGCTACCCAGCCGTTTTTTTGGGCCGTCTGTAGCTTCCTCAGACTTTTACATTCACTCTTCCATCCCATCACACCGAATATTTCTGTAAAATCTGAGGAAGCTACAGACGGCCAAAAAAAACGGCCGGGTAGCTGAAACAATAATGTATCCTAACAGAAAGATACGGTAATAAAAAATAAACGTATAATACATGTATATATGCCCATTGGATGATAGGAAGGGGCGCGGTGGATACTAGAAAGCTGACTGGCTTACTAGAAATTCTCAACATATATAAAAACAAGAAGCAACCACAGAATTCGCGCATAAGCCTGACGAATCCTATAATGGATGAAACGCAGAATATTCAGTGTAGCTTAATCGCCATATATATTTTATAAATTACTAACTAGCTCTACCTACGTATTGAGCACTTTTGAAGTAAATACTTAAAGTTTACGCATAAATCTATACTTTGGTATATTAAATTTATGTGAGTAAATGAAGTAGTTATATATATATATAGATATATATATATATATATATGAATATGTACACTTTTTTTTCTTTAAGCTCATTCATTTTGTTGAAATATTTAAGGAAAAACGGTTAGCCAGTGTATATATTTATTTAACACATTTTAAAAGTGTATATATAGACATTGAACAACCCCACCTTCCCATACGCACACATATGATTGTCCTTCCCGACATGTGTAGGATTCAAAAACTGTTATCTTTTTCGTATGACTTTTTATTTTCTTGTATTTTCACTTCAATACCCTGAAGATGCCCTCTGAAATAAGGACGAAACGTTGATTATTTTAATAATTTCATTCGGTTTTTCTATTTTTTCTCAAAACATAACGTCAACCACCGCTGGCATTTTTTATTTTTTATACATACATATATATATATATATATATATATATATATATATATATATATATATATATATATATATATATATATATAAGAATTGCAGTTTACTTAATCAAAATAATCCAAGATGGCAAAAGTAAAGTATATTATGAATATGAAGAGTTAATATTCATAAAGTAATCTCAACAAGATGTAAAAGCCAGATAAAAACCAAATAAGAAATAGAGCTTATAATAAGAACACGTAGTTAATAAAACATGTTAAAAACACTTTGAAAAAGACGTAAACACATATTTAACTTTTAAAACGATGCACAAAATAAGCGGAACGTTCTTATTTTATTTCTAACCTCTGATGATAAGGAAAGTATTGTTTTGAAACTCCGCGTATTAAAGATCATCCATTTATTTTGTGCTTCCTTGTCAAAATAATTTTTTAACTCTTTTGTTCAAAGTATTTTTTACACGTTCTATTAACTACTTGTTCTCATATATATATATATATATATATATATATATATATATATATATATATATCTCAAAATCACTCTGACAAACATGCACTCGCTATAAGTAACGCAAGGTAAAATATCAGGTTGAGAAACTGGCGCGGTCAACCTTCTCTCGAAGGTAGATGGGATTCTCTTAGCCCTGGCGAAGCATCAAGTATTCAGTAACCAACAAAATTTAAATTACACTAAAAACTCGTGTAGTTAGTTAAATCTCGGCTGCAGCCGCGCTGGATGGATGATGGATGATGGATGGATTAAGGCTACCATGTTGTATTCACCCGGAAGCACGTCAGAGGGACAGTGATCTCAAGCCGGGCTGTTCTGGAAAAGAAGCTTCGTTTATGGAATCTACATTTACGTTGTTCTGTCACATTTTCTTATTCCTGCTATTTACAATATCCCTTACTTTCTCAAGAAAAGGTAAAAACAAAAAAAAATTCTTTTTTCATCTCTTTATATCCATTTGTCGTTCTTTCCTACTCGTTATCCTTGTGTCACTCCCTCTTCCTGTCACCGTCTGTATTCATTTAATTGTCACCCAAAACCCTGCCCCAATCAAAAACTGTGATTTTTCTTACCAATTTCCAAGCGATATGCTTTGAATTCGACTACAGATCTGAAAGAAGATAAAAAAAACTGCCTTGAGCTTAAACACACACACACACACACACACACACACACACACACACACACACACACACACACACAAAAGTAAAATAAAATAAAACAATGAAGACGCATTGGACATGAGATGTTTTCGACAAAGCCTCCCCAACTCATACTAACCAAAACACACATTTACATTTCATCTACAGTCCGCCATACATCAACATGAATACATATGTGTTATTTCAATTTGATAAAAGAAGAAAAATGGAAAAAAAAAAACTTTCTTTTTTCCCCCTTTTTTCATAGCTTTTGTAAGAAAAAGTATCTTTTAGGTAGAATTGTATTGGAACTCTATTAAATACATTATTTTGCTCGAGGTGAACGAAAACTATTAATACTGAAATTCTCTTAAGTGCGTCCCAACCTGAGGTGATAAGAAATAAAGACGCACAGAAATAGTTAATGTATATTCATAGATATATAAAGAGAATTCGCAATGGAAATTTATGTATGTATGCATATATATATATATATATATATATATATATATATATAGACAGAATAATATAACCATAT
>NC_136522.1:55237704-55242704 GCF_053919585.1 Euprymna scolopes | reverse complement strand
GACATCTAAGATTATCGAGGAATTTGAGAAATAATAAGCCTATAACACACCTCAGATATTGTTCTGCCGTTTGTGCATATTATATTTGCATGAAATATCTTGATTTTTAATCCTATTAATGTCAAAATCAGACGGGAAAAATGAGTTCATTTTATTTATATAGAGATAAAGGGAAATAGTTACTGTTTTGAGGTTGATAAACAAAAAAAAATAAATTGAGAATAAAAATTAGAATAAAATCGTAAAGTTAAATTGGGGTTTAAAGTAAGGTTAAAATAAGGTGTTTTTAAGAAAATTTAACAAACATATATATATATATATATATATATATATATATACCTTATAATCGTTCGCCTTTAAAAATTCGTAAGTATCATCGTCAAAGCATTAAAAATCCCTCCATGGTAAACCAAACTACTCTACTTAAACATATTTGGCGACTTAATTATAAGAATATTCTCTTTCCTTTGAAAAGGGAAATAATAAGATCATAGAAAGCAGATATGCCGGGGACAGATTATGCGCACTTTGTAGATATGAAGCCCTTTAGATTTTAAATTATAATAATGATAATAAAAATAAAATAATTCTAAATTTACAAGATGAAATTATCTCTGAATGCATTCATAAACTTTGGTTCAGGTTTGACAAATATAAACACCATAAGTCATTGGCATTTTCTTATTAATAATCCATCTAAAATATTATAATTTATAAATTATTAACTTTAATGTTATAGTTTGTATTATTATTATTAGTTTATCTTTTATTTTTACCATTATTTTCTCTTTTATTTAAATATCTATTTAACTTTAATCTCATATGCTACTATTTATATTAAGTTCCATTAATAAATATTATAATTGCTATTAATATTGTTAAGATTTACTTATTATTTAAAAATATACAACTTAAATAATTAATGTTTATCTCCCTATTACTCACTACTCAGTTGAATTATTGATTTTCCTAGTGGAATATGATTATCTCCCTTTGTTTTTGAAAGTTTGTACATTTCAACATTTTCTAAGCATTTATAAGCTACATTTACCATTCAAATAAATGATTTTACTATGATATGAATTTTAAAAGGCGAACGATTATAATATATATATATATATATATATATATATATATATATATATATATTTGTTAAATTTTCTTAAAAACATCCTATTTTAACCTCAAATTTAACCCCAATTTAACTTTGATTTTATTCTAATTTTTATTCTCCATTTATCCTACTTTGTTTATCAACATCAAAAAAACAAACTGTTTTCCTTTATATTTAAATATTTTCCAGATACATCTGCCTTACTTAAAAAATGCTAGGTTTATTTTTGGCGTCTTAAAAAAACACCCAATATCTTTGCTGATGAGAAGACTTTGTTTCAAAAAGCTATATATAAAATTATTGTCCATGATTTAGTGTCTATCTCAATATAAACATTGTTTCCAAAGCGATCGCAAAATTTATTGATTTTGTTTTGTTCCGCCTCATTAAATCGATTTTTGTTTTTAATTTCAATTTAAATTATCAGTAATCTTACTAATATATATATATATATATATATATATATATATATATATATATATATATATATATATATATACACTTAAACGGCACTTCTTCAGGGCTGTGGTAGAGTCTCTCATTGTTTACGGTGCAACAACCTGGACACTCACCAAATGATTGGACAGAAAACTAGACGGCACCTAAACCCGTATGCTACGAACAGTATTAAATCTTGGCAAAATGATCCCACGAAGCAGCAACTTTATGGAAACATACCTGCCATATCTAATACCACCAGAGAAAGATGCCTACGATTTGCTGGTCATTGTCTGAGGAGCAAGCATGACTTGGTAAGTGATGTATTGCTATGGACTCCACGACACGGACGCGCAGAGGACGACCTAGATCCACGTACATCCAGCAAATTACACACAACGCCAAATGTGAACCTGAAGATCTTAGGCAGCTGATGGAAGACAGGAAACTCTGGAGAGAAAGAGTCACGTGGGTCTGGGCAAGGAGCCCGTCCTGATGATGATGGCGACGACACGATAGACAACGTCAACGATCTGGGATAGTAATCATTGTAAACGGTGATATATTTTCTCAACAGTAATCGCAATTTCAGACAAGTAAAATAACCTTAATAACGAGGCATCCTTATATGCCCGACTATTTTGTATCAATGGTATATATGATGACGTATTATAAGACTTGGATAGTGTTAGCCAGGAATGTAAAACATATAAAACTTTTATTTTCTTACATGAAAAAATTGTAGGGTTAAATCGAAATTCATAAGAATAAAAGAAACAAGAATAAAATAAAAAAATATGAAGAAAAACTGTCGCAGACAAAAGAAGCGATCAACTGAAAAAGAATTTTCTATATGAAAAAATTCTGTCGGATTTTTTTCGCGACGAATGTTTCTTAAGAACTTCCGTCGGTTAGAAGCTCCGGGGGTTCTTATATCGAAAGACTTGGAAAAGACAGGTACCATTCAATTTCATATATATATATATATATATATATATATATATATATATATATATATATATATATACACACAATATGTGTGTGCGGTTTTGTGTATGCGTGTTGTGTATAATTGTTAGTTCTCCCATTAAACTTTTTTTCACAAGTTCATATTTTGTTTTCATAATAAAGTACACAGTGTATAAGGTTTATTTGATACTGGAGATATTCATAATCGTACCCTATTTCCAAAAGAAGGGAGATATAACATTTGAGAAATATTTGGAATCAAGTCTCCCCTTGCTGTTATTTCACATCATTTGTAACCATATGAGCAAGTTTTTGTCTCCCCTCCATCAAGGCCAGAGGTTTGGAGGGAAAATATGAAGTATTCAGCCACAGGTCTCTATCCCTTGAAGAATTAAAACAAGCTATAAATTCTGTTTTTGGTAATAAAAAAAAAATAATGAAAGAAGGAACAGGGGATTTTTTTTTACCAAAGTTAACACCTTATACAGCCTAACATCACAAGTGCATTTGAGAAGTTTTATTACCACACAAGCAGAAAGGCCAGACATGTAAAATCAACATTAGGTTCTTTGATATGACAGCGGCGCATTTGAGATAAATGTTTCTGTCTAGAACACAGTTGAACCATGATACTGGGCCACCTTACGTACGTAGTGAAAATGCCGCTCCTCTTTTTCTTATATCTATATATCTATAAAAGTGAATGTGTCTGTTTGTGTGTCTGTGTGTCTACATTTCCCTACGCAATAATTCTGGCAATTGTCAGTCTACAGACTCGACATCTGAGATACAGGGTACTGAGATTTGGGAACATTTTTGTAATTCGTTTTCGGCATAAAATTCGGTCGCTAAGGGGTCAAAGTTCAATGATTTGACTTTTGGGAACTCTACCAAACTCCTCGGCCAATTTTCGGTATGAACAATTGAAATTTAAGATATAGGTTCCTTGGACATGGACCTAACTTAATAACTTGATTTGAGACCAAAATACTAAATGTTAAGTTGTCACAATAGACGTCAAATTTTAAGACATCACCGCTGCTACCTCTCCCAAATTACTCGGACAATTTCTGGCCTAAATATTTTAAATTTCACATAAAGGGCATTCAGAGATAGGGCAAGCTTTTTAATCTGTTTAGGTTGAAATTTTAAGCTTCCGAGGGGGTCGAATTTTCAAAGATATGACCTTTGCGGTGTCTAGTAAACTACTCACCGAACTTTGGGTCTAATAATTTAAAATTTACACATAACGGGTATTCAGACAGGCGCCGAGCATTTTAATCAGTTTTGGGGTGAAAATTTGGCTGCCAAAATGTCAAAGTTCAAAGAGTTGAACTTTGCCGATTCTACGAAATTTCTCCACCAATTTTGGAGCTAAAGATTTGAAATTTTAGATGTAGCTAACTTGGACAGAGATAAAACTTTTTATTTTCATTTGAGACCAAATAATTAATGTTCAGGGGTAAAAATTGGCGTCCAATTTATAAAGAATTTGCATCCGCTGTCTCTACGAAATTACTCAGACAATTTTGGATCTAAATAATTAAAATCTTTCATAAAGTGTATTCACACTTAGGGCAATTTATGAACAGTACATAGATCGTGCAAACCTGGCTGAATTGCTAGTATCTATAAAAGTGAACGTGTCTGTGTGTGTACATTTCCCTACGAAATAATTCTGTCAATTTTAAGTCTACAGATTCGAAATTCGGTATACAAGGTACTACAATTTGGAAAAATATTTTTGATCGGTTTTCAGCCAGAACTTTGGCTGTTAAGAGGTCAAAGTTCAACGATTTGACCTTTGAGAACTCTACCCAACTCCTCCGCCAATTTTAGATATATGTTTCTTGGACATGAATCCAACTTAATAACTTGATCTGAGCCCAAAAGAATAAATGTTAAGAGGCCACATTGGGGGTAAAGTTTCAACAAAAAATGATCACTTCTTTTTTCCAGTGAGGGGAAAAGGTGGCTGGTCACTTTTAATGCATCCAAAACAAAGCTCTTATATTCACATACTGAACGCCCTGATCCCCATCTGGCATCATTTGAAATGGATAGCTGTCGTCTTGGGGAGGTCCATGTTTTGACAAGCTTCTGGGTTTGACCTTTACTCCTGATCTGAAATGGAACACGTGCAAAAGTCTGTTGGCAAGGACGCTGGGAAAATGGTGGAATCCTCTACCGCTCCAGAAGATATCTTACTACTGATGCAATTCTCTATCTGTATAAAACCCAAGTACGGCTATGAATGGAGTACTGCTGCCACATCTGAGCAGGAGCTGCTAAAAACACCTATCCTGCCTTGACACAGTACAAAATAGACTTCGTAGCTTAGTGGTGATTTGCTTTTCTCTTCCCTGCAGCCTCTCTCCCACAGAAGAGACGTTGCGCGCCAGTCTTTGTTTTACCGTTATTTCCATGGCAAGTGCTCGTCTGGGTTCCAATCTCTCGTCCCTCCTCGCCAACTTCTCAC
>NC_136522.1:55227704-55232704 GCF_053919585.1 Euprymna scolopes | reverse complement strand
TATATACATATATATATATATATATATATATATATATATATATAAAATGAGAGAGAGAAAGAGAATAATGAGAGAGGTGCACGTATAGAATTCGATAGATATAATACGTATGAATGCTTATTCCTAAGTTGACTTACAATCAAGACTGTTGATTCAATTCTCTCGTTAAAAAATCTAAGAGAAAAAAAAAAAGTAAATAAATATTTGACAGAATAAATAAATTCAGATAAGTAAAACCAATAAACAAATAAATGCCAAAGAACAGACAGAAAACAGCGCATCACAAATAACAAAGATGTCTGGAATTTTTACTAATTTTCTCTGTTGGCAATAAAAACCAACCGAGTTTCCCAAGGGTGGTCATATCAAAGAGAAGGGAATTGTTTAGTAAGAATGGCCAGACACAAAGTTCAACTTGCAACAGTTTTTATTGAATCTTTAATGATATCGATTAGATTAAATGTAGACGTAATAATCAGAATGATAAAAGCAATATATTTTAATATTGAACACAAAGCACTCGATAAAAGAATTTATTTGTAAAACATTTAAAGGGCTTAGATCTCGGGGCCGACGCCCGGTGAGAAAAAAAAAAACATTGGGGCATATAAAACAACGTTTCTAAATTCTGTATGATACGGATTGATAATTCGTGTTTTCGAGATTAAGCGGACTTTTGTTCTACTCCTGGCTGTTATTCGCACACATTTTTAGCCGATGAATACATACGGAATACGGCACAATTACGACGACGGATCGGATTTTGCCGGATCACCGACCTTAAGCGAGCGCGACCAGTTCCAGATGGGTGACTATTTGGGAAGGCTAATAACCATATGTACCGCGCTAAGTCCTAGACATTTCCAGGCTGGATGCTGGGGCGTGTTTAACTCACGGAGGGGGAGGCTATACACCCACGAATCAAGACTACCGTATTTATTTGTCCTCTTGAGATTACCATGCTTGTACAATGTAAGGAGCCGTGGTCGCTAAAACTGTTAAACAGCAGGGCCGCTGCATACATGCAACCTCTGATCTTCTACAAATATATTTTTTTCAATTTCGGGAATCTTTCTGTTGAAATCTGGAAGTTCGAACGGGACCATTTATGAAATCCACGGGGTAACATGTTCTCGTCCCCTTTGATCTCACAACTAGATGACTAAGCAATTCACAATTATAGTCTAAGTATCACCTGCACTGGGAATTGAAACTGCAACCATTTAGCAGCCGTCACCTCTCTGCCGTTTTTGTTTGAAAAACATATAGTCATTACGAATTGTATTGCTTTCCAATATACACACACATTTATGAATGTTTTTCAATAAACACTATTTACTTTAAACTCTCTGCACTGACTTTTTATTTTTATGGAAACTGATCCAGACAAGGCATGAAGCTACTTGATATGACGAGCAGAAAATACTACTTCACTTTGAAATAAAAACAACTTTCAAACGATATAATGTCAGATGGAATAGATTGTAAACCCCTCCCCCCCAAAAAAAAACAGCAATTATTTCTCCTATATCAGAAACATCGCTCATGGAATATTAGGACAAAAAAAGCAAAGTGTGGGAAGTTTCATATCTTTTTTTTTTTGTGTTACACAGTGGTCACCACTTATCAAGGCCCGGAAGCCACTCAGGGATAAGGGTTTACATATACCTACTCTTTTATTTAACATCCCCATCATATTTCTTTTTTTTTTTTATCTTACTGCCTTTTTTTTCTCTACACCCTACGTAAGTATTCCAACAGCAAAACCGTTATTTATTTTCTTCTCGTAAAATATACACACATTTAAACAGAAAAAAATCAGTGACGTGATTCTTAACAACTTTATACGATCACATACACGAAGTCACACATAGCTTATCACTAAGCTATGAGAGGAGAATATTCTTTTCATTGTTTCGATTCTCGAGTATATATCCGACACAGTAAGACACAGTTAATCAATCGAGGACCACATCACTCTATATAAAATCATATAAGATATTAATTGATATATACCCGAGTCCAAATAATGAAAATAATATTCTCTTGTCATGAACCTATTTGTTACATAAGGAAAGGAAAAGGGGCACATTTCCTTTCATGAAACAAGGTCAAAATAATTGACAGTGATGCAAGATGGAGAGTTAGACGACCTAAAGAAAGTGCACAAAATAAAAAAGCAGAAAATTTATAAAGCTGACCGAGCATAGAGATATGCCGTATATAGAACATCCACTGAAAAAGAAAATATATATATACACCCCCTTCTAAAAATTCAACTGTAAAAGGAAAATAATTTCGTGTCAAACTTTATTAGAGTAACCTCTATTTGTCAACTAAGTTTTTTTTTTTTCACAAAGGGAGAACTACGGTAAAAAAAAACATAAGCAACTCCAATAATACGCAGCTAGCTACAGAGCCAGGAACTTTTCTAATTTCTTTTCCAAGATGGTGACCAATATGCCTGACGGAGGTCGAAGGCTACATAGACGAAAACATTGCACAAATAACACTCAAGGTGAGAAAAATAGTCCGATCAAACAAAGAATACAAACACTCATCTAAAACATTCAGAACTCTAAACTAAGTCAGCTTTAAAACAGGAGGAGGTGGGGGGGGTTAAGCTCTCCGAGCTACACCGGAAAATGTTTTGGCTTCAATATAGGAATTAACTTTCAAGGATTAACTTTTTCTATTCCTTTCTACGACTCTTTTGTTCTTTTTCAGCTCTGTCTTCATTTACGCGGCTAGCGACTCGAATGAATTGAATCAATCTATATTTGAGTTATTTCTCCTTCGACGTGGCCGGAATTACGAATCGTGAGTCCCCCGTGTAAAGAGGCGCATTTATCTCCTGGACACGTCGACTCAGCGTCGGCCATTACAACATTGTTTTCAAAGGGAAATTGAAAGCGAGAGAGAAAAAAAAGAGAGAGAGATACACTCACATTAAAAGGTTTTCACTGTTTTACCAGAGAAGAAAAGGAGAAATAGAAAGCTGGAAGTGAAGAGCTCCGAAGCGAGGGAAAAGAAGGAGTCTGTGAACCAGATGGGAAAGATGTTGGCAGGGAAAGCATCATGTGTGAGTGGGCGTGGTTGAGGGTTTCGGGAATAAAAACTCATCATAGACCCAAAAGGGAAAATACAAACAAAAGAAACAACTGTGAAAAATAGAATCGTTAAAAGTTCAAGTCAGAGTGTACATAGAAGCAATGAGATGTTGCGGTTTTAAAAGACAGACTTTTATTACAATTTCGTATGCCTTTAACGAAAGCAAGGTCACTTTTTTCAAACACTTTCGCTATATAATAAAAAGACTTGCTCAGAAACTTATATACATGCATACATATATATATATATATATATATATATATATCGAGCTTATGTATTCGGACGGTGTAAAAACATCGTTAATTCACTGCCCGCACAGTAGCTACTGATTGGCTTAATGGTTAAAAGCCTCGACTGTCGTGTGGGCCGTTGGGTTTCGATCCTTGAGGTAGCTGCCTGTCTAGCCGCACTGATGAGTTGCGATGCAGCGAAACAGTTCTGCATGTGGATGACTATGATGCACGTTATCTTGAGCATATTGGGAAGTTATACACGATATACCATTGCCATATTAAGCGATGCTCTTTGTTTAAACAAATCGAGCTAAGGTATTCGGACGATGTAAAAACATCGGTAATTCACAGCCCACACAGCAGCTGCTGTTTGGTTCAACGCTTCAGAGCATAGGCTGTCTACGGACGATCGGGTTTCGATCCTGGCCTGTAAGTAGTTGCCTGTCTAGCCGCACTGATAAGATGTGATACAGCGAAGCAGTAACGTATGTGAATTACTATATGCATATATATAACTACTTCATTTACTCGCATAAAATTAATATACGGAAGTATAAATTTATGCGGAAACTTTAAGTATTTATTCAAAAGTGCTCAATACGTAGGTAGAGCTAGTTAGTACGTTATAAAATATATATGGCGATTAAGCTACACTGAATATTCCGCGTTTCATCCACTCTAGGACTCTTCAGGCTTGTGCGCATAAGCCTGAAGAGTTCTAGAGTGGATGAAACGCGGAATATTCAGTGTAGCTTAATCGCCATATATATTTTATAACTTATATAATGGGTACATAATTTTATAAAAAGTTGAATATCATCGAACATAGTGCTATTATTAATTGTTAAGAGTTTTATTGGGTGTTTTTCTATAGTTTAAACGTAAACCATTAAAGAAGACACTTTCAAAAAGAAAACCAAAATACACTTTTAATGTATATTCCTCCCAGATCTAATTGTATGTTTAACAAGCATAATTTAAAAAAAAAAGGAAAATAAGGGATGGGGTAGAAAATAAACCCTTATCGAGACATCTTTCAGCCAAATCTTTCAAGATTAACGTTGGCAACGGAATAGAAAACATCATTTAAAAACATTGTCAAAACGCCATAAATTATTAACGGGTTAAAAAAATACAACAATTAATAATCGGACTACGTTAAGTAACTTAGCTCACATGCGTAGGCCGTCATATAATGACTGAGGTTAAAAGCATTTAATAACAATAAATGTTTAAATAAAACTGTATCTCAGGCTGTTGACGGTAGCCGACTGGTTCGCGCCTTTGCTAATGAATACACACATGATTCTGTTGCCGGGTTCGAATCTCTCGACTGACATTAATCGTGACACCCTGCACTGATGATTCCCGAAACACTAGTGCCTGTAGGTATTTAATAGTTTTTATATCAAATAATATATATGTATGTAGGTATATATATATATATATATATATATATATATATATATATATATTATTTGTGAAAAAATGTGTGAATTTGTTTATATCAATGTCATCTTCTATTCCAAAAGTATCTGTCTCAACAAAACTTTTTATTTAAAAAAAAAAAAAGTAAGCGTCTTTAATATGTCGGTTGGACTGTGTTTATATTTTGATTATCCGTCGCTTATTTTATTTGTGAACAAATGTGTGAAT
>NC_136522.1:55220204-55222704 GCF_053919585.1 Euprymna scolopes | reverse complement strand
TTTGTGGAATTTGTAGGAGTAGAGATTTGGAAAACTTGCAAACGAATGAAGGCTGGAAAGGTTATGGTTTTGGTGTCAATTCTCTGTGATGGCATTTAACGTTTCAAGTATGATGACACGAACTTAAAAGCTACAGGCAGTTGTTGGGTCGAAAAATGCGCTTAATTATTATAATTTCATCCTTGAAGATTTTGTATTTATTATTATAGAGACAATCCTCTATCGATTATTATAATGTACCTATAATATACAAGTGATATCCAAAGTAATAAAAAAAGTTATGTGCTACCAGCTTCAATAAATCCAACACATACTGCGCACGTAATTTATCTATACGAATACAACAATAGCAGAAGTAACTATGACATTTAGGTGTCATATATATATATATATATATATATATGTGTATATTACGTATATATATATGTATATATTACGTATATATACATATATGTATATATTACGTATAAATACATATATGTATATATTACGTATATATATATATATATATCTATATATTACGTATATGTATATATTACGTATATATATTACGTATATATATATTACGTATATATATATTACGTATATGTATATATTACGTATATGTATATATTACGTATATATATTTATATATATATATATTACGTATATGTATGTATATATTACGTATATGTATGTATATATTACGTATATGTATGTATATATTACGTATATGTATGTATATATTACGTATATATATGTATATATGACGTATATATTATGCATATATCACGTATATATTATGCATATATCACGTATATATTATGTATATATCACGTATATATTATGTATATATCACGGATATATTATGTATATATATGTATATATCACGTATATATAATGTATATATCACGTATATATAATGTATATATCACGTATATATTATGTATATATCACGTATATATTATGTATATGTCACGTATATATTATGTATATTTTAAATATATCACATATATATTATATATATATCACATATATATATCACGTATATATTATATATATATCACATAGATATTATATATATATATATATATATATATCACGTATATATTATATATAAATCATGTATATATTATATATATAACATATATTATATATAGCATGTATATATTATATATATAGCATGCATATATTATATATATAGCATGCATATATTATATATATAGCATGCATATAGTATATATAACATGTATATATTATATATATAACGTTTATATATTGTATATATTACACGTATATATTGTATATATAACATGTATATATTATATATAAAACATGAATATATTATATATACAACATGTATACATTATATATATTACATATGTATATATCATGTATATATATATGTATATATCACGTAATTATAATGTATATATCACGTATATATTATGTATATGTCACGTATATATTATGTATATATTATATATATATATCATGTATATATTATATATATCACATATATATATCACGTATGTATTATAGATATATATATATATATCACGTATATATTATATATATATCACGTATATATTATATATATATCACGTATGTATTATAGATATATATATATATCACGTATATATTATATATATATCACGTATATATTATATATATATCACGTATATATTATATATATATATATCACGTATATATTATATATACATCATGTATATATTATATATATAACATATATATATTATATATAGCATATATATTATATATATAGCATGCATATAGTATATATATAGCATGCATTATATATTTATCACGTATGTATTATATATATATATCACATATATATATCACGTATGTATTATATATATATATCACGTATATATTATATATATATATCACGTATGTATTATATATATATATCACGTATATATTATATATATATCACGTATATATTATATATATATCACGTATATATTATATATAAATCATGTATATATTATATATATATAACAATGACCATCTCTCTTGAAGAAGCCCGCATGAATCGGGCGAAACGTTGAGTATCCAGGTCCTTCCACCTCCATTTTATTTCATAACATATGCATCTATTATGTATATATCACATATATGTATTATGTATATATAACATATATATATATATTATATTATATATAACATGTATATATTACATATATACATAATATGTACATGTATTATATTATAACATGTATATATATTATATATACAACATGTTATTATATATATATATATGTATATATATATATATATATATATATATATATATATATATATATATACACGCATACTAGAGTACCCGTGACCCGTTGCATCAGTATGTTATATTAGCTATGGAATTCCTGTATGAGCGTAACACTTGTGACGTAAAGAAAATAGTTTTCTGTGACATAACAGAAACATTTCTATGAAACTATATAAAAATGACAAAAGAATATAGATAGATGTCTGAGTCGTTCTGTTTATAATT